>NC_048601.1:72485861-72842865 GCF_003668045.3 Cricetulus griseus | reverse complement strand
AGACCAGGCTGGCCTCGAACTCACAGAGATCCACCTGCCTCTGCCTCCTGAGTGCTGGGATTAAAGGTGTGCACCACTAACACCTGACCTCCCCAGGGTTTTAGAATCAGTAATAATCCCTGGATGAGATGATCACCAGCCAGGCTGCCTAGAGTGAGATTTCTCAGACCTATTGAGCTGCCCACGAAGATGTACAGAGAGCTCCAGGACTGAAGCTTTCAGCAATGACAAGTGTGTTGGGCTAGGCTTTTTGGTGATGTAGCTGCTTTCCTGGTCCTGTAAATGCCCCTACCCACACTGCTTGTAGTCTCAGTAAGTACTCATTGGTTCACCGAGTTGGACTCTGGTGTGGTTGTTACTTTGGTCTGTCGCTGGTTCCCTTTCTGGGGTGAGTAGACTCGTGTTATGCTTATTCCCAGGAAAAGGCTCTCACACAACAGTGTGTGTGTGTGTTCAGCTCTGCCAGTTTTTGAGGGAGAATAAATCTCTTGTGAACATTGCCTTACTGTCAGCCCGTGGAGCACTCACCTGGGAATTCTGACAGCTCATGTTTCTTGTGCAATGGGCTGTTAACTTCAGTATGGATATTATGCATATCTGCTAGGGCTCAGCAAGGCAGAGTCTGTTTATAAACAGTGTAAGTTAATATAATGCATCAATACTAAATTACATAAAGTTTTATTTGAATAATATTTTGGTGTCACCTGAATAAGTAATATAAAAATAAAGATCACAGAGAGCCATCACCCTGCCATCAGGGGCAACATTTGATAATTTCACTCCTTTCTTAGTATTCTTTGGCATCTCTGTAATAGAAAGATCCAGTGGTTTATGTAAACACAGAAAAAAGAAGAAACTATAATTGATTTTCTCACCAATATCCTTCAATGAATCCTAGCTATTTTAAAGGAATTACCTAAGGTTGATACTTCTGTCCAAACTATTCATGGAACATTTATAATTTTAAGAAAACGCAATAACACATATTTATATGATTCAAATGTACAAAATATTAAATTTCTGAATAAACTTCTTTTAGTATAAACCTAAGAGGAAGTGCCTTGTCTACATATATTATCAACTTTACAACAACATTTTGATAGTTATTTATATTCTCTTAAATTTTATCTACTAATTTTCTCAACTCTTCATTGTAACTTTATTTTTTTCCTTGTTCTTTCCTCCTTTCATTCTTCATTCTTTCCTTTTTCTCTCTCTCTAGCTCTTTCATTTTGTGTCTGTGCATGTGTGCATGCTAGAGCTGGCTTGTGAATATCAGAGGACAACATGCAACCTTTATTATCTACTATCATGTGGGCTCAGGGATATAACTAAAGTCATCAGTCTTGGTAGCAAGCACCTCCACTAGCTAAGCCATGTCACTGGCCCATACTCTAGTTTTTATACTATTCCTCTTGTGACATGATTCCTGTTGATCATTAGTGACTCTTGTGATGTAAAATCCAAAGAAATTTGACACTTGTCTAACTTAGGATAGGGCAAACTTGTGATGGGTTTTGGTTGCAATTGACACAGAACCCTGGAAATCCTCTGTCTTCCCATGCCCCTCTGTCATCATGAAATCCTATGGGTGTTAGATATACAAGGAGAGATGGCAAAGAACAATTCCAGCCATTCCCAATCAGTCATCTGGAACCACAGCAGGTCTATAAGAGAAGCTTAAAAGGGAAAAGTCATTCTTCATGAGGGCATAGACAGAATTTCAAAGGAACCTTTTCTGGATCCTGAGCTGAATTTCAAGCTGAGAAAAGAGCTTTGCCAAAGCTGCAGATGAGCTGGGATCTGAATCAGGAGCAAACTGTACCCCAGACTGCATCTTATCTCCATTGTGAGTATGTAGTGATTTAAACTACACATTTCAAATTGCATGAAATGAAACCTACAGATTAAACATAACATGAGGGTTTGGGGAGAGGGCTCAGTGGATAGAAGTGCTTTCTGTGTAAACATGCAGATCTGATTCCCAGCAAACTTCAAAAAGCTGAGTGTGGCTGTGTGCACCTGCAACCTCAGCTCTGGAAGAGGCTGACTATCAGACCCCTGTAATGTGCAAGCCACCCAGTCTAGCTGAATTGGTGAGCTCTGGGTTCAGTGAAGAGATCATGTGTCAAAAATAATGTGTAGATCATTGAGAAAACCTTCTTATGTTGACCTCTGTCCTCCACATATGCCCACATGCTTAATGTACTTACCACATGTATACACATGCATATACCACATAACAACACAACAAAAAACATACTGCAAGAAAGAAGACGCAGTCCTCCACAGGAAAACACTGATTTGTTAATACTGTTCATTGATGTCTGAGGTGATAACTCGGTTTGAATGTTCACATCACTAATGTGATTCTCTGAGTTTGATTTCTAGAATTGATGTATAAAAATGTCAACATTGGTGGTGTGCTGGGGACGTGGAGACACAAAGCTTCCTGTGGCTTTCTGGCCAGTCACAGACTACTGGATGAGGTCCAGGGCAGTGAAAGATCCTCACTCAAAGAAAGAAAAAAGAGATGAATGGTACATAAGGAGCAAAACCTAGGGTTGTCCTTTTGCGTTAGGTACATGTATACACAAGTACAATGCAAAACCACAAATGTGCACTTGTACATAAGAACACACACACACACACACACACACACACACACACACACACACACACACACCCCTTACTGCATGTACTTTGTGCTGAGATTAGTTACTCCTTCCTTGGTGGAAAGCAAACCTGGAATGATCTTGATATAGCAGCTGCATGGAGTAGAAGAGAGCAAAGGAGGAACCCTTAAAGGAACATTTCAAAAGGCTTTTGTTCAACTACTTGTCTTTGCTAATTCACAATAACATTTCTTTTACCAGGTAGGATGGAGGGAGTGAGAAGGAAAAAGGAATATAGCTAACAACACATGAAATGTGGGTGAATGTACAATTTGTGATTTGTGATTTGTGATGTGGCACTGCTACTGGAAACACATGAACACATGTCTACCTCAACCAAATAGAAAACCAACAAGATATCAAAGTGACAACACCACCAATTTCAGCCTAGTGAAGAAATGACTTTACTAGGCGTATTTATAGTACTGATCAGGAGTTACTTAAAGGAGCGTGGAAAACCAGAGACAGCTGTGTCACCAAAAGCCCACTCCAGTGTATACGATGACTCAGGAATACCGGAACCCTGTTCTCTGCACGACTAGCATGCAGATCAGCAGAGTAGACGTTTCCTCTCCTTAGCAATCCTTACGATTTATACAAACTTGAGGCTGGGGGTGCTTATGAACCTGCTAAGCTTGAGGAACTTTGTGAGACTTATTAGTTGCTTATTTCCTTGGGTCTTAGTGAGCCTCCTTTCATAACTTCCTGACTCTCAATGAGCATCTCTTCAGGGTAGAATGTATTAATTCCAAAGGCCATTGTTACAACACACCGTTATAAAGTAAAGATTAATACTCTTGCTACACAAATGTCCTGATCTACTCTAAAACCTGCAGCTATATACCAAAGAAGCTGAAAAATTAAGGGAAAACATGATTCTTCTCAAAAAAGGAAGCACCAGGTTGTTAGTAGGCAAAATGAAATCAAAGCAATAAGGGCATGAAAAGCCTTGGAGAATGTAAAACACAAATAAAATTTCTATTATAGTTTATATAGTCAGACCAAGAAGAAATGAGAAATAGTGGCAGGGTCATTTAAAAGCATGCCTTTCAATTTCAAATTGAAAAATCAGATAGACAAAAATGAACATATGGGATATATTCATAATGTAGTTTAGAGGCTCATTAATTCAATGCATTCCAAAATTTGTATACTAAGGAAATGACACTTTCTCTTTCAGACCACATAGAACATTTGCACAAATATATTTTCCTCTAGGAAAAATAAATCATGAATCCCAAATAGCACTAAGACCGTTTTGTGTATCTATAAGCAATATCAAAATGAAATAAAAAATCACAATCTACCAAGCTGAAATAAAAAATGTCAGGTATAGGTAGAAGTATGGGTACTAATATTCTCATGTTTTATTGCAGAAAGCCCTGGGGTAATGTGTGAAGACAGGAAACCAAGAATTAGAAACTTGGATATAGTATTTAAGGTCACCAAAATCACCTGAAAAGCACCATATGACAAAGCCCCTATGTCATCAAGAGGAAATGCATTACAGTTTCAGAGATGCCTCAGTGCCTAAGATCAATGCGTGCCTTATAGAGGACCAAAGTTTGGTTCTCAGCACCCACATCATGGCTACAACCATCTGTAACTCCAGCTTTTGAGGATCTGAAAGCATATTCCTGCCTCTGCCCACATCAGTCATACATATAGTACCCAAACATTCAGGAAGGCAAACATCCATGTACATAAAATAAAAATAAACAAGCAAAATGATGATGAATGAATTCATCTAAAGAAAAGTGTCTTGGACACTTTGTACTTCTAAACAGAAGGCAAGAAACACCTACTAACACAAAGGGGTAAGAAGAAGAACCAAAAACTGAAATTAGAAAACTGCATTCAAGCAGAGTAATTTTCTACAATAAAGATCTTCATGTACTTAGAGTTCATAACAAGCCTACTCAAAATATTTTTGAACCAAATCAGAGAGCATGCAAATTAATAGTTTATAAAGTAGAGCATATTACATTGGTATGAAATCATGCATATATACATATGGTCCTAAAACAGAGATTATAGCTTTTTAAAGTATGGAGGAAACATTTGCAAATGTTAAAATAGATTGTGTTCTAAACTACAAAAAAAGCTCAAACAAATTGCAAAAGTATAAATAATGTAGACTATGTTCTTTGAACACCATTCAAGAAAACTAAAGTAAAGTAAAAGAATGTAGGTGTCAATTCACCAGGCAATGCCTCTTGAGGAAACAAACCTGAATTTTCTTCTGTACAATAACAAGAGTAGGCCTAAATGCAGGGTCTTTCACTGAACTCAGAGCTTGCAATTGACTAGTTTAGCTAACTAGCTTGCCCCAGGGATCTTCTTCCCCAGGGAAAAATTACATACTTCCAGGGACAATGCTTTTATATGGACTGTGAATGCTATTTATTTGTGCTTGGGTAGAAAACAATTAATCCATTGTGTTGTCATTGTTCAATCATTTTATCCTAGTATATTATTATAGCTATTGATTACTATTATTGTTGATCTCCTCATTTGCCTCCATCTATAAATTAAACATTATCATAAGTAGATAAAGTAAAATAATATCAGAAAGTATGCCTTAAAATCCATTGTTTTCGTCATCAGGTGGGGCCACCTCCTGCCGCTAAGGGTGTCCTACAATATGTGGTAACCAATTCCACATAAAAATATTTGTTTCTCTAGAAGCTCAACAGTGAATGAAATAAATTACTTCTTTGAGGAAATATTGCCTCAAAAGAGTACAAAATTATGGGGAAACTGTTAAAAACTTCCTAAGATTATGAAGAAATGACGGAACAGATCTTCCCCAAATACACTGTATACATGTATGAAATTCTCAAGGAATAAAATGTATTACTTTTCAAAATGGGTGATTATTTTCAAAGGGGAAAATTGGTCAACATTGTTGGAATTGCAAAGATCCAAAGTAAAAGGACAGGCTGTCTTTCCCATCGTGCAGAGACTTAAGAACGATGCTCATCATGTTGGTGCAGAAGACAGGAAATAGAAGCACAGGTCTTGGGATGAAGGTTACAGAGCCCATGTAAGTTACTTTGACAATGTGAAATAACAGCATACTCACAACTCCATAATTTGAACTTTTAATAGAGTCTTTTAAATTACTTTTTGATTGGGTTACTAAGTGTCAAGTTATTTTTACTTCTCTATACTTGGATTTTAATTATTTTTAAAGATTTATTTTACTTTCACTGTGTGTGTGTGTGTGTGTGTGTGTGTGTGTGTGTGTGTGTGTGTGTGTAGTATCCACAGGGGCCATAAGATGGCGTCAGATCACTTGGAGTTATAGGGGTTATGAGGTACCTGCCATAGGTGCTAGGAACAGAACTCTTTTTCTCTACACAAAGCAGTATTTGCTTTTGAGCCAGAGCTTGAGTCCAAATATACTTGGGTTTTAACTATAGTACTGCATACAACATATTCCTAGGTAGCCAAATCAAAGCAATATTTATACAATGTTTATAGTAAGTGAAATTTGGAAAATACAGCGTGAAACAGGAGTAACTATTTAAATGTAATTGGAAATATTGATGTACTGATTTATATAGAGGTTATTTATTGACAATAGGAATCACTGGAACAGCACAAAAAAGTAGGTTTTAAAATTGCCTATGTAATTATCCATATTGATGGATGAAAATAGCTATCATGAAAGTTACAAAACAAACAGCAATGTGCCATTATAGATTAAAAGAACTGAGAAGAAATACACTTATTTTTTTGAAGAAATAGACTTTTGAAAGTCATGACTGGTATTGCATTTTAAGTTGCTCTAGATTCTTTATAAGTTTTTCAAAATCTGTATTAGCTTGCTATTAGATCAGAAAGAAAATTCATTTTCTACTAATTATAAAGATGTTACCATGTATCTACCAGAGGCCAGCTTGAAATTTCATAGAAGTCATACAATCTGTTCTAATGACTATCAGTTTTTATGGAGAGCTCACTGATGAGGAGGATAAATGTATGATTAGAAAAGAGAGTGGAGAGTGTGTGGCTGAATGCTGCTCCTGTGTTCTAACTTCTGGCATCCATACCTGCTGTGTGTACTGAACTCTGATACACAGAGCCTGACATCCACCCATTGACGTTGTTCACAAAACACGTGTCTAATCAAGGTGATTAACCACCATTGCACCCATGACTTAGGGTGTAAGTCTAAGCAACCAGATTTCTAATCTTGTAATCATGTTCCTAGAGATGGTCGTTCAGTAGTCTTGGGGTCAAGAAAAAATCCAGTCTCTCTCTCTCTCTCTTTCTCTCTCTCTCTCTCTCTCTCTCTCTCTCTCTCTCTCTGTGTGTGTGTGTGTGTGTGTATGTACATTCTCACATGGGTGCACATATGTATCTATGAGAACATGTATGAGAAGATAGGAAGACCACTTTATTGTCTTTTATAAAATTAATTTTATTTAAATGAAAACAATCTTATTTTACATACCTATCCTGGTTCCCTCTCCCTCCCTTCCTCCCATTCCCCCCACTGTCCCTCTATCCCACCCCCATCCAATCCTCAGGGAGGGTGAGGCCTCCCATGAGGGATCATCGAAGTCTGTCACAGAAACAGCTGACCTGAGCAACTGGGAGCTCAGGGACCGCAGACTGACAGCGGAGGAACTGCTTTATTCTCTTTATTTATTTATTTATTTATTTATTTATTTAATTTTTTATTTTAGAGGCACTCATATTTGCATATCCATCCCCCATTGCCTTGTCCTCCCATCCTCCCATGTTCCCCACCAACAACCCCAACCCATCCCCCAACTCCTCCCCAGGGATAATGAGGCCTTCCATGGGGGACCTTCAATGTCTGCCACATCATTTGGGGGAGGGCCTAGGCCCTCCTTGCTGTATCTGGGCTGCAATGGTATCCCCCCATAAGGAAGGAGCTCCCAAAGTCCATTTGTGCTCTAGGGATAAAGACTGGCTCCACTGTTAGAGGTCCCATGGACTGTTTTGGCTTCCTAGCTGGCACCCACATTCAGAGGGCTTGGTTTGGGACAATGCTGTTTCCCCAGCTTTATGACTAGTGTCTCCATGCTCTCATTAGGTCAGGTCAACTGTTTCGGCAGGTTTCTCCAGCACCATCTTGGCTCCTTTGCTTATCTCTCCTCCCTCTCTGCAACTGGATGCCAGGAGTATGGTTCAGTGCTTAGCTGTGGGTGCCTGTTTCTGCTTCAAACAGCTACTGGATGAAGGCTCTAGGAATCTCAGTATAGGGGAAGGGCATCAAAGACATCCTTTCCACCACTCCCTAGATTCTTAGTTGGGGTCATCCCTGTGGATCCCCTAACATTTTCCCTGTGCCAGACCTCTCTCCAAACCTGTACTGTTTCCCTCTATCAAGGCATCTCCTTTCTTGCCCTCCTCTATTCCTCCCCTGTCTCAGTGCTCTTGTTCTCCTCCCCCTCCTCTTCTTCTCTTCCCCCCTGCTCCCCCTGCTCCCTCTTTGTTCATGGGTTCTTGTCCCCCTCCCCTTCTTCCAGGACTATGCAATCTTCTCTTGGGGTCCTCCTTGGAATAGCTCCTCTCGCAGTGTGGATTTTAGACTGGTAGTCCCTTGCTCTATGTCTAAAAACCATATATGAGTGAGTACATACCATGTTTGTCTTTTTGTGACTGGGTTACCTCACTCAGGATGGTTTCTTCTAGTTCCATCCATTTGCCTTCACATTTCAAGATGCCATTTTTTTTTCTGCTGAGTAGTACTCCATTGTGTGAATGTATCACATTTTCTCTATTCATTCTTCAGTTGAGGGGCATCTAGGTTGCTTCCAGGTTATGGCTATTACATATATGCTGCTATGAACATAGTTGAACACATGCCCTTGTTGTATGAACGTGCATTCTTTGGGTATATGCCTAAGAGAGGACTTTCCGGATCTTGAGGTAGACTGATTACCATGGACCCCAGACTGATGTCTATGAGGCCAGCATGGGACTGATCCAGACCCCTGAATGTGGATGTCAGTGAGGAGGCCTCACCACTCTATGGGACCTCAGTTGTAGATCAGTATTTATCCCTGGAGTAAGAAAGGACTTTGGGAGCCCATCCCACATAGAAAGATGCTCTCTCAGACTGGACACACGGGGGAGGCCCTAGGCCATGCCCAGGATTATGTGACAGACTTTGGGGATCCCCCATGGAGGGCCTTACCCTCCCTGGGGAGCAGATGGGAGGTTGGTGATGGGTGGAGCAGGAGATGAGGGCGAGGGGACAGGGATTGACATGTGAAGCAGGCTTGTTTCTAATTTGAACTAACAAAAAATAATGTAATAAAAATATTTTGTTGCTATTTCATAACTGTAATTTGCTACTTTTGTGAAGTGTGATGCAGATGTGTGTTATGCTGGATATGTGACTCATGTGAAAATGTTGTTCGACCCCATAAGGGTTGTGACCCACTGAGTTACAGGGGGAATTTGGAATCTTGTAACTGTAGTTGGGGTTCCAAGTATTGGAGTTACTAAGAAAGAGTCAGAAAGGAAATGTGTGCTTTAATATGCAAACCTGTTCATGTGCACCCGTGAGAAGGAATTTGTTTCTGTTTTCAAAAACAAAGACAAAGAAGAAAATCAGCTGTGGAGAAAAGACACGAGTTGTCATCAGTTCATTTCTGGTGCAACATGCCTAGATCTGCACACGTTGTTATTTATATTGATAAGATATATGATGAGGCAGTTCTGTTAATTTTCAAAAGTTATGTATTTTTTGGAGTTTAAGACAAAATTATCACTCTGTATTCTATACTGTTTTCATGTTTCCAACCAGCACTATATTTTTTTTTTTTTTTAGCTGACCAGATAGTACTTACTCAGATGATTAGGTATCCCAAGTACATTACTATAAATAGATCCAGGAAGCCATTGTCAGAGGGCACCAGAAGGCTTCTCTCAAAGGGTGCACAAATCTAGTGTATAATGTGGCCAGAGAGATAACAAAGGTGCTGATGGAGTCCAGAGGACACACTGGTAAATTGGCCGTTTTGAAGATGACAGACGTTAGTCAAATCCTGCCTGGCCACCATTGCATTGCTAAGTCCATTGTACCCTGCTCTTTGGCATTTTAAGAACAGCCAGAAATCTCAATATCTATGATAATCCCCTCATTTTAATATTTTAGGCACTCTTTAAGTATTAAATAAGTCATAGTGTGGGCTGAGCAAACATGTCAAATGTGTTCCTGTGATAACGCAGACTTGGATTGGGAAAAAAAAATATATATATATATAAAAGCCCCACATCCCCTCCACTTTCCAGTTCCTTCCTCCAGGGTTTATGGAGAGTACCATTAATCACTGCAAACAAGTTCTAATTTGGCAGCTTCACAGAAAGATCAACATTTCCCTGGGCAAGATATTAAGAGATTTATGGGTCAAAGGACCTTAGCATGCTTTCCTCAGATGAATGGGAGCAAGGAAGGTAAATAAACTAGAACCAGGGATGCATCTGCACAGGCTGCATTTGGAAAATGTTGTTTGACTTTGCGGCTCCTTTCTTTGTTCCACATCAATACCTACTCCACCCCATCTCTCAGTGAAGGTGCCCAGCTGTCTGCAATATGTTTTGCATATGATTTGATGAACCTGGCTCAATAGTGTTAGAAAAACTGCACTTGGCTTAGACGCTACATCAAATCATTTGAACTGATGAATAAAACAAAAATTTATTATCTCAAAGCCAATGAGATGCAGTGTGGATTACTCAGTTTTCCATATCTTCAAGGGGAGTTTTCAGCATGTTCTTCTTTTGTTTTTGTTTTTGTTTTGTTTTTGTTTTTGTTTTTCAAGACAGGGTTTCTCTGTGTAGCTTTGGCGCCTATCCTGGCACTTGCTCTGGAGACCCGGCTGGCCTCAAATTCACAGAGATCCACCTGCCTCTACCTCCCAAGTGCTGGGATTAACTTCCTTTGTAAGTGTAAGATTTCATTAAAGAATGATAAACAAATAAATGGTGTCTGACTCAGTTAAAAGTAAGCAATCTGATATTTCCGTGGAATGCCATAGATTTGTCAAATGTGAAAAATGATATTGGGGAGAAATACATGACACATAGCTACTTTTTATTTTTATTTTTATTACATTATAGTCTGAAATCATTTTTAAATTTGTAGACAGATGGCAGTGGGTAATTAAAATGCTGGCAAAATTATGGAAGGTGAAAGTCACATATATCTTTGTAACAGTCATGGAAAAATTGGACATGGTTTGCAATGAATCAAGGCAGCAATGGTGTTGAAATCAAGTATGTATGGGGGCACAGATAACATTCATCAAGGTGTTCCTTTTCCCTTTGTGTAATGCTTGAAATGGGTACGATTTATACAGAAGATGCAAGGCAATTTTTTCAAAGATAAAATGATTACATATATATCTGGATATTTCCCAAACAGCTCAGAAATATAACTTTTGATTACTTGTTTTTGTTATGAGAGACGAAAGTTGACATTCACGAAACTTGAGGGAACATAATCACATCAACTCTAGTTCAAATTGATTAATTCCAACTTGGGAAATGACACTACCACCTCTCATCTGTTAGATAAGTGTTGAATACAGAGAAATGAGATGCAAGTATTGACTTCCATGCAAGATTTCTTTCTGTCTGAGATAATTTGATTTTAAAATTATGAGCAAGATGACACTTTGGAGATAAAATATCAAAGACAATATAGGCTAGAAGAAAATTAAAATCTTTTGTACTGTCTTGATCCAGAATGATCATCATTGAATACTTAAATTGTTCATGTGTGTTAATCACTAAAAAGCAAGCAACTCTCACATATTACAGAGATATCTACCATTTAACTAATATTTTCTTTACATAGGCTTTATGCATTTCATTTAGAATTATTGACCTATGTTGTGTGGCTATGTTTTTCTCTTGGACGTGGCTCCAAAGACCCAAATAGTAAACTAAACTGAAAAGACTCAAGAGAAAACAAACAAAACAAAACCACTTAAGTCTATGAAAATTCCTGAAACTTACAAGATTCTGGAGGCTTCTCCCTGAAGTGATACAGGTAGCAGTAACAATCGCTGAGGAGAGACTTTTTTCTCAAGCTGCTTAAATATTCTCGGGGAGCTCCAGGGATCAGTTTCCATGAGTAGTCACCCAGGCTGGGGTGGGCTTTGCTGGTATCCAGCTGTGTTTGTGTCACTCATGCTCCCATAAGTGACCCCTCACTAGATCTCCCAGATGTAACCCCAACAAGATGACTGATTCAAGCTAGACATAGGTAGAATCATTGATTGCTCAGTTATTAATGTTCTATCTCCTGTGAATAGGTGTTTGCTCACATCTTCTCAGGAAATCGTATGACAGTCTGTTACTACACTGTTGTGTGACTAATGCTCTTTTATGTTGCTTGGCTTTCATTTTTTATGTGTAAGAGAATTGTTTTAAAGCTTGGGTATTTTAAAATGCCAAAAATGGCATGCTAGTATTTCTTCAGGATAGTACAGAAAGTAAGATTGACAATTCAGGGTAAAAAAAGATTTATAGGATAATATGGTTTTTGGTACATAGCTTTAAGTTGTCCCTTGTAAATGCCAGAAATTATTGAAGAGATTCTCACATGGTAGATGGACGTGAGAATAGCCCCTCTAATATCAGTAAAATATCAGTAAAACAAATGAGCGCGTGTGCACATGCGCGCGCGCGCGCGCGCACACGCACGCACGCACGCACGCACGCACAGCCTTTGATGGTCTCTCAACTCCCCTTTATATTCTATGAAGAGAAAAATCATTGTCTTTGCTTTCAGTGGTCCCTGACACCATGTCTTCCAGGGTTAAGAGTTGAGGGAAACAAATGCCAGGCCTTGTGGTAAGTGTCTGAATAGTCTACAGGCATCTCCTAGTCTTTTCTGTCTTTCTCCAGAATGAAGCAATGATCTGACAACTTCCTTTCAATTGTTCTGTTTGACATGGGGAGTGATAATGAGTTTTCTTCTCTTTTCTTTTCTCATATAAATGTGTATTATTACTATTATTTTTATACACATGATACAAACTGGAGTCACTGGGAGGAGAAGACTTAAATCAAGAATTGCCTCCATCAGATTGGCCTATAGTAATGGATGTGCACATTTTCTTGATTATTGTTGATGTAGGAGTACCCAGCCCACTGTGCGTGGTACCATCCCTAGGCAGGTGGGCCTGGGATTCTTAAAAAGGTAGCTGAAGGCAAGATGAGGAGTGACCCAGCATGAGAAAACTAGCTGAAGCAAGCCAATAAGCAGCATTCCTCCTAAAGGCATTCTTTTGGTTCAGTTCCTTCTTCCTGTTTCCTGCTTTAGTGCTTGCCCTGACTTCCTTCCATGATAGACAATAACATAGAAGTGTAAGCCAAAGAAATCCTTTCTTTCCCAAGTTTGTTTGTCATCATGGTGTTTTATTGTAGCAACAGAGAAAAGAAACTGGAATAGTGGTCATAGCTGCACTTGGACCAGGAGACAGACATAGAGCCTTTGGGTCCCCCACTGGCTCGGCATGTGAGGGCCCAGGGAACAGACGGATCTCAAAGCCATTACCTCAGCATTTGTCTAGTCTCTCATAGCCGTATAAGAAACATAGAAAAGGAAGTCTGATATTTTAGAATACTCCCCCACGTCTCAGGAGTTTCTCTTACACTTCATTTCTCTCTTCCTTAAATTCCTTGCTTTTCTGTATTTCCTAGTAAGGCCTGTTTTTACTTTGTATATGCCAATGAGAATTTAAATCTTTAATGTTCATTGGCATGAGACAGCACACTTGTAGCCATGATCCCAGGTTGGTCATTGGTGATTTTAATTTCCTGATACTGTGGGTCCTTGGGTCCATTGTACTAAATGATAGCACAAAACAAAGCAAATATACAATGCAATGATGTCTTTTGGAGGAAGGATTTGGGGCTTTTTATTCTGTCATGCTGTTGCTGCTAGTTTCAATTTCAGGTATTTATTGAGTTTTCAAATGAGTTTCAAATGCCACCACTTGTATTTCAGTTTTCTTTGTGTACACATTTTGTATCTTTTAAGCAGTATTCATGCAGAAATAAATCAATTACTTCATTAGCAATTTCTTATCCTGTTTTCATGTAAACCATGGCTTTCTCCACTGTAAAGGCAACATTTGAAGAATTGCTTTTGGCTTAATTTTCAGTCTGACATTGATTTGACTTGAAGTCTGCTTACATGTAAGAAGGACAGAGGAACTTTATTGTGCTTTTGCAAAATACAATTTGGCAACAAATCAATTTCTTTTCTTAGTTTATAGACTTAATAAGTTATAAGAAGCATGCCCTGCAGGACCACACTTGGACTAATTTGAAGATGGAATTTCTATTCTGCCTGGTCCTACAGCAGTTTAATCTCAAATAAATACACAGAGGTTTATATTAATTATAAACTGCTATATTAATTATAAAGTGGCTAAGGTTTCTTATTGGCTAGCTCTTTCTTAATTATTACCCCATTTCTATTAAACTATGTATTGTCACAAGGCTGTGGCTTACCCGTAATATTCTAGCATATTACTTCTTTGGTGGCCATATGCCCTCTCCCTGGCAATTGTTCCTTACATTTTCTCTTTCCAGCATTCCTAGTCTGGTAGCCCCACCTATACTTCTTGCCTTGCTACTAGCCAATCAACATTTATTCACCAACCAGTAAGAGAATCATATTCACAGCATACAGAAGGACATTCCCCAAGCTCATTCATCAATGTAATGCAAATGTCTAGTTCTTGAAAGTTATTATAATCAATTATATAAGATAATATGAAACTGTAGGTGAGTAATTAATCACCTATTACAAAAGACAAACATATTTTAGAAGAACATGTTGTATTCAAACAATCCAGAAATCTACAGAATATGTTATTAAAATTTTTTTTAATAACCTAGGTTAATTTTTTATGACAAGACATGTCTGCTCCTGGCAACACCAATGTACTTAAGAGAAGATGCTGGACATTAAAGAAACTCCACATGGAATTTACTTTCTTTGTGGCAGAAGTAGCCACTGGACAAGAGAGTGCCCTTGTCTTCATTGCTGACAGTATATGCTGTCCAAACTGACAAGCAAAACCCACAGGAAAGTGACTGCTGGACTTGCCAAATCAAGATAGTCAGGCCTTCATGGTTCCTGCTTCATGCAAGAGTCTTCAGTATATTCTGCAGGATACAGAGAAAAACGACTGACCAACTTCCAATACAGGCAGGACAGTTTCAAATTTCTTGCTTTGCTGAGAAGTTTGCCAGACACTTTATGCCTACAGGCTGAAGATGGACGCCCCAATGTTACAGAGAAACTTGGGTGACTGTTCAGGCATTGAGTTGTCTCTGTCAATTCTAGAATTTATATATTATCTTTCTGAGGTCTTTGATGGAATTGAAAACAGATAGTTATGGTTATGTTTTTCCCTAATTATGATAAAAGATAAGATACACATAAAACTTTAGACTCACAAAGATAGATAGAATATTTTCTTTAAATTTTGTCAAATGTTTATGGACTAAATACTATTAACTATAGTTCTTGCTTGATACCTGTTTTGTTATATGTAGTTTTACTATGTTAAACTTTCCTTTCTATTTAGGCAGTAAAGATGAGATGATAGGGGATGTTCTTCTGTATGCTGAGAATATATGTTCTTTTATTAGTTGGTGAAAAAATGCTCATTGGCCAGTAGCCAGGCAGGAAGTATAGGTGGGGCTACCAAACGAGGGACACTGTGAAGCAAAAAGGCAGGGAGCAGTAGCCAGGTAAAGACAGCATGTAGCCTCCAAAGAAGTAATATGATGGAACATTCCAGGTAAGCCCACAGCCTTATGACAATACATAGTTTAATAGATATAGGTTAATAATTAAGAGAGAGCTAGCTAGTAAGAAGCCTGAGCCATTGGCCAAAGAGTTTATAATTAATACAAGCCTCTGTTAATTTACTTGGGGCTAAAGGGCTGCGGAACCTGGCAGAACAGAGACACTGTCTACACTAATTCTTCGTTTTTACTATCTAGTTAAAAGAGGATACCTTTTTCTTTTCTTTTCCTTTTTACATAACACATACTGCTATGTTTTCATGCAATCACATGCTTTACTGTTTGATAGTTTCGATTTTTTTTAACCAAAAATTTCAAAATCTCCTATATTTTTTTCAGCCATTTGTAGTTTTGGTTTTGGGAGATAATCTATCACTATATAGTCCTAGCCAGCCTTGAACTCACTATGGAGACCAGGCTGGTCTCAAACTCACAGAGATCCTCCAGCCTCTGCCTTCCAAGTGCAGGAATCAAAATTATGTAATACGATAAAACACATTTCTGTTTTTGAAAAGTGATTTTTTCAGTTGTCAAAGGGAATAAAGTAACTTTTATTTACAGTTTTGACTGGAACCATAGCATAGTTAGGCCTTAGGGAATGGGGTCACAAGGCCCATTCATGCACTAGTTATAAATACTGGTTCCACTACCAGAGGCCCTATAGACTTCCCAGGCCTCCCAACTGACACCCATGTTCAGGAGCCTGGTTTGTTCCTATGTTGGTTCTCTGGCTGTCAGACTGGGGTCCATGAGTTCCCACTTGCTCAAGTCAGCTGTTTCTGTGGGTTTTCCCAGCGAGGTCTTGACCCCTTTGTTCATCACTCTTCCCTCTCTGAAAGTGGGTTCCAGGAGTTTGACTCAGTGCGTGGCTGTGGATCTCTGCTTCTGCTTCTGCTTCCATCAGCTACTGGATGATGGCTCTAGGATGACATTTAAGGTAGTCATCATTCTCATTATAGGGAAAGGGCATTTAAGGTAGCCTCTCCACTATTGCTTAGTTTCCTAGTTTGGGTCATCTTTGTGGATCTCTGTACAATTCCCTAGTGCCAGATTTCTCTTTAAACCTCTAGTGGCTCCCTCTATTGATGTGTCTCTTTTTCTTGCTCTCCCTTATTCTTCTCCCCACTTCCTGATCCCCCATGTTCTCTTCCTCCCTCCTTTTTCTCCTCCCTCCCTCATGGTTGAATTTTTATCTTTCTCCATAAAATATAAAATGATGGGCAGGGCAGTGGTGGTGCATGCCTTTAATGCCAGCACTCAGGAGGTAGAGACGGGCAGAGCTCTATGAATTTGAGGCCAGCCTGGTCTACAAAGCTACACAGAGAAACCCTGTCTTGAAAAAACCAATAGTTAATCAAGTTTTAGTTGTGGAGTTTGATTTATTCAGATCACACTTGATCATTGTTGAAACTATTCACACCAATCTGTGAAAACTTTTAAATTTTTCTTGTACACCATTGCATTTTAGTAGTCTTCCCAAAAAGATATGGAAGGGGGATGGCTTAATCACAGATAATATGAGTCAATCCAAATACTTCACCATTTTTAAAAGATTAATTTTGCTGTTTGACAGTTTCACATGCATATGTGATGCATTCCGGCACTTTTCTGTACCTCACCTCCGTTATCTTCCCCCCATTGCTATCAACCCATCATCTCCACCTGTCTCTTTCACCTCTTCATAGGACTGCAGTGGTTATCAAGTTTCAGTGGATTTTGGAGGGACAAGGACATGCAATCCATAGCTTGATCTTTGTGGAGCAGCCTTGGGACTGGCCTCACTCTACTTACCACCTTCATCCAAGTCGGCAGTTTGCCTCAGCATCCTCTTGTCATAGGAACCCATCATTGTGGAACAAATTACTCACGAAATTAGTAGGAACATGGCTTCATATGCAGCTCACAAATTCTCCTTTTTTACTTCTTCTTTTCTCTGAGTCCTAAGGAAGGAAGCTTAGGACTCAGATCTATGGGATTTCATAGATCAATCTCTGGTCAAACTTTACATCTATGCAAATACTGATTAGAATTTTTATTTATGAATAAGGTTGTCTTCCAATAATCTAAATGAAGACTTTAAAGAATTTTCTTCTTGTTGTTGATTATGTTAATAAATACATTCATATTATTCTAGTTACTTTAGATAAACACTATGACCAAAAATAACTTGGAAAGGAAAGGCTTAATTATTTCTTATCAGTTCATTGCTGAGGAAGGTCAGGGCAGGAACTCAAGGCAGGAACCTTGAGGTAGGAACTGAAACAGACACCACATTTTGGATTGCTCAGGTACTTTTCTGATGCAGGACAGATTCCCCTGTCTAGGGATGCCACCACTCACTGAGTGCCCTCTTAAATTAAATATCAATTAAGAAAATGACCCACCAGGCTTTCCCACAAGCCAATCAAATGGAGACAATTCTTCAACCATGACATTGTCTTCCCAGTCTTCCTATCTAACTCCAGCTTGTGTCAAGTTGACTAAATACAACACCACACACACACACACACACACACACACACACACACACACACACACACACACACACAAACAAAAACAAAGAAACAGAAAAACAACTAGTTTACAAAGTGACTATACCCCATACCTTTATATTCTGTTTTCTGGGCTATATCCTTAGAGCATGCCTCTAGCAGTATAATACCTCTAGGAGAAGGTATGCATCATTTTAAGACCTTTTGCTAAAGCTCTGGCTTCCCATACTGATATGTTTATCATTTCTTGACTTGTAATTTGCAGCACAACTCCATGATTTAGGGTGGTGTTTCTCAAATTCTGTCTACTGCATCTATCTGCTCTTGCCATTAAAGAAGTGTTTGTCTAAGTTAATGGGAAGAGGGGTACAGTTTTTGATGAAATCCCATTGAGGTAGTGTCTGTTTTGATTAACCATTATGAGTAAATTATTAAATCCTACAATGAAAAAGGGGTAACTGCATTGCCATGTACATTAGCTTAGAATATAAACAAGACTTCAGATAAGCTGGGGAATTGAGAATATTTCATGGAACACATTCAGTCATCACTGTGGGGAAGGAAAAGATTGGTTTTTTTTTTATAATGGCCAAAATAAATTTCTTGCAATTGTTATGAGTTCACCCTGTGATATACTCAGACTTGTTTTGAAAGCATAAACATAAAATATTTAGTTTGCATGCACACACACACACACACACACACACACACACACACACACACACACGACGAGAGAGAGAGAGAGAGAGAGAGAGAGAGAGAGAGAGAGAGAGAGAGAAATTGAGAGAGAGTAAATTTGTAGGTGCTGTTCAATACTCATAAAACATTCCCAGAGACTCATTTTTAAAATGGGGAATATAAAACCTTACAGAAAATTTCATCATACTAAGATATGGCTATACTAAATTCCATTAAGGCAAAATCCAATGAGATGTGGCACCCCCTTTCTGTCTTTTGTACAATTATACATGGCCAGGAATCTAGGGCAAGGGAACATAGCCTTCTTATATAGTGGGTAGAGATTTTCATTATCCTGGTTACGAATGAAAGAAAAAATAAGAATCAGGAAACTTTGAGAAAGATACAGGCTTCCATGTGAATTAAGTTCAGATGACAAGTGAATATTTTTGCTGCAAATGGAGAAAACAAGCAAGCAAACAAAAATTCAGGCAAATAATGACTGAAATTGTATGCACCAGAATATCATTCCTAATGAGAGATAAACCGATATCTCAGCTAGACAGGTTCATCTCCTTCAGGAGGCTGCTTAAATACTCATTCCCTCTTCTTTATCACCCATGACCTATTTCTTTTCTTTTCTTGTATCATTAAAGTATTTGGCTCAAAAGATCAAAGACACATCTGGTGAACTCAATCTTATAAAAAGCTTTTCTTGAAAAAAAGGCAGAATTTCATAATCTTATAAATATCACTTAACCTTCAGTATTGTGGTACAGATATGTGTGTATTATATTACATGCAGAGAAAGAATATTAAGGATATATATTTTCTGCTAGATAAGATTTAAATTCAAATTCAATTATGTTGAAAGAGGGGAGTATCAGGACATCTAAACTTTGAAAAAACACCACTCTGTGTTATTTATGAATCACTTTAGGCCATTGTTTTAACTTGCCTCTTGGATTCTTTTTAAAAAAGACTTACTTGTTTATTTTGTTATGTACATTTCATACAAGGACATTATACAGTATATATAACAGTAATATATAACATTATATTGAAAGACCCCCGAAGAGGCACTTTCGTAGAGGGAGACCCACACACCCAGGAATCAGCGAGGCCACGAACTGGATGCAAAAAACAAGAGGCTTTATTGGAGACGCGGGTACCCGGGGCGACTTAGCTTCAGTGTGGCTAAGCGCCCCGAGCCAAGGGAAAGGGGTCCTTATATAGGGAAAAAGGCGCAAGCTAGGAGCAGGGATTCTATTGGATAATTCTAATGAGGCATTGTACAGAGCTATTCCCATTGGTCAATGTATATGAGGCGCTATACAGGGTTATTCAAATGAGGCAAAGTACAGAGTTATTCAAATGAGGTGAAACACAGAGTCTTTCAAATGAGGCGAAATACAGAATCATTTCTATTGGATGGTTCAAATAAGACACAGAGCCATTCCAGATCAGCATATTCTCAAGGTCTGGTGTCTGGTACAACAGACTCAATTCCCCCTCCCTCCGCGTCCAGATGGCTGACCTTGGGGGCGGAGACCTTGGGACGGAGTGTTTCTCATCGGGCGGGGCTCAGGGGCAGGGCTCCAGGCCGGCTCCCTTGGTGTTCGTTCTCGTGCCGGCCCACCTGGTGCTCGCCCTCGTGCCGGCCCACCTGGTGCTCGTTGCTCGGCCCCAGCCTACCTGGTGCTCGTTCTCGGGCCTGCCCATCTGGTGCTCGTTGCTCGGCCCCAGCCCCGAGGCTCGGTGCCAGGCGGGGCGGGCCGGGGGCGCGAGCCCTGCCGGGGTGAAGGCTTGGGAGGCTCCGGCAGCTTCGGGGCAGGGGGCTCAGGGGCATTTCGAGCGGGTCTTTCAATATAATAATACAGTAATATATAACAATATACAGTATAATTACATATACTATATATATATATATATATATATATATATATATATTACATCTATGTAGTTTGTGTGTGTAGTTTAAAATGTGACACACTACATGCCTAATATTTCTTATCAAACACATAATGCACTGGTGAAGGGTAACTGCTATTTTGAGACATATTATTTTGTCTTTAAAGGAAAAGCAATTTTAATAGAACTGGTTAAATATAATAATATAATGGTAGTTTTTGGATCCTCCCTGCTTTAAAAGTAAACCAGATTGATGATGAAGTATATTGAGTACTTGACATCATTTATTGATTACTTATTAAGTGGGAGACATGGAGGAGAAGATATGGGACAGGTGCTATTCGGTGATGGGGAGTGTACTGTGTATGTTTATCTTATTGATTGTTAAATGAAGAATGAGACAGCAAGTTAGACTAGGAGTCAAAGAGGATTCTGGGAAATGTAGTAGAGAAGTGGTGATACAGGCAGGAAGTGACATAGCAAGGAGACACATATTTAAGCAAAGGAGAAACAGGAAGGGTCTCTTTTTCCCTTTGCCTCCTCCAGTGGCAGGATGTGAGCCACCGGCAAGAGAGGGCGCCAGTGAAAGGCATCCTCTATAAAGATAAGTCTTATATATAGATTTATGATAATTAAGACTGAGCTAGCAGATGAGAAGTCCTAGTCATTGGCCAAGCAGTTTTGAACCTAATACAAGTTTCTGTGTATTCATTTGGGCCCTAACTCTGGTGGGCAGCTGGCGTAAAGCACACACGTGGCGGTGGGGCTCGGCAGCTTTTGGCGGAAAGATTTATCGTAACAATTCGGGGCTCACAATCCCATCATTTTCTGTATTTTGTCATCTCACCTCCTGACTCTTTGTCAACTTGACACACCAAAATACCACTATTTAGCATTTCTTTTCTTATTCATTCCCAGGATCATACATTAATATCAACATTACATTATAAACATTCCAAAAATTCAAAGTCTCACAGTCTTTAAAAATTCTAACATTTAAAATTCAATCTCTTAAAAAATATCTGGCTTCTTTGAAAATCTAATGTGTCTCAACTGTGGACTTATACAAAAAAAAAGTTAAATGCTTTCCCTTTAAAGAGGAAGACCAGGTCATAACAAAATCAAAGCAAAATCAAACCAAAGTCCAACTGTATAAATAACATAATTCTCAATTCCTCGGATGCACTCATGATCTTCTAGGTTTCTCCAATGAGCTTGGGTCAAGTCTCTGACTCCACCTTCTGCAGCACACACAACTTGTCTTTGAAGTTCTGCCTGGCTCCATTCCAGGTCTGCTGCTGCTGTTGTTCTTGTTGATCATCCTGAAGTATTGCCATCTCCAAAATATGGAAGTTTTCTGCAGCAAATGGGATGCATTTCACCAATAGTCTCTCCAGGGCTCTTTTCATGGTGCCAAGCCTCAACTTCTCTGCATGGCCCCTTCAGGCCTGAGCCTTGAACTATTACTGAGGCTCTGCCTTTACCAATGGCCTCTCCTGGCCTCCCCTAGTGCTAAGGCTTAGCTGCTTTCCGTGATGCCTTCATGCCTTCAAACCAAGTTCAGTTATAATCTTAGACACCTTTGCATTACAGTTTCTCATGATGACTCTGAGGAAACACTTCCCAGAAGATTACACCTTAATGTTGCTGCTAGTCTCTTCTTAACCATTCCTAATTTGTCTGCTCCAGCTAACCAGCATTAATTGCTCCAGTAACACAAAAGTCTCACTTCAATGGTGCAGGTAACTCTTCAGCCCCAGGTGTTCAGAACAAAGATGCTCAATTCAAAGTATGCAATGGCCCTTATAATTTCTCTAAGTAATCCTCAAACTTCCTTCTGGAACTTCACAAGCCAGGAAGGAAAGAACTTTGGAATGTTTGGTTGGAAAAGTCATTGAACTTTCAAATCTCGATGAGATATTCTGCAGGAAAGTAGAAGATAAGAATTTAAGACAAATTTGACTTTTCCAACCAAACATTGCAAAGTTCCTTCCTAATGCCTTCACTCCAGCCAACAACAACAACAACAACAACAACAACAACAAACCAACAAAAATCCCCACATGGTTATGTACATTAAGGCAGTACTTCACAATCCTACCATCAATTTCTGCTGTGATAAAATACCAGGACCAAAAACAGCTTGGGAGCAAAGGGTTTAGTTAGTTTACCCTTGGACATCATAGTTCATCATTAAAAGAACTCAGAATAGGAACTCAAACAGGTCAGGAACCTAGAAGCAAGAGCTGATGTAGAGGCCTTGAAATCATGCTGCTTACTGGATTGCTAGTCATGGCTTGCTCAGCTGCTTTCTTATAGAACCCAGGACCATGAGCCCAGAAATAACACCACCCTCAATGGGCTTGGTCCTCCCCCATCAATATTAATCAAGAAAATGCCCTACAGATGGATCTTAAGGAACCATTTTCTCAACTGAGGCTCCCTCCCTCCAGATGACTCTAGTTCATGTCAAGTTGACATAAAACTGGCCAGGATACCTCCTCAACACATTCTCTTCCTTTACTTCCACCCACTGTTCTTTTTTGTACCTTCTCCTACTTGCTCAAAGGGCCCATACCCTTGCAATTTATTCCAAGACTTCTTATTTTTTAACAATATTTTGTCACTTGAAATTTTCATATATTTATTCAATGTATATTGATAATACCCATCCACCACTACTACTCTCCAACGTTTAGAGTCCCTAATCCTATCTTCTTCTCAAGTCTGTGTTCTCTTTTTATGCTATTGTTAGTAACTCTATGTCCAATCAGTGCTGCCTGTATATGCATGGGTATGTAGCCATTCACAGGGTCATAAGAAATTCAGCAGTAACCACATGTCCCAAAGAGACTGATGCTCCCTCCTCAGTAGAGATCCACTGTAAATAGCTCCTCCAATAGAGGATGGGGTGGCACTCTCCCATCCATCCTGGAAGTTTTACCTGGCTTCATTTTGCACAGATCTTGTGTAGGCAACTTCAGTTGTTGTGGGTTGCTGCCCGCAACATTGCTGCTATATTGAGATGTCAACATTTCAGGTCTTTCTTCTTTATCCTCCAGTGCTTACATTCTTTCTGCCCCATCTTCCATGAAGTTTCCTTAGCCTTGCATGGTAGGAGGTTGATATAAATGACCTGACCACAGGTAAACACTCAGCTATTCATACTCTGCATTGTGATTAACTGTGAGTCTCTACATTATCCACAACCTACTGAAAAAAGAAGCTTCTATGTCCAAATTTTAGAGAGCAGCGAAAATCTATTGGTAATTCTTATTTTCGAAAACAGGGTACACACCAGAAGGTGCTTAGTAATATCCTTCACTAGTTTTCTCTCCACAGCCACAAAAATACCCTTCACAAGATCCCAGGAAGCCTTGTAAAGGCTTTGGTTTCTTATAATAAAAGTAAAAGGGACACCAGAGAAGGCTGGATGGAAGGAGGTTCCTAGCTCCTCCTTTTAAGTGGTGTTGGGACAGGTTTTTCCTGAGAGAATGAAAAACCAAAGCAACAGCCATTGAAGGCAGTTCCAAGTCTTCTGAAGTTAACTCCAAGGCTGAAAATAACTCCCTGATGCTGCAGATGCTCACTTTCTTCCATGTCAGAATGAGTCCCTGGAGCTACTTCTGCTGGATGGATGCTCTCCTCACTTTCCCCTCATGGCCATTCAGCCTTGGGTGGCACAGTAGGTAAGGAGTGAGAATTTACCCACTGGCAGAACTGAAGGAAGTTCCTTTACTCTGGCCAGAGCTCACAGACAAAGGAAATGCAGAGAAATGATGGAAGCAATTAAAAAACCAAATTGAAAATCTCTGAGCTGAAACATACAGTAAGCAAAATTTAAAAAGGGACAGCATCAGTAATCAGATCACAGAGAAGACAGCATGAACTTGAAGAGGTGATAACATGATCTCACTGGCTGACTCATATTTTCCCCAAAATTTCCTACTGCTGTGTTTTGGACTGTATATATATCCCCAAAACTGTGTAAGTCATTGTGAGACTCATGAGTGACCCAGCTTAGCACCAGGCTTGGTGTCCAAAGGAGCTGCTTTATCATATGCTTCAACCTGCAGCATTGAGGTTAGGACAGGGTTCTTATAAGACTCACAGGGAAACACAATGACAGTGTGTTTCCTCAGCATGAGGGTAATACCTCATGCTGAAAGGGCATAACAGCCAAGACAACAGTCAGTCTTCTTAGACTTTATGGAGAGACAGACATAAATAAAGCACTCTGTGGACACTGCAGTGAATAGATGACTTTCAGTACTCAGAAGATTGTGTGCACCAACACATGTCAACAGCTGTCAGGACAGGTGCCCACACATAGCATGCAAAATAAGGTACTCCAAAGGAAGCTGAGGGTAACCAGTTTGGGGCATTCTTGGATGAAGGATTTAGAATAGCTATGTTTGGTGTGCTAGCTTCATTTCTGTTGTCGTACTAAAATACCCTAACAAGAAACCTAGGGCAGAAAAGTTAATTTTTAACTTAAAACTCTTAAGTTACAGACCATCATAGCAGGGGTATCAGGACTGCAGAAGCTGGAAGCACCTAGTCACATCACTTCCATGGTCAAGAGTAGAGATGAATGAATTCATGCACATTTAGTCCTCAACCAGCTCTCATTCCCTTCTTCTGCTTTCAGGGCCTCAAATGAGGAAATGGTGTTATCCACTTCCAAGCTGGGCCTCCCAACTTCCATTAAAGGTATTAAGGTAATCCCCACAGTCACACCCACAACCCAACCCCTCTATAGTCCCTCAATGAGAGACACATGCCCAAATCAATTCCTTTACACAGAGCTTCACTGAGACACGCCCACAACCCAACCCCTCTACACAGTCCCTCATTGAGACATGCCCACAACCCAACCCCTCTACACAGTCCCTCATTGAGACATGCCCACAACCCAACCCCTCTACACAGTCCTCATTGACAGACAGGCCCACAACCCAACCCCTCTACACAGTCCCTTATTAACATTGACACCTATTGTCCAGGTGATTTCTTGATTGTGCTAAGATGATAATTAAAACTGATGATCACAAGATCATTAAATGTACATTAAGGCAACACTGATAAATCTTTATTAAAATAACCTAAGTTATTTACACCAAACTAAAAGCAACCCTAAATTTGTGATAACCCTTGAAAAAATTCCAGAGGAGCCAAAGTTATATTGAACAAAAGGATCATAACAGGATACATCATAGACTCACTGGGTGACCTTTCTTCTCCCCAGAGTCAGGCCACGCCCTGCCCCATGAAGCATGATATTTCTTTGGGAGGGAGAATTTATAGGAAGCTCTTCCATATGTGGCCATCCCCTTTCTCCCTCTTATGGCTGCAGGAGAAGCTCATCCCACCTAGAGCCCGTGACCGTAACTTGGGACATGTACGCTAGGCCATGCTATGTCACATGGTGTGAAATACACTTTTCATCCCTTGCCCTTGAAGGGAACTGGAGTACCTAGGGATCCTTGTGTCTCCTTTCAGGGCCTCTTATGGCTGTCTATGGCCATGATCCTATACTTCCTTTGATAGTCTATGGAATAGATGCTCTCTCCCTTCAAGAACCCTGACATGCTATACATACTGACTGTCTCTCCTCATGTTCTCCCACTTTACAGCCTGGTCTCGGATACCCATGTTCACTAGTGTCTCTTTCTCTTAGTAAATCTCACCTGAAGTGTGATTTCATGCCAGCCCCTTTCAGTGGGCTTATAGTAAGTTGTAACAAATATACTCCCCGACATACAAGCAAATTAAGTTGCCATAGAAATCAAACAGCATAGGATTGGCATAAAAATAGACACACAGACTAATGGAATGGGATAGAACCCCTAGATAAGCCCCACAGAGATTGCCAGCAGAGTCCCGATGAAAGTATTCAGAGCACACACAGGAAAAAGGATGAGCCTTTCCACAAATGGTGTTGGGTGAAGCTAGATAGCCAAATGTAGAAGGATGAAACCTCTCTCCAGCCACACAAATCACTTCAAGATGGATTCAATCCCTACACATAGACCCGAAATTGAAAATACTAGGAGAAAAACAATCTGTGGCCCCTAGATTGGGCAGGCTACTTTGTGGACAAGATCCTAAAATTTTAAGAAACCAAAACAATAATATGGAAAGAGGATTATGTTAAAAAGCTTCTTTTCAGTAAAGGAAATGATCCACAGAGTGCTGAGCAGCCTACAATACCAAGGCATAAAATATTTGCAGGTTATATACTGGATAATGCGTTCATTAACCTAGAATGTGTAAGCAATTCTGAAGTGCAATGGCAAAATAAGGAATCACCAAATTCCAAACAGGAGCTAAAGATAAATAAATATTTTTCAAAGGCAGGCAGGCAAATAGGTCACAGATCTTAAAAAAGAGAGGAAAGAGAGAAAGGAAAAAGAAAGCTCAACACGACGAATCCTCAGGAATAATAAGGAGACCTCACCTCACTTCAGTAAGACTCACTATTCTGATATAAAAAGTACCAAATGCTCCTGCAAGGAAGACAAGGAGCAGAAGAACAATGGAAACTTTCCAACCATAAAAAAACAAAATCCTTTCATTCATATCAAGATGAACAGAAAGCCAAACCTGACATGGGCAGGTGCTGTTCATCTTGTTCACATGCAGCATCTAAATAAGTTAATCGAACAGAAGGTAAGAGTATAAAGCATGGTTACTAGATGCTGGGGAGGGAGCAGGGGGATAGAGACAGGTTGACCCATGGTCATCTACTTACAGTAAGAAAGAACTTTCTGTGTGCTCTTGCACAGTAGACAGACTATAGACAACAACTATGTAGTAGAGATTTCATTTTGTTTTTATTTATTTACTGACAGGGCTGGGATTGAATGTAGCACTTCATGAATACTAGGCAAGTGCTTTACCACAAAACTACAACCTCAGTCCTATACTGTATTTTGTAAAAAGCATTTGAAGGGGTTTTGGATATTTTAATTTGAACACCCCCAACCCAGTAATATGCACAATTATATTGCTTTATTTTTGGTCAAACACCAAATTATTAAGGTCTATGGATGAAGCTCCGGTGGTTAGCCTGCACAAGCCCTCTGTTAGGATCAAGCCCACTACTGGATAGATGGCTGTTAGTGGACATGGCAGTAATCCCAGTACTCAGAAGGTGGAGATTGAAGAATCAGAAGTTCAAATTCAACAGCTGTTTATCTAGTTTGAGGCAAACTTGGGCAATAGACCTCATCTCCAGATAAATAAACAACATGGAAAAGTAAAGTAATTTTTATAAGATTGTCAGTATACTCCTCAGCATAATTAATGGTTGCACTTCTGTGTTAGTTCCTTGGCTAGTGTTTAATCAGTTGGCTCTTTGTTGAGTTGGTGTTTGGCCTAGCTCAATGCATCACTGTGCTAGAATTTCTATGCTGTGGTGTCTTCTCTTAAAGTTTCTGAGTGAAGACACTTTAAGGATCTAGGTTTATAAATCTATGCTTGTAATGTGTATTTGTTGAATTGAACTGGATGGGGGAACAAAAGAAAGCTAATTGGACAGGTTAGCTAAGGCAAAATAGTTGAAGATACTGCTTTCTGCTTTTGGGCCATGGCTCACAGCCTTTAATAGCACAAAGAGCAGGGGCAGGCTCTTAGGACTCACCCACTGTCTGCGGAGATCTGAAGAGGAGGGTTAAAAGAAAGTGTAGAAGGAATGAAGAAGCGTACACCTGCCATGTCTTATCTAAAATTATCCATGAAGCAGCAGAGAGTTAGAAAACCCTGTTGGTCATGTAGTTAATGAGCTATGAGAAAGGCAAGAAAGGAAGAAATATGATCAGAGGAACACGGGGCCCTGCACTGTGGCCCACAAGACCTTTCCCTTTATCTGTGTGAACTAATGAAGGTTGAGGAAAGGCAGAAATGAGCTGAGGGTCAGATTACATTGCCTCCTGCACATCAGGGTCAACCACACCAGAATTTACCATAGGAAACACATCAGATATTGAGTGCAGACATTAGATGATGTGCACTTGTTAACTACATGTTTAGTATTTACAACTAATTAGAAGGCTTTGAAAGACTGAAGAGCAAAAGGACCATCCTTGTTTAGAATAACATCACCTTGTTAGTCTTATTATCCACAGTGAATGTTTCTAGACACCTGGAAACCAGGTGTGTGTGTGTGTGTGTGTGTGTGTGTGTGTGTGTGTGTGTGTGTTTATGTATATTTATACATAATATTTTCAACATGTGTGTCCATGTATTTATGCATGTATCCATCTATATGAATTGTATGTATCTTCTTGTGTATTATAAATATGCACATATGTATGTATATCTCTTATTTATATTTATATATACATGCAAATATACATATATGTCTTGTATTGAAAACATTTTGATGGTTTGTTTTATAAGTTGATTAAAAATAAGAGGTAGTAAATAATATTGAAACAATTTTTACTATGATGGGAAGTTACACAAATTCAGTCTTTCTAAGCATATCTTATTGTGCTGTAAATCTTAGCAACTTCGTATTTAATATTTTCTATCCTTATTAAGTCAGGAAATACTTCTTTTTCTTCTAAAGACTTTACAATGACTCTTTCATCACTATTCATGTGCCCAGGGGTATTACTAAGTAAGATAAGGATTACTAGCACACAAGCACAGGGGTACCTTGATAGTCAGTCTGATAACTGAGGTTGTTGCTAAGTGAGTAGCAGGCAAGTAACGCACTGGGTGCGAGGGAGTTGCAAAACACATGCTATTGAAAATAGCATGAATTAAGCTGCATGAGTTGCTTATTGCTAGATTTTCAATTTAGTTTTTTTTACTGATGTTGCCTGTGGATAATGAATAGTTTCATTCTTCTGCTGTGAAAAACAATGACCAAATTAAACTTGGAGGGAAGAAATGTTTTATTTGATCCTATAGGTCACAGTCTACCATTGAGGAAAGTCATGGCAAGGATTCAAGCAGGAACTTGAAACAGACACTTGAAGAGAGCTTGCTGGCTCTCTTCCAGGCTTATGTTTTGCTAGCTTTCTTCAAATCTCAGCACACCTGCCCAAGAATGATTCTGGGCCATCCTATGTCAAATATCTACCCCCCAAAAAACATCCCCACAGACATGCTCACAGGTCTGTGTGATCTAGGGAATCCCTCAATTGCAACTCTTCCTAGAAGATTCTAGGCTGGCGTGCTGACTCTAACTGTCCCTCACATGTTCATGTGTCTGAACACTTGGTACCTGGTTGGTGGCATTGTCTAAGGATGCTGTGGAATCTTTGGGGTTTAGAGTCTTGTTGGAGGAAGTACATTACTGGAAGTGGGCTTTGAAAATTCAGATCTTCAACTCACTTCCAGTTTACTCTTCTCTGCATGGTTTTTGTGGATGAAGAGGTGAACTCTCAGCTTCTTGCTATGGCTTCTGGTTGCCATGCCTCCTCCACTATTATGGATTCTCCCTAAATAAACTCTTCTTTCATTATATAGCTCTAGTCATGATGTTTTATCACAGAAAAAACACAGATAACCAAAACAGATAGTAACTCAAGCCACAGGATGAATATCCACAGAGAATAAAGAATACTGAACCATCTTGAGAAGGTATGGTTTATCTGAATGAAATACCCAGAAAACAGCACAGGGTTTTGTGCTCTAAAGACCTTGTGTTGTAGTAATCTAGAAATAAGCTCCTGCCAAGATCCAGATACTGCTATTGGATTTGTATTGTTGCTTATTTTTTCCAATAACCAGAATATGAAACTGTTGTTTATGGATGAAGACCTTTATTCTAGCAAAGAGTAGGTAGGAAATTCAAGTCATATAATAATTAGATAAAAATGCCTCTCATTTGCTTAAGAGACATCATATTTCTTATGAGGCCATGTCTCAATTGCTTAGCATTCATTATGGCTTTGGGCACATTGAAAAGGAAGTGCTTCCATCCAACCCTACTTATCCAGTGTCTACATTGAAGGTCTGTAGTACTTACCTTTGTCCTGTGACAAGTCACTGCATTCCTAGAACCCACACAGTGAGAGAACCGACTACCACAAGTTCATCTCCAATTGCCCAGAACATTTCAAATAATGTCTAAGTAGTGATAAATTACAAGAGTACTTTAAAAACTTAATTGAAGTAAAATTTACACAACTAAACTGTGTCAATTTTACACAATTCTGTGCTCATTACTATTTCCACAGAGTGGTATTAACCACCAGTTTCACATGGTTCCAAAGCACCCCGCACCCATTAAACACCTCTGTTCTGACTCTCTTTCCCTACTCCTCACACTTATCACCCTGCTTTGCATGTCTATAGACTTATATTTCACACAAATGGAATCATACAAAATGTGACCTTGTGTGTCTGTTTTTCTCATTCTCACTGTTTTCCAGATTTATCCACATTGCAGTGTATGTTGACACTTCATTTTCTTGTTTGGTTTTTGTTTTGTTTTCCTCAGTTGAATAATATACTCCATGTCCATTTCTCAGGCTAAAAGACAGACAGTGTGATTGACAGTTGCACCAGGAACAGTGTGACATAGAGGGAGGGAAGCAGGTATTCAAGGGAAAATAGAATTGCCGGAAGACAAGGTTAACAGTTATCTTCTACATTAAGCTTCAATGTTTCTATGCCTAGACCCGGATCCTACTTAAATCTAAGCTGGGGATTACAGAGATGGCCTATCACTCCCTTCCTTTGCCTTCTTGCAATTATTACCAGAGCTAGAATCTACCAGAAATAATTTGAAAGTATAGAGGAGCAGAGAGATCAAGGAGACTTTTTTTTTCTTTTTCAGATGCCTGCAGGGTGGTTAGAGAACACATCCAGATGAGAGCTGACTTAAGGGAAAGGAAGACATAAACAGCACAGTAGCTCTTAAGGAAATCAGACACCACGGTCCCCAAAATGCAAGAAGAAACATTCTTATCCTTTAAACTTTAAACCTGAATACTCTTGAAGAGGGCAACTGTATTCCTCTGTTTTTCATCATTGTTTTTAAATTTATTTTAAATTTTCTATTCATTTTATATACCAATCGCAGTTCCCCTTCCCCTCTTTCCTCCTGCTACTCCTTCTCTCACTCCTCCCATCCACTCCTCAGAAAGGGTAAGGCCCCTTTGGGAGTCAATGAAGCCTAGCATATCACATGGAAGCAGGACCAAGTCACCCCCCCAACACATCAAGGCTGAGCAAGGAACCCCACCATAGGGAATGGGTTCCAAAAAAACAGCTCACGTACCAGGGATAGATGCTGGTTACACTGTTATGGGTCCCACAAAAAGACCAAGCCACACATCTGTCACCCACATGCAGACAGCCTAGTTTGATCCCATGCTGGCTCCTCAGCTTTTGGTCCAGTGTCCATTAGCTCCCATGAGCTTAGGTCAGCTGTCTCTGTGGGTTCCCCCTTCATGATCCTGCCCCCTTGCTTACACAATCCCTCCTCCTTCTCTTCAACTGAACTCCAGGAGCTTAGTCCAATGCTTGGCTGTGGATCTCTACATCTGATTCCATCAGTTACAGGATGAAGGGTCTATGATGACAATTAGGGTAGTCATCAATTTGATTACAGGAAAAGGCCAGGTCATGTACCCTCTCCACTATTTCTAGGGGTCTTAGTTGGGAATCATCATTGTGGAATCCTGGGAATTTCCCTAGCACCAGGTTTCTCCCCAACCCCAGAACGGCTCCCTTCATCAAGATATGGCTTCATTGCTCTGTCTTTCTATCCCTCCCCCAACTCAAACATCTCAGTCCCTCATGTTCTCATCTCCCGTCCCCTACTCCTACCCCTACCTTCAGTTTATCCAGTAGATATCATCGATTTCTCCTTCCTAGGGCAATCTATGTATCCATTTTAGGGGTATTCCTTGTTACCTAGCTTCTCTGGGGCTTTGGGTTGTAGCCTTGTTATCCTTTGCTTTATATCTAGCATCCACTTACTAGTGAGTACATACTGTGTTTGTCTTTCTGGTTCTGTGTTACCACACTCAGGATTTATTCTAGTTCTATCCATTTGTCTGCAAATGTCATGATGTCACTTTTTTAACAATAAGTCTTTCTGCAAAGCTGCCTGAGTTCTGAGTGCCACTTGGGTAGCCAAAATAACACAGAGAGATTTACATTATGTACAATCTGCTGGCCAATGACCAGGATTTCTCATTTGCTAGCTTAGTCTCAATTATCAACCATGTGTCCTGTCCTTCTGGGATCACATGGTGGCTCTACAGAGAGGAGAAGAGGATGAAAGAAACTTCCTTCTTGTCCCTGCTTCTATTCTGAGTCTGCCTGCTATGCCACTTCCTGCCTGGATCAAAAGACTTTACTACATTCCCCAGAATCCTCCTGGATTCCTTGTCCCACCTAAATTACTGCCTCATTGGCCAAACAGTACTTTATTTAACAACCAATAAGATAAACATACACAGAAGGACATCCCCCATCATCACTGCATTTTTAAAACTGAGTAATAATCCTTTGTGTAAATGTACACATTTGCTTTATCTATTCTTCAGTTGATGGGCATCTAGGTTGTTTCTAAGTTCTTCCTATTATAAATAATGCTTATATGAGCATAATTGAGCAAGTGTCTTTGTGGTATGATTGAGCATCTTTTGGGTATATGCCCAAGAGTGGTATCACTGGATCTTGAGGTAGATTCCCAATTTTCTGAGAAAGCACCATACTGATTTTCAAAGTGGCTGTACAAATCTGCATTCCTACTAGCAGTAGAGGAGTGTTCCCATACTCTAACATAAACTGTTATCAGTGTTTCTGGCAGGTGTTAAGATTGTATCTCAGAGTTGTTTTGATTTGCATTTTGTTGATGACTAAGGATATTGAGAAATTCCTTAAATGTATTTTGGCCACTTGAGATTCTTCTGTTGTGAATTCTCTGTTTAGATCTGTACCCCATATTTTAACTGGATTATTTTGTATTTTGATGTCCAGTTTCTTGAGTTCTTTATGTATTTTGAAGTTCAGCCCTCTGTCAGATATAGGGTTGGTGAAGATCTTTTCCCATTCTGTGGACTGCTATTTTGTCTTATTTACAGTATCCTTTGCTTGAGAGAAGCTTTTCAATTTCAGGAGGTCCCATTTATTGATTGCTGTTCTCAGTGTCTGTGCTACTGGTGTTATGTTCAGGAAGTGGTCTCCTGTGACAATGCATTCAAGGCCACTTCCCACTTTCTTTTCTATCAGCATAAGTGTAACTGGATTTATGTTGAGGTCTTTAATCAAATTAGACTTGAATTTTGTGCATGGCAATCCATATGGATCTATCTACATTCTTCTACATGCTGACATCCAGTTATGTTAGCACCATTTGTTGAAGATACTTTCTTTCTTCCATTTTAAAGTTTTGACTTCTTTGTTAAAAAATCAGATGTTCTTAGGCATGTGGCTTAATTTCAGTGTCTTCAGTTCAATTCCTTTTGTCCATGTGTCTGTTTTTACGCCAATACCTAGCTGTTTGGCATTATTAAAAATAGCCAAGGGATGAGTTGTAGCTATGTAGGTATCCAACAGTGGGTGGGTGGATAAAGAAACAGTGGGGGTATATTCCTTAGGAAAAGAGGACATTTGGATGGAGATGGTCCAGTAGAAAATTGGGCTAAGTGAAATAAAGCAGACACAGAAATTGAAATGCCAGCTATTACTTATCTGTGGAATCTAATGAAGTTGAACCAGCAGAAATAAAAATGATGTTTGCTGGGCTTGGCAGTCTTAGAAACTTGGTAGAAGGAGGGACCTTGGAGCTGTTGGTCAGAAGGTACAGATCTGAGGTAACACAATCAGTTTTTACATTTCTTGTACAGACAGGGTGACTTTAGTCAATTACAATGTATATCAATAGAGTAGAAAAATTGCTAGTGGTTAAAAGCTCTTATTTCTCTTCCAGAGGAACTGAATTCAGCTCTCAGCACTTTGAAACATTCACAGATACCTATAACACCAGCTTCAGGGGATCTGATGCTCTCTTCTGGCCTCTGTAGGCATTTGAACATATGTGCACATATATATATAGACAAACACACATATACATACATAAAATAAAAAATCTTATAAAATGATAGCCCATATTTCAAAATAGCTAGGAGAACTTTCAGATGTCTCACCAAATAAGTGGTAGGTTGGGACTAGAGCAATGAAGGAGCAGTTAAGGTCATTGGCTGTTCTTACAGAAGACTCAAGTTCAATTCTTTGTGCCTGGAATGTGTAGCTCACAACTGTCTGTAACTCCAGATCCATGACCAATGTCCCGTTCTGGTCTCTAAGAGCATCTGCGTCCATGCATCTACCCCACACATACACATAATTAAAAGTAGAATAGCATCTTAAAAATGATAGGTAAGTGAAATGGTAGCTATGTTGATAAGTTTTATTTGCCCATTCTACATCATATACATTTTTCAAAACAAGAATATTATACTCCATAAATATATATGTTCATGATTTGTCAATTAAACCACATAACATTATGATATTTCATAATTAAAATAATATGAACAAAAGCTTAGTCAGTGAATATAGTCTTAAAAATAAACTATAGACATCTCTGAGTGCTGCCTGACTCTCTCACTCCACAGATCTGGAGCTGGACCTGCCTATAGTTTTTTTTTTTTGGGGGGGTTCTAGGACATTATTTTTCTATAAGTTATAGACAAAGTGATTCAAGTAACAGAAATACATTAGAGTTTTAGGGTCTTAGAGTTAGATTTCAAGATGCCAAAAACAGAACAGACACTCAGGGCTTGGGTGGAGGACAGGGGGAGGCAGATTCAATTTTAGGCTTCCCTTCTTGCGATGTACATAGACACTATCCCTTTGTCTCTTCACCTTGGCCTTTTATCCATGCTCTATATTCTGCCCTTTTTTGTAAGAATATAAATCTGAGCAAGAATGAAGTCTTATGCCTGGGATTTTGGCACTTAGGGACCTGTGACAGGCGGATGGACATGCTTGAATCCACTCTGAGGTTGCACAATAAGAGTTTCAGGCCAGCCTGGCTCACTAAGACCATGGCTCAAATACATATGTACACACACACACACACACACACACACACACACACACACACACCAAAACAAACCAAAAGACACAAGTTATATTAAGTTAGGGCCATACTAACAGCCTCATTTCAGTGCCATTAACTCTATAATGACCTTATATCCAAGGCAAAGTACATTTTGAGGCACTGTGTTTTAGGAGTTCAATATATCTTTTCAATATGTAGAAAGAATTAAGTTCAAAGTAAGCCATACAACATAACTTATATTGAAACTTCAAAAATTATCTCTGCATTTACATGTCTGATATGTTCATATGTAGTTGTGTGCGTGCGTGTGTGTGTGTGTGTGTGTGTGTGTGTGTGTGTGTGTGTGTGTGTGATTGTGTGTGTGTTTGTGTGTGTATGCATGTAGAAGTCAAGAGTGTTTGTGTGTGTGTATGCATTCGGAAGTCAGAGGACAACCTCAGGTGCTGGCCCTCATTCTGTACCTTGTTTGAACAGCATGTTTTGTTCACTGTGACTGTACATGCCAGGTTAGCTGGCCCAATAGCATTTGCCCCTTCGTTCTTGGAGGAGGAGCTCGGGTTACAGGAATGTGTACTCCTGTGCATGGCTTTAGGGGATCTGAACTCAGGTCTTCGGGCTTTCACAGGAAGTGATTCATCTAAGGATCTGAGGCATTTTTTTGAAGGCACTGTTAGCACTGAAACATAGTATTAACTGTACTATTCCAAACAAACAGAGAACAGTGCTTCTCAGTTCAAGCAAGGGCTGAGTCCTGGAGAGAAACCTAAGCCAGCTTCTCCTCTTTGCTCTCTTTCCATCTGAAGTGGTAGGATTTAGTGCTTAACACCAATTCCCTGCTGCTGACCTGGTGTGGACTTGTCCTGGTGATTTGTTTGCAGTCAGGACAGAGATCAGCAGCTACACAGGTGGGCAGCTGAGCCAGTTGCCCCTCAGCTACTCCTGGCTGTGCCTACTGCATGGGTTATCTTTTCCAAGCAAGGCAGGCTAAGTCAGGTGTCAACAGCCTCTATGTTCCTCGGGGTTTGCCGTGTTCTAACTCACTCCATTCCAGCCTTACACTTGATTTTCTACCCACAGTTTATAGGGTAGGGTATATACAGGGCTGCTGAGTCCTGCTTAGATAGAAGAAAACAAGCTCAGACCTAAAATGGGAAGAAAACCTGACTCTCCACAGCTGATATCCAAGCATGCATTCAGGGATATGGCTTGGCTATTAGCAGACTCTCATTCATTTTAATATTGAGTGACCATTAAAGTCCTCACCCTGCAGTGTGTGCTGGGATCCAGCATGCAATGAGATGTCCATAATTCCTTGCTGTGCTACTAGTGCTTACAGTTTATCAGCCAATAAGGCAAATGTGAAAGGGTAATTGTGCCTCTCTCTGATACCTCTCCTGATGCACCAGGGCTACACAAATCTGTCTTGATATCTGATTTTAGATCCTCCAAGTCACTCATCGAGATCATTAGTTTTTTCCTCACTGTCCTTTGAGCTGGGAGGTTTGTCAAAGTCTATTTCCCCGGCCCCAATCCATGTGAAATAATAATGCTTACCCATCCCCTGAATCCTCATAATGGAGTTAGGATAGGCAGGATTTCCTTTCATAGTCTGTCTCTAAGTAATACATACAACACACACACACACACACACACACACACACACACACACACACACACACACACACACTATGTATGTACATTAGGCTATAACCTTAACCATAATGATAAAGCTACCCCAATGCATTCCAGGATAAGAAAAGTTGAAATACAGATTACAAAGATAGAAAGATAGGGATGTGGCTCAGCAGGCACAGTGCTTGCCCTAGAATGCTTGAAGCCTTGGGTTTGATCCCCAGCATCACAAACCAGGAGTGCTAACCCAGGCCTGTGTTGCCAGCACTCAATAGGGGGAGGCAGGAAGATCACAAAGTATAAGACCACAGTGAGTCTGAGGCCAACTCAGAATCCAGGAGACCCTGTTTTATTGAACTAACAAACTTATTTTTTAAGCTGTCAAAGAAAATTTGAATTTCTAAACATAAAGCAATGATTTATGGCCAAGATAACAGATACATCAGTCACTCATATTTGATCATGAGACATTGAACAAGGCACTCAAACCTCACACTGTGCTCCACAAATATGTCAATTACTATGTGACAATTAAAATACATTTGAATTAAAAATGTAAACTCCCACTCGGAAAAATAAGACAAGAAAGAAATAGAAAAGTACTAGTTGAATCTGTAGCCTCACAAATTCTGGAAGGAAAACCCCTAGGGGTTTGACCTTGTTTTCCACCTTATATGGCAACTCTGGTTCATCTCACCCACACTTTCTTCTCCAAAATGCTTCTAGGAAAATCCCAGATGATATATTCAGGGAAGTCCCTACCCAAATCTATTTCACACAACTTCTCTCTCCTATAGATTAGCTTTCTGTAGTTGTGGGTGTGGCAGAGCATGGAGCATCCTGAGGCCCTGGAATTACGTGTGTGAGAGAGAGCGTCCTGGTGCTGCAGGAGGCACAGTGGCTAGGCCTGATTGCTCCACAAGCATGAGTACTTGACTTTGACTCTCCAGCGCTCTCACAAAAGTATAAAGCTGGAGTGTTCATGCCAGAAGCTGTAACCTGCTCACTGTGGGAGATAGAATCAGGGGGATCAATGAAGCTTGCTGGCCACAAGATCAGTTCTAGGTTTAGTGGGAGACCCTGTGCCAAGGAACAAAGTGGACAGTGGTATAGTGGGAACCTGATGTTCTCCTCTGGCTTCTGCTGAAGCATCTCCACTCCCAGTACATGACGCATGCATCAGTGGGAAGGCAAGAGAGGTATGAAACTACTAGGCTCACTGGTAAAGCTGATGTAGCTCTCTCCTATTTCACACCAGTTTCTAATTGGAGAAAGAGAGAGAGAGAGAGAGAGAGAGAGAGAGAGAGAGAGAGAGAGAGAGAGAGAGAGCAGGCTGAACAGTTGTCTGCTTTCAGTAACTGTCCCCCTCCCCACCCCCTACCCCTATGTGCCTTTCCTTGCAGTCTGATGCCTATGAGATTCCTTACAGCAAGCTTCCAACATTTTGTGTGGAAGGTTCTACACTTAGGCATCCCTATTTTTTAATGTGTTATTTATAGCATAAAAAGATCCTGCTTAATTCCAGGTGTGAACTGTAGCTCATTTTCTTTCACCAGAACAGAAATTCTTCCTCTGAGGTTCATAAATTAAAGTATCTTTTCTGGGGAGAATTCATGAACTTTGAAATTTTATGCAAAGTTGTAAGTGCTGTGATCTTTTGGGCTTTATGCTAAAGTATGGGGACTTTTTCTTGTTGTTGGGCATTATGAGATAGAGTCCAGACTCTTCAGTGAGATTATGGTGTCTTTTATGATATTATGGGAACATTTTTTACTTTATTTAAAACATTTTATATTTTAGTTATTTTGCATTTAAAATCCTGTGTGTGTGTGTGTGTGTGTGTGTGTGTGTGTGTGTGTGTGTGTGAGCGCGCGCGTGCACGAGCGCACTGGTCCTCCCTGACCTCTTGCTCTTCGAGTCTTTTATCCTTTTCAGGAGGTTCCTGAGTCCTGTGAGGGAAGAGATGTGATATAATGTCACATTTATTATAGAGAAATTAGAAGACAGTAATCCTGTGCATATTTTGGTCCATTGTGGGTTTCTGTATTAACTGCCATCCACAGAGAAACTAGTGGGGGGCAGCTCTTGTAGCTTGTCTGGTAGAAATCTTTTATCCTAGCTTGCCTAGGCCCAAATGTAGCTGTGGAGACGGTCATAGCAGCAAGCCTAGCCCAATGGTACAGTTTGTGGGTGTGATGGGAAAACAGTTTTCTGGGGGTTGTCATCAAGTATATTCTGGGACTGGAGAAGTAGTTAATGGAGAGAAAAAATATTCACACTCCCTTCTTTCCTTGAGTGCAAACAAGTCTTGGTTCCAAAGTGGTTTCTGTTCTGCCTTCCTTTCTCATGTTTCTGAATGAAAATAAAGCACATCGCCATATATGAGAATTATACATCAATAAAAGTGATAAACTATAATATAAAGAACATTTGTTTCTTCTGATTATTTCCAGAGCCACCATGCTGATGTTTGTCTGTCTCTCATCTGTTTGGATCTGAGCTTTGTCCAATGATTTGTGCATAATTTTCCTTGAAATTATTTAGTTCTACCAGGATGAATCTAGATTTCTGTCTTCAATGGTAACCAGGTTACATCTTGAAAGTGTTACAAAGCAGAACCTGGAGACCTACATGTCTTCCTGTTGGGATCTCGTCAGTTTCATGGACCAGCTTTGTCATTTATTCTTGTTCAGGAGGTAAATGGAAATGACTCCTGCCAATATCTCTGTTTCCCAGAATACACTTTAAAGTGGGATTGATAACTGTTTTTCCCCATTTGTACTCTGTTAGAATGCTTCTGTATCTTAAGGAGAGAAATGACCTTCAGTATTTTCCTCATTTCATTTTGATTTTATCGGTTCTGGTAACCACAGGGGGAGAGCCTTTAATGCTTTTCTTTCTGAGCAACTATTTTACTTTGAAACCCCTCTTTATCTCAGAATATGAGATTTAATTAACAATATCCACATTTATATTGGAGATTTCTATGTAAGGTGTTTTGACGTTGGCAGTTCTGCTCCCAGGAGCATATTAACAGGAACCAGAAATCCTGTGTATATTAAGAATATAAACTGAACTGTGCCCTCCAAAAAACCTGTATTTGGGAGGCCTAATGTTTAATGAGGCTTTATTTGGATGCTAATTTTAGGGGATAATTTTAAATGAGTTAATAAGGGTGGGGCCCTAATATCTTAAGATTGGTGGCTGGCTCTCTGTCTCTCTACAACCCTTCTCTCTCCTTCTGGTTTTCCTCTCTCTCTCTTTCTCTCTCTCTCTCTCTCTCTCTCTCTCTCTCTGTCTATTTCACTCTTTTTCATTCATTATTTAAAAAGAAAATTTCATGTGCGATTATAACAAGAGGAACCTTAGGCTTTCCCAGGAAAGAAGTCCTTATAGTGACATCTATTCTTCCTGGCACCTTGATCTGGGCCTTTGTGATCTCCAGAACCATTCCTACTCTTTGAGATACTCAACCAGTATTACTTCATAATACCATCCCCATCTGCCAGCCAGCTGAGACAGGATTGCCTGGATTTGAGTTAGATTCTCCATGGGTTGACTCTGTAGAGTAAGGAAGGCTATGACTAGATGGTGCTCTGTGGATAGGTGGGAGAAATATCACCTCCAGACTTCCTCTTAGGAGCCCAAGAGGTCTCTGAAAATGAGATGTTTCATTTTTCAGACCTCTACCCTCTGGTTCTTTTATTCCAAGGGAAGAATTCTTTTCCCCAAACTTGCTATTTTTCAGGATTTTCTCCTTTTGGCACTTTTGTACAATGGCAACTCAATTTTCTTTAAGATTGGGTCTTCAAGTGCTCTCCCAATGATTGCACTTGAAATTCTTCTCAGAGAAGTCTTACTTCAGCCTTCACAGTGAATATAAGAAAGTGTTGACCATGGGACAGCTTGCTTTCTAACATGTTTGGAGTGTAGGGCCAGAGGAGAACAGGCCAGTGACCTGATGACCTTGGTTGCAGTCTGGGCTTTCAGTGTTTGTCAGTACTTTGCTGAAAAACAGAGATTAGCTAACTCTACCTCCTCATATCCATCATTTAAGATAACTGTTGTCTAGCATGGGCTCCAAAGTCACTATAATTGTTTTGACAGTTTTAGCTGCTTGAAATGTTCATGATAGTCCAGCAAGATGCCTGTATGTGTGTATATGAGTGTATGCATGTGCATGCATATGTATGAACGTATGTGTGTGTGTTGTATGTGTGTGTGTGCACAACAGAACTTTGAGGAATTCAACAGGACCATGGTCTACTGGCTGGTTGACTGATTGGTTATAACTTGTTTAGAATATGATAGGACATCTTATGTTAATTGCATCCCAAGCTCACCTTAAATTTCATCTCAGAAGAGTAGTGCACAGTCTTGAGAGGAAAATATTGATGCCTTAGTCTCTCTGAAATACTCATTAGAAGGAGGTAGGTTACATTTTTCCCAATGATAAGTCTACTGAAACTCAAAATTTTGATTAAGCACTTAAGCATATGACTTAGAACCTTGTTAAAGTAGACATACTCCTTGGATTTTTCCAGTGCTTTTATAAATTCTGATGATAAAAGGATGCTGGAAATGAAAGGCAAATCCTGTCTGCTCATTTCTTTTCTTTTCTTTTTAAAGTAATGGTTGGATGCTTTTGGCAACAACTGTGTACAAACTTGAAAGCCTGTGAATTTTTTTCCAAGATTGGAAATATTGCCAATGGAGTGAAAAATTGGAAAAGTCAGTTGGGGTTACACACACACACACACACACACACACACACACACACACACACACACACACTCCCCATTCATGTGTAGGTGTATGTAGGATGGTCTTGGAGTCATGGGGCAGAATTCTCACATATCCTTTTTCATATATACAAGGATTGAAAATTATGGTAGGATTTCTGTTCAATGAATCCTTAGAAGCATCTTTCAAAACTACTTGCTTTGTTTTTATTTATGTGTATGAATGTATTTGTGTGTGTATGCCACAGGTATGGAGGTGGTATGGAGATGTGAAAAAGGCATCAGATCCCCTGGAGCTGGAGTAACGGTGCACATGGGTGCTGGGAAACAATTGTAGGTTTAATGGAAGAGCAGTATGCTCTCATAACTACTGAACCATTTCTCCAACCCTACCTGTAGCATTTTTAAAACAGGATAGGCTGTGTATGTGGGAGTGGTTTATGCTTGGTTCAAAGGAAAACACCCTCCCTTCTCTACAGCCTGATTATCATTTTTTCTGTAGCCCAGAGCTCCTGATTACTTAAATGATGGCCTCCGAACTTTTCTACATCTTAGTATTTTGTATTAGTTACTTCTCTCATTGCCATGATCAAATACATAGCAAGAAGCAACTTACACAAAAAAGAATGTGTTGTGGCTCACAGTGTGAGGGAGACAGTCTGTCTTGACAGGGGAGATGTGACAGTCTCTCATTTTGTCGGAAGTCTGTGCGGAAGACTCCAGATCTCTGCATGTCTAAGTGAAACAGGAAGAACAAAACAGGCAGGAAACACAACCAAACTAAAACCACAAAGGTCTAACTTCCAGTGATCCACTTCCTCCAGGGAGGCTCCACCCCCCTAAGATTTCACGGCCTTTCAAACCATGTGACAAGATGGGAAGCCAATACACAGAAACATAAACTTGGAAGGGACCTTTCACCTTCGGATCATAGCAGAGCTTAAGGATAGTGGTCCTGCTGGCACTTACTGAGTCAGTGGGATGGAAATTTTACTTTTACGTTGTGGATGCATACTGTCCCTTTGTCTGCCCATTAGTTAAATACCTACTTTCTCTTCCCTGGTAATCTTTAGCAGGCATTGTGATTAGATCTACTTGCTTGGCATGTATTTCATAAACATCTGGCCAACCATCATTCTGAAACCATGACAAGCAATAATAAGCAATGGACACAAATTGGATTGTTATCACAATCCTCATTGTGGTAAGTTCCTATAAGATTGTTAAAATGCACCAGTGACACCTCAACAGTAGGTTGAGCCAAAAAAAAAGGGTCTCCCTTTGGATAGAATGTGCTTGGGATAATAGAGTGCTGCTCTTGCTTCATTGAGCAGATCTTCCTGGCATCAAATGTGCATAGCTCAGCAACACAAAGTGTTAGGCATCATTATTATAAATTTTGTCAGTTTTACTGCTGAAACATTTTCTAAATCTCTCTCTTCATCCTCCCTGTGGCATGCATTTATGTAAGGTAACCTCCTGTACCACAGCTATGGACTCTTTATTCATTCTGGACACTCTTTTGCCCTCTTGAATCTGTTTCTGCTCAGGAAGCTGGGGTGATATTTTTTATAATGTAAGTTGGGCATGTCAACGCTGGGTTTAACCTAAACCATCCACAAACACTCTTTGTGAATGTTTCCTTCTTCTTGTAGACCTGCTGGGATTTGATGATGGACTTCTTCTGTGTCTTGGTCTTGCTTCCTGTGAACCCAACTACTTAAATATCTGACACACAGAACTGTGATGTCTTGAGTAAACTTTTCCTAGAGCACAGTTTTCTTTTCCTCCAGTGCCATCATTTTCTTTGCCTCTGTCTGCCTTCCTTGGTTCTCAGATCACTGTGCTCAATTCAAATGTCATCATAAGTTTTCTGTCACTGTAGTTTACAGCAGGTACTCTACTTTTGTCTTTCAAAGCCCTGTGTCAATAAAATCAGTGAGAGTGTGTAGTTATCAATTTGTGATATTTGATTTATTACAATTTTGTTTGCTTGTTATCTCACCTCAGAGACCCATGGATCGCTGCAGCATAACTTAAGTGCATGCAAAGTAACAAAAGGCCAAGTTTCAGTGTGTCAGCCTTCCAAACAAAAGCACATGCGGATGATGGCAGTTTTGAGCAGCTGATACCTGGAAGTCAGTGATTTTCAACCAGGACTGACTTTGCTCCTCAGGGATGCTTAGCAATGTTGGCACACGATTTGACAGTTGGGAAGTGGGACTGACATATGGTGCGTAGAGGGGTAGGAATGATGCTTACACATTTTCTGATACATGGAGCAGCCAGGGCTGAGAAACCCAGGGGTAGAGTGAACTTTCTCTGAAACAAAACTCAGCCAAAACAGAGAACTTTTAGTAAGTTGATTGACACTTGAAAATCTTCCATTTTGTCAATCCTGTCTGTCTAGTACTCAGAGATATTTCTATAAATCAGAAAGTGAATATTTACATTATTTTACAACTATTGTAAGTCAGTGACTAATCAGAATGTATATTTGTTAAAATACACACACACAGAGGGAGAGAAAGAGAGAGAGAGAGAGAGTGAGAGAGAGAGAGAGAGCAAACAGATATGGTGGTATTAGCTGACTACCAGCAGTTGTGGTTATATACTGTTCGATTCTTTGCAGCGTAGCTTTCTTGGATTGATAAAAGTATTGAAATCAGTGGTTTCCAACCTTCCTAGCACTGTGACCCTTTCATACAGTTCCATATGATGTGGTAACCCCCAACCATGAAATTATGTCCTTGCTACTTCTTAACTGTACCTTTGCTACTGTTGTATCTGTGTTTTCCAATGGTCATAGGCAACCCCTGTGAAAAGGTTCTTCGATCCCCAAATGGTTTGAGAACCACTGGTTTAAAACAACATCTATGCACAAGACTAAAACAAATAAATAGCTTTGTTAATGTCAGGTCATATACAGGAATGTAAATTACTTGGTCATTTCATTGTGTGATGTTCCCTCCATGACCTAGTAAATGACTCTCCCCATGCCTTTTCTGTAAGCATTGCTTCTATAGCTTGGAGTCAAGATCATGCAAAGCTCACAGGACAGAATCTTCCCTCAAGACATTGATATGTAGCTAGACATTGATGCTGAACTTTCCTTTTTCTTTCTTTCCATTTTTAATTTAAATTAAAAACAAGATTGTTTTACATGACAATCCCAGTTCCCTTCTCCTTCCTGTCCTCCCCTATACCCCCCAACTAACAACCTATTTGCCCCATATCCTTTCTGCTCCCCAGGGATGGTGAGGCCTTCCATAGGGAGGTGTCTTCAGAGTCTGTCATATCCTTTGTGATAGGGCCTAGGCCCACTCCCTTGTGTCTAGGCTCAGCCAGTATCCCTCTATGAGGTATGGGCTCTCAAATTCCATTCCTATGCTAGGTATAAGTACTGATTTACTAGATAAGGCCCCATAGATTTCCAATGTCTCCTCACTGACACCCACATTCAATGGCCAGTGGGTCATTCTGGATCAGTCCTATGATAGTTTCTGAGCTATCAGTCTGGGAAACAAGAACTCTCCCTTTTTCAGGTCAGCTATTTCTGTGGGTTTCACCAGCCTGGTCTTGACCCCTTTGCTCATCACTCCTCCTTCTCTGCAACTGGATTTCAGTTTAGTTCAGTGTTTAGCTGAGGGTGTATGCTTCCACTTCCACCAGCTGCTGGGTGAAGGCTATAGATGGCATATAAGTCAGTCATCAATCTCATTATCAGGGGAGGGCATTTAAGGTAGCCTCTTCTCTGTTGCTTAGATTGTTAGTTGGTGTCAACGTTGTGGATCTACAGACATTTCCCTAGTGCCTGATTTCTCTTTAAACCTATAATGGATCTCTCTATTATGGTATTTCTTATCTTGCTCTCCTCTATTCTTCCCCCAACTCCAACTCCCTCCTCCTTCAGAGCTTTCTAAGAAGCAAAGTGCTTCAAGAATGTGACTGTGGTGCTTCAGAGATGGTTCAGAGGATAAGACAACCTGTTCTGCCACAGTGAGGACCTGAGTTCAAATCCCCAGAATGCATATAAAATGGTTATGGTAGCACATGCCTGGGATCTCTTCTCTCTCCAGAGGCAGAGACAGGAGGATCACCAGAGCTTACTGTCTGTCAGCCTAGATCCAAGTTCAGTGAGAAACCAAGTTCATTGTCTGACGGGAATATGATGAAGAATAACAGAATCAGACACTTGATGTCCTTCTGCCTGCCTGCCTAGGTGTGTACTTCTGAATACACACAGGCATGTACACCATATACACAAACAGCCCACCCAAGCACTCACACCCACTCATACATTCACAGCCATAAAGACACACACAGATTAAGAAGAAATTTCTAATAAAAGAATGTGAGTGATCCAGTGGATAGATGTCTGCTGCTAAAGCAGAGTCGTATGAAAAGACAAAAGCTTTGATGATAAAAAGGTCTCTTTGAAGTGGAAATAGAGGGAGCCATTACAGTTTGAATTATTGAGCATTATATTTTGAATTATTGAGTGCAAGTCAAGGTGATCATAGACTATACATACTGAAAGTAAGGAATAAAGTTTGTCTTAAAATACAAGCAGACTCAGGGTATGTTGCAGAGAAGAGGGTAGGGATACTTGGAGATGGTGGGAGAATCCCAGCAGTTCTGGAAGATGAAATGCATTTGATAAGGAACAGTAAGGAGGAGAGTTTGGAAACCTGTGCCCACTCAACTCCCTAGATTTGTGTTTTCTGCCTCAGGACCAGACCTCTGGTGCCAGTCCGTCAAGCGAAATGTCTTCTCTGATACACAGCTCAGCTTGGGTTGTCTTGAGACTCATTCCCCCAAAGATGTGGAAACCACTGGAGTGAAAGGAAGAAAGATTAGGCTTGAAAAGTCATATCCCCATTACCACAACATTTTGATTTTTATTTATGATAAATATAAAAAGATCATGCAATAAAAAGATAAAGCTTGAAGCAATAAACGGTATTTTTCCTTCTCATGCCCTCTTACCCTGAAGTTTGTCGTCTCAACCATGTATAAGCTTCTTTGGTGTTTATATTCTTAATTTTCCTGTTTTAGACTTTATCTATTTACTTTTTTGGGTTTTTTTGAGACAGAGTTTTTCTGTGTAGCTTTGGTGCCTATCCTGGCACTTGCTCTGTAGACCAGGCTGGCGTCGAACTCACAGAGATCTGCCTGCTTCTGCCTCTCGAGTGCTGGGATTTAAGGTGTGCGGCACCAACACCCGGCTACCTATTTACTTCTTACTTTAGAAGGTACAATTTAATACTATATCTCGTCCTCTACCCTTATCACCTTCCCAATTCTGTTATACTGCTCTGTCTTTATGCTATTTTGGGGGAGATTTAAATCTATATTTAGTAAGTCATTTATTATTGACAGATAAATATAGTAGGAATGTTATGAAGTATATTGTGAGTATATTATGAGGAGTGTATTTCCTTTCTTGGATAATTTGTGCACACGTGCATGCATACATGCTTGAGTGTGTGCGTGTGCTTGTGTGTGTGTGTGTGTGTGTGTGTGTGTGTGTGTGTGTGTGTGTGTGTGTGTGTGTGCTGCCATTTCTTTGCTTTGTTTTGAGACAGGGTCTTCTTACTATGAGAAACTCTCTGTCCAGATCTGACTTGATTCAAACTCACAGAGACCAATCTGCCTATGCCTACCAAGTGTTGGGATTAAAGGTGTGTGCTACTATACCTGGTGATAATAGATTTTTAAAATTAAGTAGTAATCTTATTTCTTTTCACATTTCATTTACTTTGAGTCTTCAGCTAGATGAGGGCTGTACACACACACACACACACACACACACACTTAATATACAGCATAAATATAGGGTGAGATAGACATGTTATATTAGTGATAAAATATATAGTGGATGTTTTTTCCTGTTCTTAATTTCTAAATTTGTTTTTCAACTCTTAGTTCTAAACTTGTAAGATAATTTCTTCTTTTCTGTGTCTGTTCTTCTCCTCCTTCCCCCTCCTCTGCCCCGACTCCTTTTCTTCCTTTTCCTCTTTTTCTGTGCCTTCATCAGTATATCCCAGTTTGTTTTAAACTTTTATTCAAATATATATATGTGTGTGTGTGTAAATGTGTGTATACTTATATATAAGTATATATATGCATATATATACATATATGTGTGTGTGTAAATGTGTGTATACATATATATACATATATGTGTGTGTGTAAATGTGTGTATACTTATATATAAGTATATATATATATATATATATATATATATATATACATATATGTGTGTGTGTGTGTGTGTGTGTGGTGTGTGTATGCTCTTTTTGCACCAAAGAAGCCAGAAGAAGAGGTCTTTTGTCCCTTGGAGCTGGACTTACATGTAATTGTGAGTTTCCCCATTTTGGCGTTGGGAGCTAAACCCAGCTCTGCAACAAGTGCTCTTAACCTTTGAGCCATCTATCCAGGCCCAATATTATCTCAATTCCCTATTATTATGCTTTTATTCTTTTAAAAATAATGTGCTTTCCCATCTATAGGCCCTGTATCCCAGTAGTAGTTATCCAACAAAAATGGACTTCATGTATTTTGAGTGCTTTTCTACTTCTTTTAATTTTTTTATATTATAGTGTTTCTTCTTTTTGTTCCTTTTTTGTTTTGATTTCATTTATTTATTCTTTCTTTTTGTGAGAAAGTAAAAGAACATGGAGTTGGGTGGTTAGGTAGGTGGAGAGGTTCTAGAAGGAGTTCAAAGAGGAAAAGAATATGATGAAACTATATTGTATGAAAAACAATTTTTTAATAAAAATGAACAATAAATGAGAAATTATGAGGCATAAACATATTTTAAGATGTGTTGAAGTTTATCAGATGCCCAAGGAAACACCAAAATAAAAGGATTTTATTCATAAAAAAATAATGTTCTCATAGTTAATTATTCTCTACCATCCCCTTGACACAATTTTTTTTGCTATTACAATAATATAAACATTTCAACCAGAATTTTCTTCATATTCTAACACTATGAGGCCATTTGTGATGTTATATTTAGACTGATTCAGTAGTGAAATTGTTCTTGATTTCTGAGGTAGAATGGCTGAATTCTTTCTGTTTACGTAACTCTTAGGAACAACTAAGACACCCCCCCCCCGCCCCCGCCATGAATTTATGTCCAAGCTAGGGGATGCTGAATTCTGTGCTTTCAAATCTGTTCTCCTAGACTCAGTAGCTGAGTTCCCTATGCTGGGAAAACTGACTCTCAACACTTCTCTGACAGTAGCCAGACGCAGTCATGAGACTCCAAAAACAGGGCACTACATTTGTAACAGCTCCTCATAGAAGCTTCCAGAGGACATTCTTTCTAGTCCCTTTCCAAGTGTCTGTGTGACAAGACTTAAACTGTCATTTCCCACGTGGCTTTAGCAGCTCCTGGCCTCTAGAAAATTAGGAGACTCTTCTTCATTTCCTACTTTAAACAGGCTTCTTCTAGTTTGATTTTTGATGCTGTGATAAAACACAAAAAGCAGCTGAGAGGAAGGGAAGGGCTATCTGGCTTACACTTCCAGGTTACAGTCTCTTATTGAGGAGGTTAGGGAAGAAATTTCAGCAGGAACTTAAAACAGAAAATTCTGCTTTCTGGTCTGCCCACTGCCTCATGCCTAACTAGTTTTTAAGTAAAAGGTTTAGGACCACTTGTACAGGGAATGGTGCTTCCTGCAGTGGCTGAGCTAATAGAGTGACTTGAGTACTAATACATCAATTAGCACTCAAGATAACTCCCTTCCTACAGAGACGTGTGCACAGGCCAATCTGATCTAGGCAATGTCTCAAATGAGACAGTTAAAGCTAACCAGGACAGTTTCCAACATTGCTAACATTTCAACTGCTCTTAAATAGTCCCCTATTGTGTTGCAATTGTGTATTTTGACTCTGTCTTTTATCATTATGTCACAGAAAGGGCCTTTCTTCATCCCCAAATTTAACCAAAAATCAAAAATCATTCTTTATTTAGTTAGTTTTAAATTAAGTACCTGTCTGTTGTTAGTCATTTACAACAAAGTGGAAAAGAACCCATGTGGTTTGCAGATTCACTTATGAACTTTTCAGGGTGAGACAAGGAGAAGAATGAGTATTGGCAGCACAAGTTATTATGCTTGTTTCGGAAACATCCCAACCACACCCAGGAATCTCATGCAGCAGAAGAAATATCAATCTTTTCTCACCGAAAGAAAATCTACCCATCATGGATTTCCTGAAATAACTCCAGGTCGTTCCACAGAATATATATTGAGACAGGTTTCAATTGGACAGATTTTAATAATTTGAATTTAATTCCAGTATTTGGAAACTTAGTGTATGCCACTACTTAGGAAGAGTTAGGAAGCCAGTAATATGTGTGTGTGTGGGGGGGGAGTATTTAAAAATATAACATAATGTGGTATTTTTCATAAGACAAGATTCTGTTTGAGATTGAGAAAGGAAACAAGTAAGAAAAGTGGGAAAATCTGGTCTTGTATATTCTATGTATGTGAAAACTCCAAAGCTTATTAAACAAAGAAAAACAAAGGTGAACATCACTGATCAAATATGTACAAAATCATTTATCATTCAACTCTGTTATTTCTTTTTTTTTTTTTTTTGACTATAGGGTTTCTTCTGTGGGTTTGGTCTTTTCCTCTGGTCCATCTGCTTGGATTTCAGAGTTCCTAAATAGTTTATTTTATATTCTTTCCAGGTATTTTTCCCAACTTTTTTATTTGAATTAGAAACAGGATTGTTTTACATGACAATCCCAGTTCAACTCAGTTATTTCTGTTCTCCGTCTTTTTAACTCTTCTTTCATGCTTCCCTCCCCTCTCTTCTCCTTGTCCTGACTCCTTTTCATCTTCTCTCCTCTCTTCTTTTCCCTCCTCTGCTTCCCTCTCCTTCCCCTCTTCTCTTCCTCTCCTCCCTTCCCATTCTGACCTTTTCTCTTCTTTCTCTACATTTGGCTACTGTTTGTGTCTTTAACAGAGCAAGCTCAAGCATAACTATAGCCTGATTCACTGTCATACAATCTGGAGTTGCTCTTAATCAAATCCCAGCATCCTTCACTATCCACATCCTCTGGAAAGTGCCCTAAGTAGCATTTGATACAGTCTCTGTCCTGAACTGATATCTCCCCATGAACTAAAAAAAACCTGAAACTAATGGTAACAGACACAATTCAATGAGTAGGACCAGACCATTGATTCAGAATACTAAAACAAAGACTTCACAGCTTCCTTCCGGATGGCAATATAGTAGAGGATAAGACTGCTTGCTGAATAAGAATGAGGACCTGAGTTTGAGTTCCAGCACCCTTGTTAAAAACAAACAAATGCACACAAACTAAAACAAGCAATCACTGTGGATGTGGCAGGGAGTGTACCTCTAACCCCAGTATTGTGGAGTGGAGAAAAAGTGTCTCTGGAGCTCAGGCCAAGCTAACTCTAGACTCAGAGATCTTGTCTTAAGAGAATAAAGCAAAGAGTGGTAGAGCAGGGCATCAGAGGTGGTCTGTGTGTGTGTGTGTGTGTGTGTGTGTGTCTACACTGGCACACATATGTACGTGTGTACACATACACCAACACACACACACACACACACACACACACACACACACACACACACACACCTACACATACACCTAACACATACACATTTTATTCCAAAGTTAAAAATTAAACTATTAGAACTGTTAGACATGGTTCTTTATTCCAAGTTTAATCTGGAACTGTTCTTTTTTCTTTTCTTTTTTTTGTGATAAAAAACAATTTGATGTTTTCACACTGTTAGAAGTGGGCAACAGAGTGCCTGATTTCAACCTTTAAAACACCTGCTGCCCATAGATTTAATAGACACTTGATATGTTGGAGAGATTTCTGGATGCCAGAAAGATTTATTTTTAATTAAAAGTATGGAAGGCAGGGAAGAAACAACTTTAGTAAATGCATTTCTTTTTGTATGTAAACTTCCTTTTTTCACAAATCAACACTTTTAATGTGTGGAAAGTGGTAGACAATCACATACACAGGTTTTAAATTCAAATGCACTGAAAAATCACCTTTAAATCAGCTAACAAACACTCCTTTTTGTTAGATGATGCACTCATATGTTTGCTGTGTCCTTTCCTTCCTGAGTTATCTTTAAATCTTAACATTCACATAAATATCTTTAAGTGACATATGTATTTTTTTTAATTCAATATGAAGCCAAATCCAGTATTATACTTTATATGGAGTGGTGTCTTTTCTCTTGTTTAGCTATCTGGCTTTGAAGATCCAACAATCTGATGTTCCTAGCATAGCTTCATCTCTTTTATCTGATGAAAGTTAAAATATAATATAAAAATATAAAGTATTATGATGGGGAATGTACTTCTTTGTATGTTTATCTTGTTGATTATTGAATAAAATACTGTTTGGCCAATGAGAGAGCAAGTTAGGCAGGACTAGGAGTCAAAGAGGATTCTGGGAAATGTAGTAAAGAATTGGTGATCCAGGCTGGAAGTGACATCGCAAGGAGACTCATATTTAAGCAAAGGAAACAGGAAGTGTCCCCTTTTTTTCCTTTCCTCCTCCAGCGGTGCCATGTGAGCCACCGGCAAGAGAGAGTGCTAGCGAAAGGCATCCTCTATAAGATAAGTCTCATAAAATATATAGATTTATGATAATTAAGACTGAGCTAACAGATGAGAAATCCTACTCATTGGCCAAGCAGCATTTGAACCTAATACAAGTTTCTGCGCATTAATTTGGGCCCTAACTCGGGCGGGCAGCTGGCGTTAAGCACACACGTGGCAGTGGGACTCGGCAGATTTTGGCATAAAGATTTATTAACAGTATTTACCTCCTAGGAATATCCAAATTTTCACATATCCAATATTCCAGTCATAGGATGAGGATCATCAAGACCCATGCTCCAGGGAGCATCTATGGAAGCAAAGGATGGACTTGCCCTGGGCAGGATCGCTGGAGATAAACAGACTTCCCTGTATTGTGGTCCATTCAGTATGTGCCTTGTCTATCTCAAACATACACTGTGCTCTGCATCTTCTCTCTGCATCAAAGAAAATCAAGAATACCAAATTTGTTCTTTTTCCTGTATTCATTCTCATGTTTATAAATGCATTATCCATGAAATACCACAGCAGTGTTTGGAAAAGTAAATATTTATTTTATTTTATGATATGAATGTTTGCCTACATATACATACATGCACCACATGCATGCTGTACCTGTGAATGACAGAAGAGGGATTGGATAACCTGGAATTGGGGTTATGGGTGGTTGTGTGCTATATATGGATGCTATAAACTGAACACAGGTTCATAAGTGCTTAACTGCTGCACCATCTCTCCAGTCCCTCAAGTACTTTGAAAAAAGCAGTGAGAGTGGGCACCCTTTTTCTTATAGAGAACACTTTAAATGCTCACCTTAAAGAGTGATGTCAGCCATGGGTGTGCCATGGTGGCCTTTATTGTGTTTGAGTACAATCCCTTTATACCTGATCTGTTGAGAGCTTGTGACACAAAACAGTGAGGGATTGTGTCAAATGTTTTCATTTTATGCCTTTGTATCTATTGCAATGATGCCGTGATTTTGTTCTTTATTTTATGAAATGTGATACATAAAGCTCATTGACCCTTGAGTTGAACCATCTGAGAATAAATGACATTTTAAATTTTTTTTAGAGACTTTTTGCCTTTGTCTTTTCCACAGCTTAGTGCTAAGAATATCCTTTTTTGAAAATTCATGGCCTATTTTATTATTGTAAAACACTCAACAATTCTTTGTGATAGAGGCTTTTTATTGCTGAATCAATGTTTACATTAGTTGATTGTTTGGGTTTTCTATTTCAAGATGCAACTTCACAGGCTGTTGTATTTAGAGTTATCCAATGTATTGGCATTTAATTAGCAATCTCCTATTATTCTTTATATTATATTGGCATTGGGGGCAAATAAACCACATTTATTCCTTATTTATTTTAGTAGTTTGTCTTTGTTTTCTGTCTGTGATTAAGGTATTGTTGCTGTTTCTTATCATTTCAAAATCAACCACTCTCAGTTTTATTGACTTTTTTCTAATCAATTATTTCATTTATTTCTTGTTCAAACTTTTTTTTTCCTCCTCATTGTTAATTTGGGCTTGGTGTGGTTTCCTTCTTATAGTTCCCTGCATGCTCCTTTCAAGCTACTTGAATAACTAGTAAAAACACATCAAGAGTGAAGCTGGGGAGCAGTAAGACATAGTTTATGTAAATGGACACTGAAAGGGAACAAAGCTAGTTCATTACCACATAAAAAAACTGCATACAATGCAAAGCCATTTCATATGAAGTGTAAATGAAGGAGTAGATTCACCACAAAAGATGTGATGGTTGTAAATTTAAATGTAACCAATATCAGGGAAAATAAATACATAACATAATTACTAAATATTCTGAGGACAGACTTCAGTATTAAAAAGCAACCTTAAGTTGATATTTTCAATAGTTGACTATCTGCACGTAAAATGAACAAACTTGACTTTCACTCTAGACCAAATGGACCTGTAGAATACATATACAGAATATTCCACCCAAAGCAGAAGACTACCCATTCTTTTAAACCATTTTTGATCTGTTTATTTTTATTTTTTGTTAATGGGTGTTTTGCTTGCATGTATGTATGTCTTCCTATGTGTCTTGCTGGAATAAACAAGAAGAGGGTATCAGATTCTCTGAAACTGGAGTTACAGATGGTTGTTAGCTGCTCTGCAGGTAGTGGGAATTGAACTCCCATCCTCTGGGAGACAGCAAGTGTTCTTAACCACTGATCCATCTATTCAGCCTAGAATTCCCATTTTTAAATGTACATGGAATATTATCCAGAGTAGGTCATGTGTTAGACCATCAAACAAATTTAACAAACTTCACGGGTTTAAATTCTTATCAAGTAAAATCAAAGCAGTAGCCATCTAGAAAATACATGAATGTATGGACATCAAATATTATGCTTTTCATCCACCAATGGGTTACAGATAAGACTAGGAAAAGAAAATGTACCTTGAGCAAAACGAAACTAGAAACAACACAATTGAAGTTAAAGGAAGAAACAAAACCATGCGTGGGGGGCATTCGTATTGATAAATGCCTATATCTCAGAAGAATAAAAACCACTAATGACTTATTGCTACGCCTCAGGGGCTCTCTGGGGAAAGATGCATCAGGATGACTTGAGACTGCAAACAGCAGTCTCAAGCTCTGACAACGATTGTGTCTTGCTTATGAGTTTATCTGAGTTCCTAGCAAGGCATATTAAGTATTGTATACCTGTCTTGATGTTTCTGAGGGAAAATTCTTTGGTTAGCTTAGATTTTAACATGCAATTTTGACATGCAATCTCACTTTCTTCTCCAATGTCACTGTTTGCTCAGCAGGCACAGGACTCTCTGACTCATTAGAGAAATAGCCCTTCATTTTAGCACTAATACAGCATGCTGGGACCCAGTGCTTTAGGCCAAATTGTTAGAGAAAAGTCTGACTGGGGACTGTATCTGCTAATTACAGGCACCCACTGATTGCTCCTGCATTTGGATTCCCAAGCTTGTAAGAGCTGACACAAGTATTTAAGATCTAGGGAAAACTAGTCCATGCCAGTTGTCTGTCCCTGAGTCTGCCTTACAAGTCTTAGGTAGCATAAAAAAGTATTGCCTTTAATGGTTATTATTATTATTACTAATGACTTATTTTATTTTCATGTGTGTGTGTGTGTGTGTGTGTGTGTGTGTGTGTGTGTGTGTGTGTGTGTGTGTGTGTGATTGCCTTCTGAGGCCAGAAGAAGACATCAGATCACCTGGAGGTGGAGATATAGGTGAAGTGAGCAGATCAATACACTGCTGGCACTTAATTTCTATATTCTGTGGAAGACCATCAAGTACTCCTAACAGTTGAACCATCTCTTCAGCCCCTAATTTTTTAACACTACATTGATTTCTCAGAAAAAAAAACTGAGTATGATACCGTGTCTAAAATGGTTCTTCATGTCTTTCCTGTTTAGGGTCTGAAGGACAAGACTGCCTGAAACCACAGGGGGCGACTTTGGGCCCTAGTTTCAGGGCTAGAGACTTCTTTCATTAAAAAAAAAACACAATTATTTTATTTCTGATTATGTATATGTGTTGGTATGTGGGTATGTGCTGGTGAGTGCAGGTGTCTGGGGAGGACACAGGCATCAGATCCCTGATTCCGGACTTCAGGAGGTGGCAAGACCCAGTGTGTGTGCTAGACCCAAACACGGATCCCCTGCAGAAGCAACAAGTTTTCCCATGCCAGTTGCTGAGACACTACGTCTGCTGCCCTGTGGCTCATGTTTTTCTGCCCACAACTTCTTTACTTTTGTCTTCATTTATTGAGACTAGGGGACGGCAGTAAGCAGGGTAACAGATGGCAGTGAGTGCTGCTTCCTCTGCTACAGTTGCTCCTGGACTTGCCTCTGACTCTCTTCAATGGGGTGACCTGTCTTTGAAGGGTGAGTGGCAGCAGACCCTAGCATGCCTGTTGGAAGCTGTTTACTGGAAATGTAAATCGCACTGATGTAACGGATGAGACCGCCTCCATCTTGACACACAGACACAGCTTTTTGGAAACCGAGATTTTATTATGAAATCATAATTAAATCACTGTGTGTACATTTTTTTTTTCCAGTTCATGAAATGACCACGAAATATGTCAGCTTTTTCCAGGAAGTCACTGTGAAATCAGCACAAATATTTCTATCAAAAAATGGACCTCTGTGTAGATTAGAGTGAGGATTGCCGCAGGCATCCTATCTGTGCTGCTCTAATTAAATGTTTCTTGTCAGAGGAAAAAGCTTTTAATACTTTTTTTAGAGCTAATTTCATATCTGTGTGGCCTGGACATAGGAGGTTTGCTGCAGAAATAGGAAATGAGGTCCTCCAGGGCCTGATTGCACTTTTAGTCTCTATATTGTGACTGTGGGGAAAGACAACTGCAATAAACCTTCATTTCAAGGAGAGAACCTGCCTGTGGTCTTACCATCTAACGAGTCTTGTCTGTTTCCACTTTCCCCACAGAATCTGTCTTAACATACAGGGGCTTCCTTCAGAGTTTTCCTACTCTAGCCCGATGCTCCTGTAGTAGGAGAGCTTGCATGCTTTTAAGTGTTCCAAAGCAGATATATGAGTTCAAGGAAGGGACAGGATGGCTGGTTTAATTAGCCGTGTTGAAGCATCTACGTGTCAATTCATTTATTCATCTTTAAATTGAGATGTGTCCATAACACATACTTAGTCCTCAGTGGTGGATACTACCACACAGTTTTTGTAACTGAGTTTAAGTTCTAAGAACTATTCCTGTGTAACGTTTCTTGAGGAAAATTTCATTTGTAATGGGGACAATAACCTGCACATGTTAGTATGGCTATCCAATATTTGCATTTTATTTAAAATTTAAAACATGATCCCTTTGTATATGGATGCAACATGGATATATTCAACATTTAGTGACAGGAATATGCTTAGAGAAGAAAATGCCTACCTAGGATCATGAGTTCAAAATCAACTAACAAAATATTATGTACAGCAAGTTTGTTTTTCATTGAGTCCAACATAAGACTACTAAAAATCTGGGAATATATGTACCACTAAGCTGACAATGCTTTCCCAGGGAATGAATGAATATATATATATATATATATATATATATATATATATATATATGCATATATGTGTGTTTCTCCCCTTTGTTCATTCTTATTTCCAACTTTCCCCATTATAACTCTGCATTACATGTGTCCTAAAGTGTTAAAAGGAGAGAATTATATCTAACACATGCACTTTGAAACATTTCTAATTTAAATGTACTTGCTGTTAGCAATTTCACATCATTTGGTTTGGCTCGGTGAGCTTCTCAAGTGATACCAGGCTGTTTATATTAGAGAGTACTACAAATTGGATAACCAAAAGCCTCCTAGAGAGAGCTCATAAAACGACATGGTTGGATAGAAACCTGAACAGATGGGCTAGCTCTGCCATGTGCTGCATTAACCCCACTGCTCTCAGTCTTTGGCCAACAACACATTGGAAAAGTACAGTTCTAAAAATAAATTGGTGGAAAGAAAGATGCTAATCTTTGAGCTGGGACTTGGTAGACAGGCAATTGTGGGGCTTTTTCACTCTTATTAACACATTTTTTTAATGCTTGTGAAAAATAGTTGAGCTTCAGAGGGCTCCCAGGATGACGAACTATAATAGGGGATGAGGGAACCTCAGCCCAGCATCTTTCCCAGCAGTTCCACTGGAGTCAGTACATTACATTGCAACTAGTCAGAGTCATGTCTTGTGGCGCGTATGATGATGATAAGCAGGGGAGAGTGGAGTTGTAATTGGCTAAATCAAAAGAATAGAGCCATTTCCAGATCTGGATGTTCCAATGGCTGGAAACCAATGGCAAAGATATGCAGACAGTACTGTGGGTGAAAAAGTATGCTATCTGTCTAGAGGCCAGAACCTAGTCCTGAGTCATCCATCTGAATTATGCATAGAAAGAGCAAAAGAATGTGAAGGTGCTTGTTGTCACAGTTTAAAATAAAAATATCAGTAGGGATAGAAAATGTCACTTGGGGAAATATTCCTTTCATAACTAGCTGATGGTTTAAATCTCCAGAGATGGCTGAAGTATCTGTTCACCATATAGTAACAAAATAAAGGTGGGCTATCCCGTTTCTATTAGAGAGGAGGTGGAGGCACTGCATTGCTTGAAAGGCCAGATTCTTGCCACAAATCTATGATTAACCAGGTTTATGACCTTAAACAATCACTTACATATGTACAGCCCGAAGTAGACTTAAGGGTTATGTATATCCCATGAAATTGGGAGGGGGCTTATTGAGGGAAATATGGAGAGAACTGAAGGGAGAAAATTCAGCAATTATATTTCATTGTATACATGTATGAAATTTTCAAGAAAACAAGAAATATTTCACATGCTATTATAAAAGTGATGAAACTTATACTTCAGTTGGTTGGGGGAGGGGCAGGTCTTCCACTTATGTGGCTCACTGGGTCACACTAAGGCTTCCATGCTGAAATTTTTGTTTGTTTGTTTGGGAGGTTGTTTTTCTTTTAAATTTTATTTTAATTTATAGGGGAGCTTCCAAGGGCAGAAGGCAGAAGGGACAAAGAGATGAATGGGATCAGGATGTATGATGTGAAATTCACAAAGAATCAATAAAAAGTTAAAAAACAATGAGTCTAGTTTTCAGCATTTATTGTTTCCATTGAACATAAAAATGTTAAAGATACAAAAATGGTTTCCCTGGCAACCATATTACATTTAAACTAACTTAAATGTTTTTTAAAAATTCTTTTCTTGAAAACCACTAAAGCTATGATAATCATTTTATACTCATATGCTTTTATGAATAATTTGCCATAATTTTGTTACCAGGGGTCAATTTATATATATTCATGTTTTATAATTGAACTCTTTCCCTTCAACTATATACTTCTATGTGTTGCTCATTTATTTGAGTATTTATTTATTTTTCATGATTCATTAAGACTATCTTTAGGATTGAAATAAAACCTAAGAAATGATAAAAGTTAAAACAAAGATAATCTAGTTTGGGGCTTTTATGGGATTCCTGGGTGTGTGGATGCCTGTCTCAATGTCTATAGTTTTTCTCGTGCTTTTTCTTTAGCTCCCTTTTCTTATTTACTTGTTTTGTCTTATTCCATTTTTTGCTTTTACTTTTCATTTTATTTTTTATAATTTTCTTTTTATTTAAATTAGTAACAAGCTTGCTTCACATGTCAATCCCAACTCCCTCTCCCTCCCCTCCTCCCCTGCCCCCCACTCCAACCCCCTCCACTCCTCCAGGACGTTGAGGCCTTCCATGCTGGATCTCCAAAGTCTCTCATATCATCACAGGCAAGGCTTAGGCCCTCCCCTATGTTTACAGGCTGAGGGAGCATCCCTCCCTGTGGGATGGGCTCCCAAATTCCATTCATGCACCAGTGATAAATACTGATCTACTACCCAATGCTCCGTAGATTGCCAAGGCCTCCTCACTGACACCCACATTCAGGGGGTCTGGATCAGTTCCATGCTGGCCTCTCAGCCATCAGTCTGGGGTCCATGAGCTCCCCCTTGTTCAGGTCAGCTGTATCTCTGGGTTTCACCAGCCTGGTCTTGACCCCTTTGCTCATCACTCCTCACTCTCTGCAATTGGATTCCAGGAGTTCAGTTCAGTGTTTAGCTGTGGGTGTCTGCCTCTGCTTCCATCAGACACTGGGTGAAGGCTCTAGAGTGGCATATAAGGTAGTCATCAATCTCATTATTGGAGAAGGTATTAAAGGTAGCCTCTCCACTACTGCTTAGATTTCTAGTTGGTGCCATCCTTGTAGATCACTGGAAATCTCCCTAGTGCCAGATTTCTCTTTAGAACTATAATGGCTCCTTCTATTATGATATCTCTATCTTGCTCTCTCTTATCCTTCCCCTGATTCAACCTTCCTGCTTTCCCATGTTCTCTTCTTCCCTCCTCTTCTCCCCCTCTCTTACTCCCAACTTCCTCTCCCCTCACTCCTCTCCCCTTTCTCCATGCTCCCAATTTGCTCAGGAGATCCTGTCCCATTGCCCAACTCCAGGGTACCATTCATGTCTCTTTTAGGGACCTCTCTGTTTCCCAGACTCTCTGGTGGTCGGATTGTAGCCTGGCAATCCGCTGTTCCATTTTTAAAATCCATATATGAGTGAGTACATACCATGTTTTTCCTTTTGTGACTTGGTTACCTCACTCAGGATGTTTCTTCTAGCACCATCCATTTGCCTGCAAATTTCAAGATTCCATTGTTTTTTTTTTTTCCGATGAGTAGTATTCCATTGTATAAATGTACCACATTTTCTCTATCCAGTCTTCAGTTGAGGGGCATGTAGGTTGCTTCCAGGTTCTGACTATTACAAACAATGCTACTATAAAAATAGTTGAACAGATGTCCTTATTGTATGAATGTGCATTTTGGGGTATATGCCTAGGAGTGGAAATGCTGGATCTTGTGGTAGACTGATTCCCATTTTCCTGAGGAGTCACCATGCTGATTTCCAAAGTGGCTGTACAAGTTGGCACTACCACCAGCAGTGAAGGAGTGTTCCTCTTTCTCCATATCCTTTACAGCATAAACTGTCATTGGTGTTTTTTATTTTAGCCATACTGACAGGATTGAGATGGTTTCTCAGAGATGTTTTGATTTGCATTTCCCTGATGGCTATTCCTCAGATGATTATTTTCTCAGAAGAGATCATGTTGTTAGCAGAGGTGGTGGGTAGCTAGGAGGAGTAGGGAGAGAGGAAGCTGTAATTAGAATATACTGTAAGGAAAATGTATCTTTAATAAAAGAAAAACTATTTAGGAATTTTAAAGGCAAAAACCTATCTATATATTCCCCACCCAAGTTAATTCTTCAAGTTCATTAGATTTTTTTCAACTTTATATAACCCAAATTTTCTACACAACCAAATTTTCAATTTATAGTTTTATGTGACTCAAATAAAAAAAAAGTTCTTACCATTACAAAGAAATGATAAGAGGCTACCATGTTTCAGAGAGTAAGTGATGGCTTAAAGTCATAACCTAGTTAATAACAGATTGGTGACATTTCTCCCTACTTTCAATTTTTTATATTCTTTCTATTTAGTGATGTTTCTAGAGCCTTTTAGGGGAAGTTGGTGAGTATCCTCTTATTTTAAAAAGTGGTACTAGCCTAGGCTTTGTAGGTACTCAATCAGCAAACTGCTTGACTTACAAGCATGAGGGCTTGACTTTGAACCAGAGTCTATATCAGAAAGTTTGGTGGAGCTAGAGTGGTGACTCAGAGAATAAGGATGCTTGTTGTTCTTGCAGAGGGTCCAAGGATTTCCCAGCACCCATTTTAGATTGCTTATGACTCCAGATTCAGATAAATTGAAGCCTTCTTCAGGCATCTCCACTGACAAACACAGACTCATACTCCATACTCCCTTATACATAACAAAATAATAAAATTAAGTATTACAAAGGCTCAGTAAATAATCCCAGATCTGGGAAAGAAAAGATGGGACAATCCTTGCGCCTTTTGGACAGCCAGTCTAAACTAATTGGTGAATTCCAATTTACTGAGAGATCCCTGCTTCAAATACCAAAGTGGATGGCACTTCAAGAAGGACACAGGAGATGGATATCTGCCTTGCACACATGCACGTGTGCACACACAGACACACTCATACTTTCACACACACACATGAAAACACATGAAAACAAATCTCAAGAAAGGAATGCTTTCTTTTTATATTCTAAAAAATAGAAAAAATAAAAACAAGAGTTATTATTTGGAATCTGTGATGGAAAGTATAAAAATGGGTAATCACGAAACATTAGAATAGAAACACAAATATAGAATAGACACCCAGACTCTACAAATCTATCTTAGCATAGTAGACAACCCAAATGGTTATCAAGAGCATTCTGATTTTAGTAAAGGAACACACCCATACCTCCCATGACCCTATTAATCTGAAATATCTCCATTTCTTGCCTAAGTACTAGGAGCTTTAAGCTAAAGTTCTAGGTAGTATGGATCCACTCAGGGACCTACTGAAGAGTTAAAGGTGTTTGCCCAGCTGTTGCCTACTTCAGCATAACACTGAGTTAGAGACCGAGTTTACTGACTTTGGCCTGTAGGAATGATTGTATATAACAGTGTTCTATTTTCAAGTATTAGAAAGAGGAATGCTATTCTCAAATCACCATCCTGGCAACTCTGTTCTGCTCACTGATTAACACCGCCTCAAATCTTTGTGTTTCCTCAGCGTTTTATATACTGTCATCAAATCTTATAATAACTCAAAGATTAAATAGTTAAACATTAGAAAGGCTCAAGCACTTTTCTAAGTCACATTGACAAACATGTAAGGAAATTCAAGTGCAGTTTAACAACGACAAATTTGCTCAGTTCATCTCTCCCTGACCCATTACTAAGCCATTGATGACCAATATATGAAGCAACCATTTTTTTTTATTTTATGCTCCAGTATGAAGACTAAAACAGGGAAACCTGGGGACAAATCACATTTATGCTTTTAAGGATTATAAGCATCTCAAGTTGGAGCTATAGTTCAGTTGGTAGAGTGATTGTCTAGGATGCTTACAGCATCCCATAAACGGGGCATGGTGGTCTGTGACTACAATTCCAGCACTCAGAGGCGGTAGTGGGAGGATTTAGATATCCAATGCCAGTTTTAGCAGGCTAGTGAGTTTGAAGTCAGCCTTGATTACATGAAAGCCTGTCTTAAAAGCATTCTTGTCCTTGAAGAAACTTAAGACAAAATGTTGCTGTGACCTAAATTAACCTTCACATAGTTTTTTCCCTTGAGAGCCCAGAGTTTTTATCATTGTCTTCTGTTGTTGTTTGTCTCCCATTCCACTCTTGGTCTCAGTGTCTCTTTATTTGCCACTGAGAACAATAAAACAAATAGTTTGGATATTATGCTGCTGATTATTCAGTATCTTTTTTTTAAGGATTATTTGAATTCTAAAATCATCCAGGACTCCAAATGGTAATGGTCCTGGCTCTAGGAAAAAAATAATGTAAGACAGTGAGGTCTCTCCAGAATGTCCTCTATCGTGCTGCGGAGACATCCTACCAGGTAAAGCCAGCCTTTATTTGGTTCTCAGACTCTTCACAATACATCTTTCTTCCTTCCTGGAAAACCCTTTCAAACTTTGTAAGCATCTTTTTTCCCCAGAGCAATCTTCTCTATAACTTAAAAAATGAATTGTGGTGCGCCCATGTCCCCTTTAGAGGTATTTGCAGATGATGGACTGACCTGAAAGAAGAAATAGAAGCTTTTAACTTTGACATCAATGAAACCAAGAAAATGTGAAGCTTTTCAGGCAAGGCGATTTATATAGGTCCCTTAGCAATTAAAGGCTGGTCAAAGAAAGCCAATTTTAAAGTGGAAGTTTCTTCCCACATCTGTATCCCATGAAACTGTGTGCTTTGCATTTAGCCCAGTGTATAGAAAAGAGCAATACTCAAAACTAGAATAGATAAGAATAAAATGATGAGAATGTCCTTCTCTACATATGCTTCTCTTATTGGTTGATGAATCAAACACTGATTGGCCAGTAGCCAGGCAGGAAGTATAGATGGGGCTACCAGATGATGAGAATTCTGGGGTTGAGGAGGCAGAGAGGAGCCCCCAGAGAGGCACAGAGTAGCCGCCAAAGGAGTAACAGGTCCGGGCATTCTCTGGTAAGCCAACACTACATGTAGATGATAGTTTAATAGAAATGGGTTAATAATTAAGAGAGAGCTCACCAATTAGAAGCCTGAGCCAATGGCTTCTAATTATAATTAATTATATTAAATTATAATTAATATAAGCCTTTGTGTGTTTATTTGGGACTGAAGGGTGATGGGACTAGGCAGAATAGAAACTCTGTCTAGAATAAAATAAATAAAAACAAAAAGATTTAACACTACCTCAATGTATACCTAAAATATTTGTGCTTGTCACCAGTGGCTTCTTCTTCCAGAATGGCTGGATTATCTCAGAACTGTTTCAACAAACATAAATGGGATGGAGCAGACCCCAGAACTCAATGGAACTTAGCTTTTATGTTCCTTTTCAATTATAAAAGTTCTTTTTGTTTTTCTTGATGCCCATTTTCATGGTTCATTATCCTGCCAAGATAATACTGAATGGAATTATAGCTTTAAACGCTGAACAAGAGAGCCTGATGTACCTTATTAGGGAAAAATGTGTCTTTTCTAGCCTTTTTCCTCTTGGTTTTCTTGTTTCCTGCACCTGGGAGGGAGATTTTTGGTGAGAGCGTTGGAGTCATCTGAGGTTTCCCTCAGGTCTAGCCTTTGTTGGCTGTGAAATTTACCCCATTATGTGCTACACTGCTCTTTATTTCCCACATTTGGCACTTTTCACTATAATTCTTCGGAACAGACACAGGGAGCCATGTGTGGTATTCTTTAAAGGGAACAAATAGATGAGCTAATTGTTTTAAATGCCTCCAATGAGATAAGTGGCAGGGTGCTGGAATTGATCATTTAATGAGCTATTTGCCATCACAGAGAAGAGGAAACTCCAGAAGTAATTAATGTTTAGAGAAGGCAAACTGTTGTCATCTGAGATCAAGGTAAAATATAAAAATCCCACAGGCAGCTTATTGTGGAATTTAAATGGCTTCCTAGATATTGGAGGGTTGCATGCTTTTTTTTTTTTCACCTAATAGAGTGTTGGCCTTTTGTATATGGTGTTTCTAGAGAATTAGTCTGGAACTTAATTCTGATTTATAAGCATTTTCACTTACAGAACTTTGGATGCCATTCCATTTGCTGTCAAAAGACAAATGGCTACAAAGTTCCCCATTCAGGGCCAGCCATTTACCCATTAAGCAAGTAGTTCCCTTGTCAGGGAAGGGCAATGGCCCAGTGCTATTGCTGAGTATGCAAGATATGACATTGGTTATGAGGAAAGCATGAAGACATCTATTCACCAGGAAGACAACTTGCAGGATCTGCACAAGCCTGAAGAGCTAGTTGATGTTATTTCTATTATATGCCAGTTTGTTCTGGAAAAAGGGAAAAGTTATCACAAAACAAGGAATTTAGAGAAAGAGTGCATGCACAACTGGCTTGTTCATTTTCTCACATTTTGTCCATTTTCTTGACAAATCAGGTAGATGGACTGGAGGTGATTCTTGGTGAAATGTTGACGAAAATGACTACTGTTACCCACTGATGAGACACACGGCTCATTGACCATAAGAGCCCCTCAGTTCATGGTCATTACTATACACTGATGGTACTCACTGTTCATTTTCCTGCAATAGCTTAAGCCTCTTCTCTGTTGTCCACCTGATTACTGCAATCTTGAACTCATCTTTGCTCACTCTTTGACTAACTTCAGTGTTTCCGGAGACAAAGTGCCCAACAATGATGCTTGAAGCGTTTAGCATTGATGCAGAGGCTTTCCTGCCTGGCCAATTCAATTTTGTATTAGAACTGGACCAGTATGGCCTACAAAGACCTGAAGAAAGCATAAAACATCCTAAAACCTTCTGAGAACCAAAGAGGAACACACTTACGAATTCACCAAGATAAAAGAAGCGCTAGGCAACTTGGATGTTTGGCATTTTACACAAGGAGGTTACACGAGCATTGAGGTAAACTTGTGGATCTTGGTGAATGTGACTTTGGATGAATGATTTTTTAATTGTAGAGTGTGAGATGTACACACATGCACTCAGACATATACACACACACTTGTGAGAAAAACCAATGTTTTTTTAAGATTCTTAAAAATGTATTTTTTTGAAAATTTCATATAGGAAAATGTATTTACATTATTCCCCCTCCCTTCCTTCTGTCCAGTTCCTCCAGTCCCCCTTCTCAACTCCTCCTCAAATTCACAGCCTCTTACTTTTAATTATTATTGTAATATGTACACATATATTTATAAATACAACTTGTTAAGTTCATTTAGTGTTGCTCAAATATGTTTAGGGCTGACCTTTGGGGACTGGCTAATATAACAGAGGGCTCATTCCTGGAGAAGACTGACTCTGCCTCTCTCAACAACCATAAATTACCTGGAGCTCTTCATCTAGAGGTGAGGCCTTGCTAGAATTCTTCCACTCACATTGCCATGTTAGCTGGTTTATAGGTCCAGTGTGTGTGTGTCAGGGTGGGGAGTGCAGTGTCCTTATTATATGTAGGAGACGACATGTTACAGCAGACAGTCTGCCCCAGTCCTTTGACTCTAACAATATTTCCATCTGGGTGGGAGCCAAGTTTTGATGCATTTGATATTCTACAATTTGGGGAGTAATTTTCTAGGCTATGACAAGTAATACAGAGAAAGTAACAGAGTAAGCCTACCTCAAGTGAAATTGAAGGAGGCTGAACTAAGTCCTATTCAATATCAACAGGGGCTAATGGTAATGAGGACACATTTGTCTTCTACTCAAAACCAGAGGACTCAGCAACTTCCCCAATTGGAGCATCTGGGTTCCATGCTCCACCATCTGGCAAGATGGCCAGGCTCCTAAAGTGACCTCTAGTTATAGCAGAACAATCTGAGTTGAAATCTAGGGTTGATGTTTATTATAATATCTTCAGCTTCAAAATGGGTTTGTAAGTGTATTTAGATAATGCTTAATATTAAATTATTGGCTCATTTCCAGTGTTAAGGTAGACTACAGACTTATGAATCCATTCCAGTTTATCAGTGAAAAAAAAAAGTCCTTTTTGTGCCTACATTTTGTTACGTGTGGGAAAGAGGTGATGATATGGTGATAGGTCTTGCTGACAATCCTAGGAAATCAATTAAATTTGATATATTTTAATTTTGGAAGTTCTGAGGAAATTTTAACATGGGAGATAACTCCAATGGAAAGTTGCCACCAAGTAGATTGCCAAGAAATGGTTTCTTAGATGAGTCAGGAAAATATAATTATTTAGGATGAGACATGTTTAGGATTAACTTTAAGACTTAAATTTCTATTTTTTGAAAAGAAGGTAAAATGAATACCAGAAGGATGTTAATTTAATTTTTCATAAAGTAAATTATTTGGTGAACAAAATCACTATAAGATGTAATTTTATGATTTGAACCTTAATTATCTGCACAGGCTGTTTTCTTGAAAACTTCTTGCTTTACTGGCGGTGGTATCTTGGAGGACTATAGAGTCATCGGGAATTGAATTCTGGCTGACAGAGATTGCTCCTATGGGGTCGGTTTTTTGAAGGCTGTACTAGCCCTTAATGCCTTCTTCACTCTCTGTTTCTTAGTCCACAGGGATATGAACAGGTCAGGCATGTTCCCACCACCAGGAGCTGCTCTCATCACTTCCCACCATGACAGATAAAATTCTCTGAGATGGTGAGTCACAACAAACCTTTCCCTCTCCAGCAAGTGATAACAGACATGCAAAAGTGATTGATGCTAGATGTATTTAATATGTGCTTAAAAGAACCTACAGTGCCCAGAAGTAATCAATAAACAGATTAGTGGTTGGTAATCATTTGTGGCCCATTTGCCTTCAATATCTAGTAAAGTCTTTGACCTTCAACACAAATAAATCATGACATATATTTGCAGATATATTATTCGACAAGCAAAAAAAAAGTCCATTTGGCTATAAATAAATTATAAAGAAAAAATGTGTAGATTAATGTTGAAAACCTTTGAAAATATACTATCACCTGGTGTTTGTAACAGTACTCCCCCCTTGTATAAATATTTTAAGAATCTATATAAAATTGTAATTTCTTAAAGTTTCCAGCCCCATCCACAAATTAAAAACAGAATCCTCTAAGAGTAAAGCTATTGCAAAACAATTATATAATGATACAAGGAGCTCTACAGAATTCCATTATGGTGATTTTAGATTTAGAAGGAAGGGCACATTGCTATTGTAAGAAAATAAATTACCAGTGTATGGGGGAAATGGCTCAGAGGCTAAAAGTGCTTATTCTTTTGCAAAAGATGTAGGTTCCATTCTCAGAATCCACATTGAGACCTCACAATCACCTGTATGTAACTCCAGCTCTATGGGAAGTGATGCTCTTTTCTGTCCTCTTTTAAGTATCCACATGTCTTCTTAGGACTCATAAAAGTGCCACTGTTCTTGTGTTTTTTGAGTATTGAGATGAATTACTAGTTAAATGTCTTTTAGCTTCAAATTCCTCATACTTAAACACTCACACATATACACACACAACACACAAGATTAAAAATTAGAGTTAATGTTTTCTTTCTATTTTGGTAATAAATTATATATGTTCTATTACCTAAAATATCACCATTATGAAAATTATGATAGATTAGACTATCAGCCATATTAATTTTTGACAACAGCCTAAATGATATATGTAGCTGCTTTTCTTTTTTTTTTTTTTTTACTTTTTGGGGGTCTGCTATCCAGCTCCCAAATAGATACATGGAGACTTACTTTTACTTATGAATGCCTTTGCTTGGCTTCTTTCTACCAAGTTTTTCTGGCATAAATTGCCCATTCTCTTTAACTATGTTTAGCCTCTAGGCTTTTAACCTTTCTTTATTTAGTATCTTTCTTTCCTTCTTAGTCTGCTTGACTGTTTAGTTGGGTAGCTGGCCCCTGGTGTGCGCTCCTCTCCTTCTCCTTTTCTTGTGCCTCTCCCTTTCTTCAAGCCTAGAGTTTTCCTCCTATTTATTCTGTCTGCCTTGCAGCCCCACCTATCCTTTATTATGCATAGCTATTGGCCATTTAGCTGTTTATTAGGCCAATCAGCTGTTTTAGACAAACAACATAGCCTTACAGAGTTAAACAAATGCAACATAAAAGAATGCAACACATCTTTGCATCATTAAACAAATTTTCCACAGCATAAATAAATACAACAAATCTTAAAGTAATATTCCACAACAGATATACTTAAGTAGGTGACTTAGAGTATTGCTTTAAATTTTTAAGTTAATTTTTAGACTGGCAACTTAGGAGCCTGCATGGGACCAACACAGGCCCTCTGCATGTGGTTGACAGTTGGATATCTTGGTCTGTTTGTGAGGCCTCTAGCAGTGGGACCAAGATCTATTTCTGGTGCATGAACTGGTATTTTGGAACCCATTTCCTATAGTGGGATGTCTTGCTCAACCTTGATGCAGGAGGAGGAACTTGGTCTTGCCTCAACTTGATGTGGAAGGCTTTGTTGACTCCCTGTGGGATGCCTTACCTTTTTGGAGGAGTGGGAAGGGGGGAAAGTAAGGAAAGAGGTAGGGGGAGAGAACAGGAGGAAAGGGAAATGGTGTTTGGCATGCAAATAGATTAAAAATTTTAAAGTAAAAAAATAAAAATTTTAAGTTCATTTCAAGTGTTTATTTGTATATTGTATGTGTATGCTCTGGGGCAGATAGGGGTCAAAGGAAAATTTGCAGGAGTTTGTTCTCTTCTTCCACTATATGGGTTCTAGGAATTGAACTCAGGTTATTGTGTTTGGCTTTAAACACCACTGAGCCACCTTGCCAGACCTAGAGTACATGTTTTAAAAGGGGAATGATGAGGCCTTTTTAGTAGTGTAAAGAATGTTAAAATAGCAAGCAGAATGAAGAAATTTTCAAAATACAGGAATATACAAGAAAATCACTAAACTGTTCTTAAATATTTTTTGAATGTGTCTTTAGGGCCATGGAGTTGGCTCAGTGGGTAAAGCTAATTGCTCCAAAGGCTGATGACTTGAATTTGATTTCTGGGAACCACATGGTGAAAGGAGAGAACTGACCCCACCCACTTGTCTTCTGACCTCTACATATATGCCATGGCACATGTATACCTCCTCACTCACACAATAAAATAAATCTAAAATCTATTTTGTATGCCTATTCACTCAATAATGGGCACTTATTTTGCCTTTGCATTGAACTTACACTCAAGGCTAACCAATAATTCACATCGGGAGATGAGAATAAATAGCTTAAGAAAGCTATAGTAGAGGTAAATGTGCAGAGGACAACAAAATAATTTTGACGCAGAGAGTGAAACTCTGCTTTGAAGAGGGGTAGTTCACTGTGGTCTCCACAGTCCTGGGAGTTCAAGTAGAAAGCACTTAAAAGTTTCCAGCCTCTAGAATGTGACAATAGGGGTTGTGTGGTGACAATAAAGAAAAAGAAAGAGGTCACTTTAAATCTACCATGCTGCTTTCAAATGTGAAGATGCCCTTTCATGTAGAGTTGTGGAAAATGTTATCCTTTCTATGAAGATGTCAGTCTGTTTTAATGATTCGCATTTTCCTGTTTATTGTTCCCTAAGTGTGGAAATATGCCCCTTTGATTGAACTTGCTCATCATTGAAAAATGACCTCATTCTTTTGTAACTATTAGTCACATTTTAATGGGGACATGTTCAATGTTTGGACAAGAACTCCGGAATCTCCTGAAAACATTAGCATCACACATGGGTGAATTTCAATTACCGATGGAGCCTATGATTCAATGTACTTCCTATATTATGATCATGGAAGACGGTTAGCTTCAGATGGTCAGTGCCTAAAGTTATTGAAACAACTAGCTGATGGTGTTTACTTTTTGTTTGTGTCTTTTTTTGTTCTTAATTGCTTCCACTTCTAGTGACCAAGATGCCCAACTCCAGGATATGCTAAACCTCACAGGGCTGGAGAGATGGCTCAGCAGTTAAGAGAATTGTTCCTGCATGGAGGACTCCAGGATCTATTGCTTTCTTCTGGCCTCCATGGGAACTGTATGCACATAGTTCACATACATAGGTGCATGCAAACCCTTATACACATAGAAATAAATGCAATTTCAAAGACTTTATGCTGATCTTTGAAAACATGACTTTATCTGTATAGTCACATCTGTCAATGAATGTTCTGCTACCACTTCCCATTAGGGATATAAGGAACACAAAGCCAAGGTGGAAACCAGGGATTCAGATAAAATTTCTGAAAACAGAAAAGTGTTTCTGCCTTTAGGCTTAATCCTTTCTGAAGAGAAACTGAGGAATGTATCTAGTTGTGTGGGGAGAGTGCTTGGAATAGAGGAGGGAGGAGAAACTGTGTTTGGGACGTGATATATGAGAGAAGAATAAATAAAAATGGAAAAAAGGACAATGAAGCTTTCTTTATTGAAGACAACCAACTAAACTAAGAAAATCTGAGTTAAGTTTGGCAAATGAATGCTAGGAAGCTGGGATCCCTGGATGCCTGGGGTAATCTTTGATCACATAATGTGAGAGGAGGTGAACCTGATCACATGATGGGAGATGCTTGCTTTGTTCTGCAGGCAGCATGAGCTGCAAAGATGCCTTTAAGTGTTATTCTGAGTGTGGCAGGAAGGGCAGATCAAAGAAAGGCTGCAGAACCCATTAGGCTGCTCTTAGGAACCCCCACTTTATCTCCTTCATCCCCTCTGTTAACTGGATGATGGTAATACTTACCTTACATGTCTAGTCTATGAAGCTTCAATCACGGCGCTGAAGCAAGGCAGGGGCCTTATCAAAGAAAAGGGCTGTGAGTGTTCATAAGAGAGAATGAAGCCTACTCAGACAAACAAGAAGCCACAGCTCTCCCCTGACAGTCATTCTTTTCATTGCCCAATCAGTTCTGAGGAGCCTGACTTCAAGAAGCAAGTGAAGATTACATCCATCGAGCATGTGGGAAAGCCATCACAAAGCCAGCTACATCCATAGCGCTAGGCACAGCATCTGCTGCTCCTTTTCATGTACTATCAGGGAGTAGATGTGTTCTTTCTTGGTGATCTGGTGTTGTTTTAAACTTCTAAATTTGAGAACTACGCATAGTACCTTAAATATACTTTCAAAATTACTCAGTATTTTTTTCAAGGACAAGGTCTGCAATGAATAATATACTTCTATGTTAAATAAGAGATCAAGAGATTAGAAATTCCAGGATGACTTGTCTCTTTTATAAAGGAAAGAGGTGTATCTCTCAGGACAAGGACAAAGATAAGATGTACAAACCCAATGCACTACAATAATAAAGGCAGATTTGCTGGCCTTTAAATCTTGGACAAGTTGTTACAATAGCATGTTGATGAACATAGCTAAGTTTATCAGGCATGTTTCAGGAAGAGAGGGCACCTCTTTGATCTTTGATTGGGGCTGTTTTATAAAATTGAAAGATCCTTCAACAGCAGGATACCTCATAATGTTATAGTAATTGTGTGTGTGTGTGTGTGTGTGTGTGTGTGTGTGTGTGTGTGTGTGTGTGTGTGTGTGTCCTATGTGGATGTTTGTGTATGAAGGTACATGTGCACAACATGTTCCCATGGAGCACAGCGGTCAATTTTGAAGGCCATTTCACAGGAGATGTCCTTGTTGCTTTTTTGAGACAAGGTCTGTCACTGGAACCTTGACCACTAGTTAGGCCAAGGATCCCCAAGGATGAAATTGTTTTTCATCTCCACTGCTGGGTTGCAAGTATGTACCACCATGCCTTGCTTTTTACATGGGTTTTGGAGCTGGAACTCAGATCCTCTCCCATAGCAAGCATTATATAGACTGGGTTATCTTGCAAGCTCATTTTTTAAATTCACTAACTGGAGCTGTGAAAGAGATCTGTCAGGTAGGGTAGCAGCAAGCTAGAACTTTAATGTACAGTGTAGAAAAAGGTACAGAATCAGATAGATTTTGTGGATTCCCTGTACTCTATGTAATTTGAACAATTTTCCTAAACTCTAGAAAAGAGTCACTGTTGTTAGTTTTTTGGTCCCTGGTTAGGAGGTCATTTTGGTAGATCGCCAGTGACCAAGAACACAAGAATGTAATAAGGAAGTGATTAGTATATGAGCTTCTTTGGGTGTTCGTGAAGTGAGATTCTAGTCAGAAGTTAAAAATGAAGTTAAAACATGTGTATGGAGTTCAGTGGTACAGCACTTGCTTAGCATGTGCAAGATCCGGTGTTCAGTCCCCAAACAAGCAAACAAGAACCAATCATCAACAACCAGTCAACCAGTCAAGAGAAAAACCACCAAATTAACAAACCAACCAAGTGACAGCCAACTACCACCAACCAACCACCCATAATCAACAAAACTAAGAGCCAACAAATACATCTACTAACCAATCCAGTGATAAATGCCAATTAACAGCCAGCCAACCAACACTTGACAGCATCAAACAAACAAACAGCAAGAAAGCCAATACCAAAACTTTTATGACAGGAGGCTATCAGGGAAAGAATTTATAACAGGAGTAGATCAGGGGAGAAAATCACAAAAGAACTGGTCATATCTGTGTATGGCCTCAGGTGGTATAAAGCAGGATTTTCATTACAGGGACTTAGTAAGATTGCATGAATGTTTTAAGAAACTGGTTTTATATTGGAGGAATAGAGAAAGGGGAGAATGTGAAAACAGAGTGTGATAAACTTTGGCTTGCTAAGCCAGCTATTTGCCCAGGTGAAGGGTCTGTATGGTCTTAAGAAGGAAGCTGTTTGCTTAGATATGAGACTGTTTACTTGCACATAGCCGTCTTTAGGAATTTTTTGAAACAAATAGTGAATGCTTCTTCTCCCTTTCAGGCTAGAATGTCTTGGGACAGATGGAAAAGGCATATTGACACAGGTGCTCCCAGTTGTAAGAGCAAGTAGTTAGGCATTGTAGATTCAAATGGTTCTAGTTCTCTGAGGAAAATGTACGGCTTGATTTTGTGTACTTAGGAATTATACAGAGCATTCTTAGGGAGACAGTTCATCCATATGGAGTGGTAGCAAATGCATAAAGCTTGCCTATATATACATATATACATGTAATGTATACCTTTGAACATATCAGAAAGCCAGTGTATATAAGTATGAATTTGTATGTGACATAATACATTATGGAGCACATAAAGCTTGAAGATTTAAAGCAGTGCACATTACACAGTGTGTTATAATTTAGAGAGTTGGATAAAACAGATGAAATGTCAAGCCTACCTGGACCATAGCTTTTTACTAGGTGTTTCTTTCTATGTGGGTGCCTCACTGACCTGTATGTCAAGAATTATATATTCCTCTGTGAAACTCTTTGCTGAACAAATAAATGATCTTGATAGCAAAAATTCCATGGGAAAAGACAGATGTTGATTTGTGTAACAAATTGGATGGAGTGGAGGAAAGAAAGAAAAACATAATTGCAGGATAAATGGAGGAGGTAAGTAGGCAAAAGGGCAACTTGCTTACAGGGTGGTAAAATACTGAAGCTTCCTCCACAAGGGAGGAATTAACAGAAGGCCAAGCTGAACCTGAAAGGAAGCAGTTACTCAGGAGACTGAAGCAGGAAGACTCTGAACTTAAGGTCAGCCTGGGCTACAGAATGATTTAAAGCCAGCCTGGGGAACTTAGAGAGACTGTGCCATAGGACAAAAAGAAAGTGTAAACAGGATTCAAGTCATAAAGAAGGAAAATGGATAGAACTGAAGGTAATAAAATTGAGTGAATTAAGTCTGTCCAAGAGAGACAAATAGTGAATGTTTGATCTCACCTATGGTTACTAGATTTTTATTTTAATTAGAAAGAAGAGAATTTTACATGTCAATCCCAGGTCCCTCTCCCTCCCCTCATCCCCTGACCCCCAACTAGAACCCTACCTATCTCACACCCTTTCTGCTCCCCAGGGAGGGTGAGGCCTTCTGTAGGGGGTCTTCAAAGTCCATCATATCCTTTGGGATAGGGCCTAGGCCAACCGCCTTGTGTCTAGGCTCAGGGAATATCCCTCAATGTGGGATGGGCTGCTAAAGTCCATTCCTATGTTAGGGCTAAGTACTGATCCACAAAAAGGGGCCCCACAGATTTCCAAGGTCTCCTAACTGACACCCACATTCAGGGGGTCTGGAGATTTTTATATAGTTATGTAAAATCACACATATCACACAACACACAACACACACACACACACACACACACACACTGGAAGTCTTAGGAAACAATGGAAAAGGCAATAGGGAAATACAAGAAAAAGAAAGGTTCCAGGTGTTGTGGAGGGATTGACTCAACCAACTTCTTTTGAGGTAGGCTGTTGAGATGCCTGGTGACACCATTTCGTGGGAACAATGAAGAGATATGGCCATGGGTCAGCGCCCAACAACCATCTGTTTGTAAAGATGGCTTTACTTGGCACAATCATGTGCATTCATTTGTATAAGGTCTGATAAGTGTCATACTACAATACAGAGTTGAGTATTGCAACACAGACCAAATAGCCTTCAAGATAAAACAAAATAATAAACAAAAATCTGTAGGCCTCTCACTTCTGGAACTTTGGTTTAGTTTTAGCATGAGGAGGAGCCATTGGGGTGAGGGAAGGGAGGGAGAAATCAATATAGAAGTAATTGTGAATAAATATCTGACAGAAATCCTCAAGAGAAAACCTGCTTTTTGATTTATAGAATATATGTTTTGGAGAAAACAGGACACTTATACTTTGTCTCTTTCAAAGATGACTTGAAATGTTCAAGCCTGGATGACTCAGAAGATTGTGGTGTCATTTGCAGACATGGCATGATTTAGAGCAAAGCTAGTCCAGGGGACTCAGCCTTTTACATATTGATTTCATGGTGACAGATTAATCCCCCACCCCCACACAGAAAGATAGCTAATGAGATGCTGGAACTATTGGCTTGTATCTTGGCTGTAAGATGATAGTGGAAGGTTTAGATTCCAAAGTCATCAACAGGCAATATAGCTAGAGTCTTTCCATCTGACAGAGCAGTCAATATAATTCATGACAAAAGGGGATGGTGACATAATGCCACAGGGCAGGTGACAAGATTCATCAATGAACATAATAACAGGAAGAATAAATGCCTGCACGTACTGTAATAACCTGTAGCTTGTCATTAGTTTCTATAGTTGTCCTCTGAGTCTCTGTTAATTAAACATAAAATGCTCATCTCTTGAAAACTATTTTGGGGAAAGGAGAAATAATGGAGTTCAGATATTTCACAGCTCTAGAATGAAAAGAAGAGTTATATGGGTAGATTCTAGAGACTATGGTTATTATATATGAGAACACACAGAGGTCAGACCCTGCCTCTCTTGTGAACCCAGTCAGCTGTCTTACACACAGCTATAAAATTATAGATGAACCTAGTGCAGGACAACAGGGAGGGAGTGACTGTTAGAAAGGCTGATAACTTGTTAGATTTCTTCAGACTTTATTTTAGTTCAATAGTTAAGGCATCTATCATAACATGTGATAAATAAGTTGACTATTCCCATTCTAATATTGTAGAGACTATAAATAAACTACTTATATATTTTTAAATGTATAATTGGTAAAACCACAGTGGGCTAAAATAATATCAATTTATTCTAGAAACCCTCATCTCTCTATGCTGGGCTATGATATAAGTAATACTCACATCACATTCCCCCACTCATTGGACTCTTCAAATAACAGTGGCTTTATATTCAGTTACCCAGAACAAGACAGCAGGGTAGACAGAGCCAAGACCTGCATTCTGACTCCTAATTACTTGCTTTCTTTTTTCTCTTCCTTCCTTTTTTCTTTCTTCCTTCTCCCCCTTTCTCTTTCTCTCTTCTTTCTTTTTTTGAACTTTTTAAAATTTAAATTAGAAACAAACTTGTTTTACATGTTAATCCCAGTTCCCTCTCCCTCCCCTCCTCCCCAGCCCCCACAGACCCCTTATCCTATCCCCTTTTTCCTCTCCAGGGAGGGTGAGGCCTTCCATGGTGGATCTTCAAAGTCTGTCATATCATTTGGAGCAGGGCCTAGACCCTCCCCCATGTGTCTAGGCTGAGAGAGTATCACTCTACATGGAGTGGGCTCCCAAAGTCCATTTGTGTGCTAGGGATAAATACTGATTCACTACCAGGGGACCCATAGTTGCCCAGGCCTCCTAACTGATACCCATGTTCAGGGGGTCTGGGACAGTCCTATACTGGTTTCCCAGCTATCAGTCTGGGGCCCATGAGCTACCCCTTGTTCAGGTCAGCTGTTTCTTTGTTTCTCCCTCCCTCCATCCCTTCTCCCTCTTTCTTTCTTTCTTGACAGGGTCTCTTTATGCAGCCCTACCCACTATATTGACCAGGCTGGCTTCTCAATCATTACTCTCTTATTAATTATTATACTAAAGAATTGTTGAGCTAAAAACTGCTGTCTATGTTGTTTTCTTCCAAAGAAGGGTAAACAAGCAAACAATCCTTTCATTCTTCCTGGTTGTCTCTCATTCATGAGCTTGTACAATCCTAAAGTCTATGTTATACAACTTTATTATGTTCTGTACAGTAAGCCTTTGGTCACTGATACTTTCTTTGCCCTGTGCTAAACAGAAGTAGAGTTATAAAAGTGGGAGAGAAAAAAAAGAAAAGAAACAGGTGCAGCTTAGGAAGAGCTTTAGGAAAGGCAGTCGTGTTATTTACCTGTAAAGACAACTTTGAAGAGAAACAGCTCCAATGGTGCAGGTGTGGGTGATTGATATTTACTCTGATTTTCTGCCCTAGCCATTCAGAACAAAAATAGATTAACAGAACATAAAAAAATCAACCTGAAGTACAATTCCATGGTGTGACCATGTTCCTGAGATCACACTAAAGATCAAGCTTCAAACCTTTCTGTCTAGTCATTGGGAAAGAAAGGACATTGCTCCATCAGGACCTGTATTAGCTGCATACATCGAAATAGTAACTTGGTAAGAATCTTGTCTATGTCTGTAGCTAGGAATTCAAGGTGATTATTCTAAACTGATGTCTGACTTTGTCATATTAGAGGATGCAGGTCATGGTGCCTCTTTATCTACTGTGTCTGCAGCTGCTGTCTCATAGAGTCAGACAGCCACTCTGACATTTCTAGTCCTCTTCCACACTTTGCCTGGCCTCAGCTGTGTTTTCTAGACAGAAGAAAGAAAACGTGATGCTGAAGAAGTAGCTCATGCTGGCTCAGTGAGACTGTTCTTTACAATACTTATCCTTGTCCACGTGTCATTGGAGAGCCCTGTGATTGTTGTGAGACAGTCATGAGTGGTCTTTAGAGACTTGGGGATGGTTTGGGACTAGGTTTTGGGCCACCTAGGATAAAATAAGAAGTCTAGAGAAAGGAAGTGAGAGAGGGAACAGACCTTGAATGGCAGCTGAAAGTCTTTCAAAGGTGCAAGTTTAATGTCTCCACCATGCTTTGAAGATGACACTGGCTGCTCAGGGCTGATTTTTATTCTTCTAGGTAGAGTCTAGAGGGAAAGAACTTGGTAGATTGCAAGCTCATACAAAGTATTTCTTTTACTCTCTTGTAAAATCCATATAAAAAGAAGTATAATGAGTTCTGAGATGGTGAAGGAAATTGAAAGAGAAATGATGCATTCAGACAATGGTGCACTATTTCCCCAATTCATTCCTTCAGGTTTTCCTCATTAGAAGAATTTGGGGATAAAAATGGAATAAAGTGGAAGTGAGTAAGATCCCTATACACATCTCAGATATGGGATTTTCTAGGGAGCCCTAAGCCATTCTATTATTGAAAAGCAATCCTATATACTGTAATATACTTCTGCTTCCAGGCACTGTCAAGATGTCTGGTATTAAATGAAGTTGCTACTTCTATTGGGATGGGGCAATTATGTTACATATTTTTAAAATGAATTTTAATCCTTATGCTCTGCCTCCTTGAGGGTGGAGTATCTACACAGTAGAGTTCGGATTATTCTGTAAGGAAAATTTGTCTCTGTCAGTGCAACCTCAGAAATATCTACTTTATGCTTTTAATTCTCATCAAATCTTGTTGCTCAAATTGTCCCAGGGTTTCTGTCTTGGGCTCTCAGTTTGTTCTTGCTCTTTTCTTTAAAATTGCCCCATTGTCCTATTGTTTCAAGGCACATTATTTTATTTTATATTTCTTTGCATGTCGTTGCTTTTCTTGCAAGCTCATCTTGTACATTTCCAATTCATGTCCCAGAATCAGCTGTTTGTCAGGGCAGTCTTGTTTTCTTATTGGTGGGTAATGATATTAGAAATTAGTATATGTGCTATTAATTAATATTATGTACACGGCATGAACACACATTCATTGGTGCTGGAAGGCAATTGCTCTTAGCCTGGAGATCAAGGACCTTTGTGAATATATGCTACTAACTTATCTGCATACAGAAATATTAAGACAAAACAAAAATTTTTCTCTGCATGTATAATGTGCTGGAGTGTATGTGTGTGCATGCTCATGAATGTGGGGATGCATGAACACGGGCCACAGCATGCATGTGGAGGCAGACAACAACCTCTGGTGTCATCCCCTACCTTCTATTTTATTTAAGACAAGGTCTTTTGTTGTTAGTTACTGTACATGTCAGATTAGCTGACCTGCAAGCCTCAGAATTCTTCTGCCATAAATCCCACCTCACTGCAGAGGGCTGGGGTTACAGATACACACTACCATTTCCAGGTTCATGAAGTTCCCCTTGTGGCTGAACTTAGATCCTTGCACTTTCAACTCAAGGACTTTCATACATTGAACCATCTCCGCAGCCACACATAGAACTTTCTATTTGTAACCACCTGTATCTATTTAAAGCTGAATATGAGTTCATCCTGACCTTCTAACTATAATCCACTGACATTTGAATCATTTTAGCCTCCTCCTTTCTTTTATCCATAAACTTTCGCTACGTGGTGTGGAAACCTCTCTCCCTATATGTTTCATCCATTTGTTTGATTGTTCAGTTCTGGTAGAAGCAGCTGAACTTCTGTTAACCTGTATCTCACTGGAAATCACCTTCCTTATAGGGAGCACAGTTCTCAGGTATAGTATACTTTCATTTAGATTGGCAGAGTAAACTATTTTCCTTTATAAAAGGTTTTTTCAGCTCCCATAGGAGGGATCAGCCCAGTACATTTTTACCAAAAAAGAATTACCGTGGGGCCCATTTGGGAGCTTACCCACCATTAATACAGCTTTTAGTAATAAATTACTTCATTTAGTCATTTGTTTATCTGTTTATAAACTATTTACTGCACAGATTCCATGCTACATGACTTTTGAGAGATGTTAGGACTTACAAATGGATTCTGATACTGTTGACCGTACAAACCTTTGGGTTCATAGATTTTTCTCCCCGTTCATTTCTTCCAGTCACTCTCTAAATCCTGGCAGAAACACAACGAGAAGTTAGTAAACCTTGATGAGAAAAGAGGTATCTTCTTCCCTCAGTTTGACAATTGAAAATTTTTTAAAGTCTGGCCTATTCATTAATAGTGTTAGTAAGTATAAAACTCTTATTTTTTGGTCTCAGAAATACGCAAGAAGAAAAAGTCTATAGATTCAGCATTGTTTAAAATTTATTTAATTTCTTAATTGATTTGAAATAATGTGTGTATATTTGGAAAACAACAGTACATTTTGTTAGAGGAGTGGTTGTTCATTTTTCAAGGCATGTTTGGAATACTTGTGGATTTGTGGAGACCTCTTCTCATAATACTGCTGTCATCTGAAGCATTCCTCAACACAGAAATGATTTTTTTTTTAGTTCAATACAAAGACTTTTCCAGCAAAATTAACTCTGAAAAGTAAACATTTGAATTTGACCTGTGTCCTAGTTTTATTTCTATCCTGTGTTAAAATTCCCTGATAAAAAGAAACTTTGGAGAGAAAGAATTTATTTCAGCTCACCATTCCGTTTGACAAGTCCGCCACAGCAGAGACGGCAAGAACGGACTGGAAGTGCCTAATCATAACCATAGTTAAGAGCAGAAAGAGAATCGATTCTTTCACGTCTACTTGTACTCAATGCCCTCTTTACACGTACACAGTCCAGGACTCAGAGCTTGGAATGGTGCAGCTCATAATGGCCAGGCTTTCGTACTTCAATTAGTGTAATAAATACAGTCCCCAGAGACTTGGCCACAAATACAGTCCAGTCTGATGTAGATCATCCCTCACAGACACTCTTTCAGGTGCTTCTAGAGTCTGTCAAGTTGACAATTACAAGCAACCATGCCAAAGTATAACAATATAACACATATAACAATATAACAATATAACAATATAACACAAGCAGCAGGAAGATAAAATTTTCTCGGACGACTGCAGACAATGAAAAAATGTGTACAAAAATTATAATATAGTGCTTCGTTTTTCCCCAATTGTAATGTCTCAAATGCCATATGCGGTATGCCACCTGGGGGTTGAATGGTGCAGAAGGCAATCTCCAAAATGATGCTGTGTGTGGATATTCCTAGCCAGAATTACTCTTGTGATTAGCTGGTACTTACACCTGATCATTACTTGCTGCTACTTAAGTACCTAAAGATTCGAAGCAATAAACAAAGCAGCAGCGAACCAGGAAAACTAAAGAAATCCACTTCAAGTGGATTAGCATAATTACTCTAGCCAGAAAGTGACATCAAAGTGACAAAACACACTTGAAACATAGATGTTGTTGTAACCCACCTTCTGCTTGTACACACCTGTGCACTTTGTTAATGGCTCCATATGCTTAATCAAAAGAAATCTAATTGCCTTAATTTACTTCATCCAAAAGTAGAAGAGTAAATTATATGTTTAATTATAAACTTTCCACTTTGGGCAGCTATAATTAATGACTCAAGGAATTGTGCAATAAGCCAAGAGCAACCTTTTATTACTCTTGAGGTACCTGAACAACACAAGTGTTTCAAAGCCAGTCAGATTCTATTAGGACAAGAATCAAAATGCCTACCTGAGACATTAATCATGGAGCACCTCCAAGCAGAGAGGCTTTTAATTATATATGTGGCGTGCTCTCCACATAGACTGTCTGAACCTTGGGCTGGTAAGAAATGTCCTATTCTAAATAATGATGACAAGACTATTTTTTTCTTTATTTTGTATGTATATGTGTGAATGACATCTCAAATTTCTTTTAAAAAAACAAAGTTAAATTAATTTTTAATTATGTGTGAGTGTGTCTGGATGTGGGTATATGCAGTGAATCCAAATGCCTTCATTGGCCAGGGGTGGCAGATCCCCCCACACACACCCCACATCTGGAGATCTGAGTAGTGTGAATAGCCGAATGGGGATGCTGGGAACGAAACTCAGGTCATCTACAAGAGCACTGTCCACTCTACCATGGTTGATTTTTGTCAGCTTGATACAAATCTAGACATATCTGTGAAGAGAGAATCATTGTATTGGCCTATAAGTATGTTGTGGGACATTTTCTTGATTTGATTGATGTGGGGGAGTCCAGCCCTCTGTGGGCAGGTGGGTATGGGCTGTGTAAGGCAGATAGCTGAGTAAGCCAGAGTAAGTGATTGCTAAGCACTGTTCCTCTATGATCTCTGCTCAGCTCATGTCCTGCTTTTGTTCAATGATGGATTGCAATCTATAAGCAGAAGTAAACTCTTTTCCCCCTAGTTGCTTTTGGTCATGGTGTTTACTGCCAAAACAGAAAGTAACTAGGGCACAATCTTAACCACTGAGCTGTCTCTCCAGCCCCAACACCTCAAAATTCTACAGTCTAATTAGCATAAGGTTTTAAGTCTGGAGCCTAAGAAATTCCCTCTAAAACACTTCTCATTAAGTCAGTGCCCTTTTAGACTGCAATCTAATATGTGTATTCTAGAACTGACAAGTGCATTGAGGATGCTCTCCTCGAGAATCAGCTGATGCTTCTCTGTATGTCCAGGATTGTATTCACAGGAAGAACCACCAAGTATGCTCCCTATGTTGAGAATGACCACAGAGTTTCTTTCAAAATCCTGGACCCTCTTATCTCTTCTAGGACATGTGCATGAATTTGGACCCTAATATAAACATTGAGTCACTTTATGAAGAATTGAGAGATTTCAATCTACCCTAAACACAATAGTATAGATTAATTATGTACAGCATGGCTTGGTTATTTGATATAACTACTACTGTTATGTCATGGACATAATATTGGCTGCTGAATAATCATAGTCTAGATTTGTATCCCAACTCTGCCACTGTTATAGTCTGAGAGACTGTTAACAAATTTCTTCAACACCCTGAATCTTAATTTCTTCCTTCACCTACAAGATGAGAACCTTAAAATAACTTTTGTAGTTATTAGCACCAATGTAGTAATGAAAAATAAAACTTCAATTATATAGCATGTATGGGGCTCTCAACAACTGCTATGTATGTAAACATGTGCATGCCATGGCAACCATGTAGAGGGCAAAAGACTACTCTCTGAAGTAGATTCTGTCCAGCCTTCTGTGAGATCTGGATTTGAACTCAGGCCATAAGACCTGTGAGCAAGTGTCTCTGCTGACTGAGCCTTGTCATCAAACTAAGAACATTAATTTTGGCTGAAAGAATGATATAATTTAAAGGTCCAGCTTCCACTGAATGATGAGTCTAAGGTTGTATCTCCAATCTCAACCTTCATCCCTCTACACTGTCCCTCTCACTGCTCTGTGAAGCTATCATTTACATCTCAAAACCTGGGATCCCTTCCAGTTCATGGTTCTCATTTCCTTTGGTGAGTGAAAAACAGCCAGAAGATGACAGGATATTTACAAGAAAAACAATGTTAGAGGTTTTATTATTTATTTCCTTCTCTCCTGCCTCACTGTGGGTCTGAACGTGACTGTGTTCTTCTTATACTGTGGTTCTTGAGGTAGGTTAAATAAGAATGGCTCCCATAGGTGCCATGGTCATGATGTCTCTTCCAGCAGTAGAACACTATGATAGTTCTCAAATTTGAACATACCTGAGAATTACCTGAACATTTTCTTGTTTCTTTTAAACAAATTTATCAATTCTACTCTCCAATTTTCTGTTTCCATGTGTGTGGAACAGAGACCAAGGAATCAAATTTCTAGTAAGTTCTATCAGGTGATAGTGACTCTGATCCAGAAGTATCTCCCAGAAGTGTGCAATACAGACCTTCTTGATTGGCTACTATTCTGCTTCTGGTAATTGTTCACCCCGGTCCTAGTTTCGTTTCTGTGGCCATGAAAAATAACCAGACAAAAATAACTCAGGGGAGAAAGAGGTTTATTTTGGCTTATAACTTCAGGTTACAGTGGTAATGGTGGGAAGGTCAAGACAGGAACTTCAAACAGTTAGTCCCTTGATATCCACAGTCAACAGCAGAGAAAAATGAATGCATACATGTCCACTTGCTTGCTTACTTGTGTTCAGTTCATTTTATCCATTCTTCTTGTATAGTTCAGAAGCCCATGCCTAGGGAATGGTGCTGCCCACAGTTGGTTGGGTTTTACTATGTCAATTAACTTAAGGCAGTCACCCACAGATGTGCTCATAAGCTCACCCAATGGAGACAGTCCCTTATTGAGACTGTCTTCACAGGTGACTAAGTGTAGACTTCGTTAAGTTGACAAAACTATCAGTTCTCTTCAGGTCCAGAGTGACTAGAAACACCCCTCTGTGACCCCACAGAATGTGCTATAATACTCTTTAGTTTCCTCATAAGGGACTTGTCTATCCTTCCAGAAATAAATCTTCCATTAAATCATTTACCCCCAAACATTTTAAGTGTGTCATTTTATGAACCCAAGGTGATACAGTAGCTTAAAAATAACTCAAAAACAGATATTTTAAAAATATATTATTAAAATTTTGCATTTTAACTGTTGTTAAAGTTTTATAATCTAACATCACTCAGCCCAACTTTACAAAATCAAATTGAGAATATTGGATTAGAAACCCTAGCATATACCCAGCATTGGTGTAAATATCATTTTAATATTTTTTCACAAATGAGACAAACAACAGCAAAATGTGTATTACTCCCGATGCCTTTCATAGCTCCTTTAGTGCCTGTCTATGACTGGAAATCTGAATTGGACTGTAACTTTATACAATGGACTTTTGAAATAGAAGTATCTCTGTTGTCAGTGTATGTTAATATATCACATTTCCAACATATGTTTTATACCGCTTTGGTAATTTCAAAATTACTCAGCATAAATAATTCTGTTACTGTCAAAGGCTTACTGTGTTTTCTGGAATATGGCCTGGATTTACTAAACAATTAGGATTAAAAATTGTGTGGAGAGGCTAAAGAAATGCTCAGTGCTTTAAAATGCTTGTTCTTCTCCAAGTGGACCAGAGCTTTGTTCTCAGCACCTACATCAGGCAGCTTACAACTGCCTGTAACTCCAGCACTGGAATATCTAGCACCCTCTTCTGACCTCCAGACACTTCAGCCATGTGTGCATAACTCCCACACAGACATATAGATATAAGGATAACCAAAAGTAAAATAAATCATAACTTTGTTTAGAAACTTTAAGATTGGTTTCTAAGTCTCTTTAAAAATAAAAAGTCTTTAAGTCCTCTCTGTTACCTTGTTTCTGCATTATGAGACTATTTTACCTCTGATAAACATGCCTTTTTTCCTTCCTAGGAAACAAGCCTGCTTACTGTTAAAGGTTATTCTTAACTAGTCTCCTGTGGACTGTTCTAGGCAAAAATGAGTAACACACAAAGAGAGAAGAAATCTTCAGATAGATCTGGTGATGAGAACAGCGAGGTCAGCTGTGATGCCTGTGGGGTGTGAGGAGTCAGGATGCTCTACAGACACCAGGTCAACTGTCACTACAGCAGGAGCCTAACATCTCCCACACCTAAGACTCTTCTGTCTTGTGGGGAAGAAAGGCAAGTCGCATTGTTTTTCAAAGTAAGTGAAAAAACCAGCAGCAACAATGACAAAACTTTCATCTCCCAAGTCCCACATGCAAAGGGTCCACTCTTTCTGGTTCTGGTATCAGTTTCTCAGATCAGCCAGTTGGTGGTATTATTGTGATGAGGGAGGGGGAACTGTATAGAGAATTTTAAGGCAACTGGGCTGCCTACTGTGGCAAGGCATAGGCCTGGAACTTATGATTAGAGACAATGAATGACATAAAAGGATGAAAAAGAGAACTGTGTGTATATACCTTGTATTTTAGAATACAAGTTTGTTCCACTTAGAGAGTGGAATTTAAGATTTTTTTTCTCTATAGAATTGGTACTACAAGTAATATTTTATGTGTCATGGAAAAATAGCAACAAATACATGCCATAGTCAGGCTTCTTTTGCTATGTTAAAAACCATGTCCAAAAGAAGCTTGAGGAGGAAATGGTTTATTTCTTCTTACAGCTTGCAGTCCATCATGAAGGCAAATTGAGGCAAGAACAGGAAGCCTGAAGCTGGATGTAGAAGACAGCAAAGACCATGGAGGAATGCTGATCACTGGCCTTTTCTCAATGGCTTTCTCAGTCTTTTTCTTATACACCCCAGTACTCTCTGCTCAGTGGTGGTACTACCTGCAGTGGGCTGGGGCTTCTCATATAAATCATCAATAAGAAAATATTCATAGACACACCTGGGGCAAATCTGATGGAGGTAATTTCTCATCTGACATTCCTTCTTCCTAGATGACTGTGACCTGTGTCAAGTTGACAACTAACCAGCATAATGTGTCACAAAAAATCTGATCCCAAGGTTTTGAGAGATGGCTCTGTGATTAAAAGTGCATACAGCAGTTGCAGAGGACCTCTGCAACTAAACTTCAGTTTAGCACCCAGTGCCCATATTATGCAGCTCAAAGCCACCTGTCACTCCAGCTCCAGGAGATCCTATGCTTCTGATCCCCATAGTCACCTGCATTTATGCACACATTCCACCCCATGTATATGCTTTTATAATTAAAAACAAAAATCAACTAAAATTATGGCTTCCAAAACACACAGTGGAGCATCAGATCTCTACAATTAACTTACCTTTTTAAAAAAAAAAAAAAAAAAACAATTCTAAGAATCGGAAAATGAATCCTCTGTGTGAGAGCACACTATCATTTTAAATATTTTTTTGTGGGTCAAGCCTGTGCATGTGTTGTAGAAAAGAAAATTGAAGAAATACTGCATGCAATTTCCTAGAAATTTAATTTTTGTTTAGAATAAACGCTTTATATTTCTTATTGGTGTGCGAGTATGTGTTTGCAGGTGTGGACATGCACATGTCACATCATGAAAATGCATATCTGAGGACAACTTGCAGGAATTGATTTTTTTCTTTCAATATATGGGTCCTGGAGATGGGACTCAGGTCAGCAGACTTGGGGGTAAGTGACTTTACCCACTGAGATATCTTGCTGGCCAATCTAGAAATTTTAATGCAAATATTTCTCAGTACATCTGTCTCTGGGACATCTGGATACTTTATTTTAAACTTTTTTATTTTAAATCTTTCTAATTTACTTGAATATAGCAGGTTGTAGTATGTGCTATATGGAGTAAATATCTTTTAGCCAAACGAATGATCAGGATTCCTGGAAAAATACATCTAGAAATTCTTCCCTATTTGTCTAACATATTTTCATTTATTCAGTTAAATACTGACACATGAACTGTCATGAGAAAAACTATCTGCTTTTGCAGAATAGTTCATAAATAACTGCAATTTAAAAACTAATTATTAGCTGGGTGAAGTTGGCATTTTGATTTGTTCAGGACAGTCACAATTTATATTTCTTTTTTTGCTAGAAAAAACCATCTGGCATAAAATAATTAGGTTCTTGTACTATCATCTCCAATTTATTATATTAGTAAATACGCTAGTTACTTGCATTGAAATTAGGTACTGGAACAAACAATATTGCTCAGCATTAAGGGAGTTTGCTACCAAGACTGGGTGCCTGAGTTTGATCCCTGAATCCACATGTTAGATTATTAGTTAGTAAATTGTCCTCTGATCTCCACATGTGGATTGTGACATATGACATCCTCTTCTGATCCTCCATGCACCAGCATGCACACATCCACACACAGCACACATGTGTACACCATATTTATATATAGACATACTCTCTCACACATGAACATGACCATGCACAACACAAGTATAGAAAAGGATCTTCCCCTATAATATCTAGATGACAAATGTGTTTCATAACTCATCAACTGAAAAATAAAACTTGAAAACATAATATCACTGAAAGAGTATGCTTTTTTTCTACTAATAAGCAGCAGGACACAATTATGTTGGGTGCTTTGTGACAGTCCAAAGTTAAACTTTGCAGATTAACCCCCTGCATCTGCAGAGGAAAATACCGGTGCAGGGGACACATGTCAGCTATGCTCTTGCCATTATTCCCTAAACAGCACAGTGTAACAGATGTTTACATACATTTGCATAGCACTGGGGATTTTAAGTGATCTGGACATAATTAAAGGCACATGGGAGGATATGTGTTGGTTACCTGCAAATACAGCATTATCTCAGAGAAGGATTTGAGCACCTTCACACTGGTACCTGCAAGATTCATGGATCTGGACTCCTTTGCACACATGGGGATTCTCATCTTCAACTCTTTTGTTACTATTTCTGGATGATAGGTTTTAATACATATAATACTTTTCATTAATTCTTTAAGAATTCCATACACACAGAGAATTTATTTTGATAATAGTCAATCCTTATCCCAGCACCTAACTTGCTGCAGATCCAATCCTCCAACCCCCAGTCCTCAGCACCCTCCCAACTTCATATACTATTTCTTTAAAAGACCATTTTAAAATTATGTGAATATGAGTACAGATGACCATGCAGTTGAAAGGGGTTATTTGATCAACCTGGATCTTGAATTATAGGCTGCTGTGAGGCACTCAACATAGGTACTTGTAATTGAACTCGAATCCTCTATACTCCAAGAGAACACTTGCCTTTAACTACGAAGCCATCTCTTCAGTACTTCCCCACTTTATATATGCTGTTCCATCCAGCTTATACTGCCTAAATATGCAAGGATGTAGGAGCATTGACTGGAGCATGGTTGAACTATCAAAGACTACGCCCCTGGAAACACTGACTATTCCTCTCCTAGATCATATTTGAATGTAATTTGTTGATAATTTTAAGGATGAAAGTTTGTGGTAATTTTGCATAATGAGACTCACGGGTTAACGATGAAAAGAGATACAAGTTAGGTGCTTTAGACAGTGTTTTTCCTGTTTATAGGATGCTCTGGTCTTTTCTAGAGCTTGGCTTTAAGAAGAGAATGACAGCAAAAGGAATAAAAGAACTTCAAGAAAAGAAAATGCAGTTTAAATAGAAGGTAAATAAAATGAGAAAATTTAAAAGAATCCAAGCCTGCATTAAGACAGAGAATGTTGGTCCCCTTCATGACTTTACCAGTAGAAGACAGAAAATAAAGCATCAAATGATACCCAGAGATGGTCCATTTACTGGATGGGAGAGCCTGCTATTGTCATGAATTAATCCCTGCTATTTCAGGGAGAAATACTCCAACTAGGGCTATGACTTACTTCTAAAAATTATATTTTCTTTGTTCTTGGGGATTTCATACATTTATACAAGAAAATATTGTTATATCCAGCTCCATTTCCTTTGTGCAGCTCATCTCTACCATATCCTTTCCAACATGCCCTATTTCCAACGCCATGTCTTTATTTTTAAAAAAATTCTTCCAGTTGATGCTCCCCATATGTGCATTGGTGTGTGGTCACTCAGTAGTACACAGTGGGAGCATTCTCAAAGACTGAGTCTTCCCCTACAGCAAGTATCATATGCCAGTAGCTCTTCAGTAAGATGTGGGAGTGGAGAACACATCCTCTATGCCCGAATTCTGGCTGGATTGGTCTCACATAGATTTTGAGCAAGGAAACACATCTATTGTGACTTCATGAGCACAGTTGCCTTATCATGTCCAGAATACAGCATTTTCCTCAACCCGTGGCTCTAACATTGTTTGGACTTCTTTAATGATATTCTGTGAGCTTTGGAGGCAGTTTGAGTAGGTTTGATAAAGATGTCCTATTCAGGATTCAATACTCAGTCTCCTCTGACCTTTACATTGATTGCTGTTTGGCTGTTACTTACATCTTGCTAGAGCTCCTATACTGTCAAAAGAGAAAGGAACTGCTGCACAGGGGTAGGGATTTTATCTCAGTCCCCTCTTTCATTACTTGTCACTCTCCTGCACTCTTCTGTTTTCATCAAATTTCTATTGAGATCCTTGAAAGAATGAGCTTATCTTATTTGCGATGAACTCACAAGGCATTGGGGCATATATCAATCAATCTATGTATCAATCAATTATCTATCTATCTATCTATCTATCTATCTATCTATCTATCTATCGTCATCTATCTGTTGATATGACATGTATATCCCAACATATAACAGTGCAGTAAGAAAAAGGAATACACTAGAAAGACTAAATAACAATTTGAAATGGTAAGGATAACTATGATAAGAGAGCTTTACCTCTCCTATAACTTAATGAATATAGGTGTTCTAGATGGAGATTGGGGTGGATTTGAGGAGGAGGTAGGAAAGAGACCCCACTGATGTATTCAGTATATCTTCCCAGTATGATAAATGTCAAAGCTCAGGTGAGAGGAATTCCCTCTCAACAAAGGGAATTTTCATAGAATAAATCAGTAAAGGCAAGCCTAATTTATGTTATTAGCCTAGACACACGGGGGAGGTCCTAGGTATGACAGACTTTGAAGATCCCCATGGAAGGGCTCACCTTCCCCGGGAAGCCAGAAAGGTGTTAGTGGGGGGCAGGGGAGGAGGAGATGGACAAGGAACTGGGACATGTAAAACAAGCTTGTTTCTAATTAAAAAAAAGTTCTTGGGACTATCCAGTTTTATAACTTAATCATATAAGGGGACACTAGCAAGACTAAAAAAAAAATCAAAGAAAGGAAAAGAAACTGTATCTAGGGGGAGGCTGTGTTGTATCCAGTTATTTTCTTGGTTAGCCCAGAAAAGAAATGATAACCATGGTATAATAGTTTTTTCCCTTGTTGCTTTCTTAGTCCATGGGTAGTTGAATCCTTATGAATTTTATCACTCAGACAGTTTGCTTGTGGTTTTCAGAGATCAGAACCATAGGAGTACATGTTAACATACCTGATGGACCTTTTATGCTCATGGACATGAGGCCTGCAAGGTGCTTCATCTTAACTGCATGCTCTGCTAGACTAGCAAAGACCCCATGGAAATCTGGCCAGAGTCACTCATCTCCTTAGGCTGTGTATCATAGCTGTGCATTGTTCATTTTAGAGCCAAGGGGAAATACGAGGCTTCCAGAAGCAGTATTCCATCTGATGCAATCTCTTTCAATCAGGTTGTCTAAGAGTATGGTTTATAAAGATAGTTTCTGAGGACAATGTACGGCTGGATTTTAACCCCAAAGTTTGGTAGTTATTTTTCTGCATGGGCAGATAATTGTCACTTATACATATCTCCACCTTACTTGATTTTACTATCTCACTCTGTCTCTCTCTCTCTCTCTTTGAGAATTTTGTACATGTGTTCAACACAATGCATTAGAATCCCACCCATCCCCTGTCCAACTATCTGTCTGTCTGTCTGTCTGTCTGTCTGTCTGTCTATCTATCTATCTTTCTATCTAAAATCTATATAGCTCTGGTTCTAATTATTGCTGCCCATATGCACATGGGAATGAGGCCAGCCACTGAAATATAGGCAACCCACCACTGACTACAACCTCTGAGAGACATGACTTCTTCCCACATTTGCTGTTGACTGAAAATACTCTCTTAGCTAGAGGTGGGGCCTTAGGAGCTACTCACCCACTCATGTTGGAAGTTCGACTGGCTTGGTTTTGTGCAGGTAAGCATAGCTGCTGTGAGCTCATGGTAGCCATGAAATGTTTGTATGACAGCATTCTGGAGCAGCACTCCTCCCATCTTCTGGCTCTTTTGTTCTTACATTCCCTTATCCAAGATTGTACTCTAAGCTTCAGAGACACGATATTCTTTTTCATATGTGTGTGTGTGTGTGTGTGTGTGTGTGTGTGTGTGTGTGTGTGTGTGGTGCATGTGTGTGTACATAACTGAAATACAAACTAATGTAAAGTGTTGCCTAGAGTGTGACAGGCACAAAAGCCAACCTCTCAGCACTGAAAAATATCCCTGCAATCCTAGAACTATCTAAAAATAAGGACAATGAATGTTTCATATTTATATAAAACAGATAGTAATTGTGTCACTGGGAAGGTGGGAACAGATGGATTCCTGGACTTGCTGGCCAGCCAAGTCATATACTTGTCAGGGTCCAAGCCAGTGAGAAAACATGACAAAACTTCCCTTAAATATCAAGGTGAAGGGACCCAAGGAAGGAAACCTGAGGAAGACCTCTGACCTCTATAGTTGAATGCACATACATTTACATGAACATTCACTGTCCTAGGCTGCTCTTTGTTGCTGTGATATAACACTAGCCAAAATGACCTTGGAAAAGAAAAGAGTTATTTAGCTTACAGTTCCACATTGTACTCAACCTTTGAGGGGAGCTAATTCAGTTAGGAGCCTGGAATTAGGAACTGAAACAGAGATCACAGGAGAATGCTTTGTTCTGGCTTGTTTCCTAAAGCTTTTTAATTATAGGACTACCCACAGTGGGTTGGAGCCTCCCCACATTAATTATCAATCAAGAAAATGCTTCACAGACTAGCCAAACAGGACAATCTGATGGAGACAATTCTTCAATTGGGGTTTTCCTTCCAGTCAAATTGACAAAAAAAAAAAAATAACCAGTACACATGTGTACATAAAAAAATACAAATGAGATAATACTTTACAGATTTATTTACAATTTTCTCATATTGCTTAGCACATAATTTCCATAAATATAAATGTAAACTCAAAACATCACATGTCACTTTTGTGTAAGACAAGTTTTGTGTGAGATTTCCGGAATCTCATGCATCCTACACTGCTTCATTGATTTCTGCTTAAGGTACCTTGACCACACACATTTGTCTTTACTTTGTTTGAATACAGAATAGACATTTCCCAAGGTTTTTCTGCCCCATTTCCTCTGACTCCAAAAGGTTTCATAACACTGGCCTTTTCTCAAAGAGAACAACCAGGTAAGTGTGCTAAATCCTCTCCTCATTTTCTGATTGAGTAGATTTAGGTGGATACACCACTTCAGAGACTCTACCCATTGGGTGTTTAGGAATACATTTTCTTCCTCCCTCTTTCTTTTCTTCTTTCTCTCCCTTATTTCTCACTCTTGACCTCCCCCTTCTCTTCTGTCCTTGCCCTTTTCCTTCATCTTTTAAACACTTGACACATTTCTCCAGCCCCTTATCTGACTTTGAAAAGAATTATTTATTTAATGTGTCTGAATGCCCTTCTTGCTTACCTGTATGTTCATCATGGGCATGAAGGTGCCCGTGGTATCCAGAAGAAGGAGCTGTATCCCCTGGACCTAGTGATGCATGGTTGTAAGCCACCTGAGGTGGGTTGTGGGAACCAAACTCAGGTTCTCTGTGAGAGCAGAAAATGCTTGTAACTACTGAGTTATCTCTCTAGCTCCAATGCAGTTTTGACATAACAGAGATTTTGCATCTCACTTGCTATATTTCTGAAATACATAATCAAATATAGATATGATGGCTTAAACACTGGATCAAAAATATGTAGTTTTTATTTAGTTACTGTAACATCTATATATTCACTAGTTTATCATTCACACTTAATCTTGGTGTTCCTGTGAGTGTATGTGCGTGTCTATGTGTGTTCAGTGTCAGACAAGTCTTAATAATGAAGCTTTTTTTGTGTGTTCTGGAAAATGCCATCCATGACTGACTGTTTTTTGCTTTGGGCATACTGTGTAGATTGAAGTCATTGTCGATTTTCATCAATTCTGGAATTGAACTCTTTCTAATTGAATTAGTACCCTCTTGGATCCAGTTGTAATTCTGGAGTCTTAAGAAGAATATTTCCTCTTCATTAGATCACAACATCCAATCTTGGCATCAGCAGAATTAGGTTTTCCTCAGACTCCTCTTTTTGTCTTCAATTCTTCAGTGTTACTTTCTGGTGACTTAGTTACTATGACCTACACTGCCTGTGATTCAGCATATGATGCAAGCTGAGCTAGGTGTCCAAATGTTTGATCTTTGCCCTTCACTTCTACCTGAGACCTTGATACTCTGAGCCCTGTGGTAGCACTGAGCTCCACTTACTGTCTTTCTAGATCTGAAAACTTCTCGGAGTTCTGATGCTTTTTTTGCTGCTTAATGGCTTCTTTGTGTGCTCAACTTTTGAACACATGGACTTCTATCTTCTTCAAGATAATCAAAGACCTTAAGGGAAAAGAGCAGCAGGGGATGTCAAATTCACAAAAAAAATGTTTCCCTTGGATCTTGGATCCTGAAATGTCAGATGCAGAGGTGACTTTCTGATAGCTTCATGTAGCTGGCTAATTTTTAGACAGATTTTGTTTGATTTCAAGGGTAAGATTTTCCTATAAGCTTCTTTGGCACAGTTGGGACAGGAAGTTTAGCAGATTTATGCCCTTTGGGATTTATTTGTATTATTTATATGCATATGAGCTTATGTGTGCACAGGTGGCCATGGTGGCCAGAGTAGGGATTAGATTTCCTGGACCTGGTTATAGGCAGTTGTGTAAAACCTGATATAGATCCTACCAGGAATAAAACTCTGGTCCTCTATAAGAACAGCAAGAGTTCTTAACCACTGAGCCAGCTCTCCACCCCTTGAGATGCAGATTAAATATAATTTTGTGTACTGTATATTTTTATCATTATGTAATAAAGATGTTTAATAACATAAATAATTTTTGAAATGAAAATTTAATACCTGTGTTTTCTTCCATAAATGAACAATTCATAACTTAGCTCTTTACCTCTCTCTTCCTTTCTTTTCTCTCTCTCTTTACTTTTTTGAGACTGGGTTTCTCTGTAGCTTAGGAACCTGTCCTGGAACTCATTCTGTAGACCAGGTTGGCTCAAACTCACAGAGATCCACCTGTCTCTGCCTCCTGAGTGCTGGGTTTAAAGGTGTGTGCCACCACTACCCGGAATTATTTCTTTTATATTATTGTTTCCTTTTTCTATTTTTCTGCATGTAAGTGTATGTGTCCACATTTTTGCATGTGTGTTGGAGAACTGGTATGCACATGATGTGGAATCCCAAGGTTGATGTTTTCCATTTTATTCACTGAAGTGGGGTCTCAGTCAAATTCAGAGCTTGTCCATATGGTTGGTCTTGCCAGCCAGTTTGCTATGCATCTTTTGTTTCCTCATTTGGATTACAGTTGGGCTGCCGTACCCACCAGGCATTTATATGGGTTCTGGGAGTCCTAGCTCCTGTCCTTATGCTTGTGTGGCAAGGGTTTTAACCACTGAGCCATCTTCCAAGCTCTTGTTGCTTGAATCCCAAAGTTTTGTTCTCAAAAAATAACTTCATGAAAAGCATTCTTAGATTACCCTGGAAACTCATGAAATATTAGATTTAAGGAAGAGTAAATCAGTAAAACTCGCATGATTATTCTGAATGTAGGTCACTATGGTGGATTTTACGATGGAAACAGAATCTGTAAAAAGGTGGTCCTTCTTCTCCAGGTCACTCACTTGGAGACTTGAAGCAGAGATGCAGAAAACTAATACAGAGCAGCTTTCATCTATGCTATATGGTTGGGGAGTGTATGACCATGATAATATCAGGAGGACAAAGATTATCAGTCACTGAAATAGCAATCCAGACTTTGTGAAGTCAGTATGGTCTAGTATGTATTGGGTTTTATCAGAGAAAGTAAGAGAAAAAGATAAATTCAATTATTTTCTAATCCATCTTCTTATTTTTCCCTAAAATTGCTTTGAAAGTATTATGTTGAAGACACCTATGCTTGCATTTTCCTTTGCTTGAAAAAAATAAAAGAAAAAACTCCCCTCATTGATGGGTTTTCCATGGTCTATAAATCTGTTTCAGTTGAATAAACACATTTAACCCAAGCTACTGGATCACAGGAAGTTTGCTGACAAATTGCCGAGCTGACAACCCTCTATATGCAAATGTGAGGACAGGGCTGTATTGCTTTGCCAACTTGAAATAGGAAAAGTTTATGATCCTTATTTTCTTACCTACTAAGAAATCCAGCCAGGCTGTGCATCTACACCATTGCCTAACAGTGCATTAGATATGAGAGAAAGCCTCAAGAAAGAACATTCCCAAAGCTACCAGCAAGAGAACATGAGTCAATCACTTGTATACTTTAAATAATGAATTATCTTTCATATTGCATTACCATAGTGGGTCTTACTATTCTACTACAAGGATAGATAACTGTTTAAATTCCTCGAAAATGATGATTCTTCATTTGGAATCTGCTAAAGTTGTGTGCATGTTTTCCTATTAACCTCAGTGATGAGGGTCTTTTAACAAAGACCACAAAGCCATACCACTGATTAAACCATGTGCATCATGTCAAAATGTGTCAGTCAATTCAGTAAAAGTGAGTCCCATTTGAAGGAGTAAGTTGAATGATACTTTATGCGTGCATATTTGACTATACTGTCACTGAGTCGTGAACTTAGAGTTAGATTAGCTTTCTAAAAGTCTTTTCTAGAAAAGCTTATCCAGATCCTTCAAAGGTTATACCAGGACAGCCCTGTTTGTGAGATAGATAACTTGCTTTTGCTCTGTTACTCAGAGAGTGGCCAGAGTTTATGACCTCATCACAAGGCACAATAAACGTGTGATAAATACTTTCTTCTAAGTCTTAACCAGCACAGGTATGATTGCTGAAACACATACACTTCACTGGCAGCAATGTGGATTGGTTCAGCACTTACAGAAAACATACATAAATATTCTGTCAGGAAACATTAAAATGTTTATTCTTATTGACCCAGCCATTACACTTCTGGGAATATATCCTAACTAAGTAATTTAACAGGTGGAAAGCTAGGCACTATTATGCTATTCTCCATAGCAAAGGAAGACAAAAATCAGGAGAATTAAGATGGTGAGAACTGTTTCAGAGATGAAAGACAAGGAGACTAAGGACATTTTCCTTGCAGATAGACATCAGAGAGGGAGGGGCTGATTCACCTGCCATACTTTCTTCACCAAACTCTCCAGGGGTCCCACTGAAGTCCTACCAGCTTCTTTTTCAGAAGTTGACAACAATTTCTCACTTCACTGCCCCACCTTCTGTCTTGAACGTCACATTTGTTCTGGTGTGTAACATGCCCTTTGCTAAACTGCTTTTATTTGCTGATGTTTTTCTTGCTGGATATATTGCATGTAAAGCATATTCTTACTCATTGTTCCTGTGCTCTCATTACTCACTCTCCTCCTATTAGTTCCTTCTGAGCCCTAAATAGTTTGACCTCCACTTTCATATCATATACATATAAACATCCATATGCATATGTATGCATATGCATATATATGTGACTTTATATATCTACATGAAATCTAGGAATGACACGAGGGAAATTAGAAATGAGAGAAAACGTATTTCTTTCTGAGACTGGCTTACTTCCTTTAGTATTATCTCCAGCTATATTAATTTTCTTTCAAATTTTGTAACTTTGTTCTTTAAGACTATAAATTAATTCCATTGTGTAAATGCACCACACTTTCTCATACCACACTTTCTCATCTGCTACTCATATTGGGTACCTGGTTTGATTCCATCATTTAGCTATTAAATTGGTTAAAAATGAGAATAATAATCTTATAATCACAGAGAATTTTTTCTAATAGATTTCTATGTACCAGTCATGGTTCTAATAACTTCATATATTCGCATATTTAATTATACTCTCTGATATAGGTACTCATGCGTAAGTATTTCATAAACTGGAAAAACAAGTCACTGAGAACCAATATGTGTAAATAAGTCTTCTCTACAAAATCATGGCATTAAGTTTCAAATTTAGGGCAGTATTCATGATATTGGATGGGTTCTCAAAGGAGGATATGCCTGAGAGCAAGACATATAATCTGAGAAAATTGGCAGCAGTTTAGGGTGAAAACCTGCTAGGACATGTAAGTCCCTTCAAGAAGACAATGTAAAGAGAAAACATGACACAGCCCGGAAAGATCCCACATACGCATACAGTCTGTATAGCTGAGGAGACCAGAAGCAAAAGAGATTCCAAGGCTGAAGCAAGGAATGGAGAAGAAACACTGGGTTGGGGTTTCTAGAAATTAGAAGGCAAAAGAATTTCAAAGAGGAGAAAATGGACAATGGTTTTCTTTTTCTTTTAATTTAATTTTATGTGTATGGGTGTTCTTTCTGTGCCCCATACTATGCTTTCAGAGACCAGAAGATGGCATCAGACCCCTGAAACTGGAGTTACAGACAGTTATGAGTCAACATGTAGATGCTGGGAATTGAACCCAGGTCCTTTGGAAGAGCAGCAGTGCTCTTAGACACTGGGCCATCTCTAGCTCTGACAATGTCTTTCAATGTCATCAAATCAGATTGAAGGACAAAGTGAAGCCTTTGCTTTTCTCAACAAAGTGTAGATAAGCTTTGGGGTGATGGAGAAAAGGTGTACAGTGAAGTGGAAGCAAATGAGTGGAGCTAACACATGCAGAAACTCTGTATAGAAATATGGTTAAGCAAAAGGCTAGGAACTTGTAGGCAAAAGTAATATTCAAAGAAGGTCTTTCAGGCAGAGTCCTATTAAGAGGAGAGAAGCATAGAGTGTCTATATATTACAAAGGTGGGTTACTAGATTATAGCATAGGTTTGTGTAGTCCAGCAGGGACTATTTGCAAGCTGAGAGGCAGAGACTGGCAGGCTACTTAGCCCATGAAGCTGGATGATTTGATGCTGAAAGCTTGCTAAAGCTTTCCCTAAAGAGTTGTGTGTTTTGAGTCTGTATTGGAAAGCTGAATAAGCTGGAGATGATGTAAGCAGAGGATGGTATTATGAGAAGAACCACAAAGACACACACACACACACACACACACACACACACACACACATATATATATATATATATATATATATATATATATATATAGTTATAGTCATAGTTATATACAATCTAAGTTACATACAAATCAATTTCTAAGGGATACTATGAAGAAAACAGACTCATGGATACAGGACAAGGTATAACCAGTTGAAAAATCCTTCTGTGGTGCCCAAGGGAGCTGGGAACTAGCTACATGCCTCCTGACCTGGTCTTCACAACCCAAGAGAGCATGCAACCTCTGTCTCCCTCCTTTTAAGAGATCATGACTACAGACAAGAAGACATGCCCTAAGGCCAGTACTTCAAAGTTATTGCTGCAATGAATTCCCACAACACTTCCCTTTTTTTGTCTAAATAAGAAGTTGCTATACCTAATGCAAAACTATATACAATAGGAACAATTATCAAGCATTGTCCAAGAGAGAGAAAGGGTAATAACATATATAAGAATGGAATTAGCACAGTGATGGATACCTGTGCATTAAGAAATGGAAAGGACTGTAGGCAGCATTACTCTTTCCCAGGATATCTTCTATCTGGGCTACACACTGAAAGGGAGAACCTATTTTGGGGGTATGTTTTCTCACCTGAGTAAATCACTGTAAATCCTTCACAGACACATTCAGAATTCTGGTGTCTCTGATGTCTGAAAGTTTCTGATGAGATGAGCCGCTACAGAAGTTTCTTGGACCTGTTGAGCCATTGGCAAGTCCTACAGATAGTTGCAGAGATGCAGTTTGGTGAGTGGTCACCTGTGCTAGAGTGGGCTTTTCAACAGTATAGCTGCTTTTGAGTCATCCCTTTACCCATAGTCCTGTTTGTAACCTCAATATAAACTCATTGGTTCACTAAATTGGACTTTGGTGCAATCACTACTTTGATCTGTTGTGGGTTCCTTTTCTGGAGTGAGTAGACTTGGATGCTTGCATGTGTGTTCAATCTCCCCAGAAAAATCCTGTCAGACAACAGTCTCCAAAGTTGATTCTGAGTTCTGCCAAGTTGGTCATTCAAAAGCCACATCACATAAAAGCATAGTTTAGAATACCCACGGGATACAGTGAATTAAGTTTGTATTATCTTGGAATGACCTTGTAATAAAGAAGGGCAGGAAAGGCATATGGGAAGAATGAATGGAAATTTACATATTTGGAGGGCAAGGCAAGATGAGCCCATTGGGTGGAGTAAAACATTCTCTATTGGAACAGAGGTGAATGAGAATGGATGGAGAAGGAAGTGTAGGAAGGTGAGGACTGTTGTCCTTGGATTTAATAATGCATGAAGTGAGGTCATCCATTAAGGATGGAGAGAGACATTTTGAGAGGATGGGGTCAAAGAATTATTGTATTGAGGGTAATTATCATGGAAGCACTAATAGGAGTTTGCTTTCAGGCAGGGTGATGTTTGAAATTGTTATTTCACTCATGATGTGTGCTCTATTTCTGTCAAGATTCGTGACATGTTCTGATATTTGGTCTTCATAAACCTCATTGGTAATGACATAATGTAAGCACAAAGATTGACAATATAGAGCAAGATCATAGAGGTTTGGATAACTCACTGACTTAATTTCCTCAGCAGTTAGAATGGAGCATCCACACACACCAATTTGGTCATCTTTATGGGTGGATATGTTCAATGTCTGAAGATCACCTATTTTTGGATCTTTCTTAAAAGGAACTTTTCCTTGATAAATATCAAGGTTCTGTGGAGAAATTACGAAATCCAATTACTTAATTCAAGGGCACCAGAAAAGCCATAACTACCCCTCAGAAGAAGTAAAATATTTAAGTACTCATGTGCTGGTGTCAAAACTCTCTGCCAAATAAGACAGTGAGTTGAACAGCAAAGAGCTCAAATGGATGTACACTGAAGAACCAGCAATGAACTCACATGGTTACAGCAAATTCATTTTGTAAAGGGGGAACTAGTTCAATGGGGTAAAAATAGTACAGTTGCTCCTCTGTATTCATTGGTTTTTGCTCAGTGGCTTGAATCAACCATAAACTAAAAACTTTTGAAAAAATGCTTCTGTACTGAACATGTATAGACTTTTAAAAGAATCACTATCACTATTCCCTAAGCAATATTGTGTGACAACTCTTTATGTGTCATTTACAATGTCTTAGATGTTGTAACCTAGAGACGATCTTCAGTTGACAGGAGGGTTTCCCTCAGTTATGTACAAATACTATGCAAGTTTATGTAACAGAGTTGAGCAATCATAGGTCTTGATCTTTATAGGGATCTGGAACAAATCCCCCACACATACTGAGGAGAAAATATATTATCAGCCTACATCCTAAAGGCATTGAAAAGAATGATGCTAGTAGACTTCTATTGCATATCCTCTAGAAAACTCAATGTGAGAGAAGATAGTTTCAGATAATATATCTGGAGAGAACTGTGTGTCTAGAATGTATAAATAGATGCAATGTAAAAAGAAAAACAACCTAGTTAACACTGAAAGAAAACACTGGATAGACACTTGTCTGGAGAAGATATACAGATGGTGAAAGAACATTTGCAAAATGTGTAGTATCACTACTCACAGGGAAGGTTCAAGTCACACCCACCAGGAGAAAAGCACATGGATGTAATTTTGGCAATGCTTGTACACTGAGAGTGGGCATTTAAAATAGTATAACCACCTTGGAAACTAGTCTGGCAGTTTTTAAAGGTTAAGTCAACCATGTGATCTGGAAATTACATACTAAATAGATACATAGGGATAATGAACAGAGTTAGGAAACAGGGGTCCCCAGAGAGACAAAACCAATAAAATGTGTGTACATTACACACAGACACACACACATACACATACACACACACACACACACACACACACACACACACACAAGCAAATAGGTTCTAACACCATTGAAGGAATGCCTGAGCAACAGGATAAATGAACTTGTCAGTATGAGATGTGGCCCAGTTCTAAGGTGTGTCTTCTCTGCTTCAAATGATCCAATCAAGAAATTACTTCACCAGTGTGCCCCCCAAGTTTTAGTTGGGTTTTAGTTGATTCTAGATGTACTGAAGCTGTCAACCATTATTGAGCATCAATGACTAAATTGGCTTACAGCCAATAGGGGTTGAGTACCCAAACAATAGCCATTTGTACCCTGGAAAGTTTGAGAAACCTTGCTGCTAAATCTACAAACCTGGATACATTAGCTGTCCCAATGGGTTAGAAAAGCAGATTGCTGGACACTCACTGGTCTTTAGTCCACACTGGAATGTCAAAGAAGGTGGATTGTGATGTTAGGCACAGAATGCAGAAGCAGAACCACAACTACCAGTATCATCATTATCATCATCACCACCAGGAGCAGCAGCAGCATATGTGAAACACTTCCCCACGAGAAGGAAATGAAGGTTTTTCATGTGGCATCTTTTTCAAATAGCTAATTTAAAAATTTCAAGAATCAAATGTGAAGACTTCTTGTCTGACAGCATTCTCAGCTAACTGAAAAGGAGAAATGGTCCAAATGTCAGTCAACAGAAGAAGGAATACATTAAGTATAGTGTATCTTCATGTTGTCTTATTTGGTATTAAAAACAATAAATAATATACCAGGGATGGACTTTGATGTTATGTTAAATGTAAGAAACTAATCTCAAAGACCTCAACACAAATACAGCCACACTGAACCTCTTAGAAGAGAAGTAGGTGGCATCCTAGAAAAATTGGTACAGGACCACTTCCAAAACATAACACCAGTAGCATAGACACTGAGATTGACAGTTAAAAAATGGGACCTTATGAAACTGAGAAGCTTTTGTAAGGCAAAGGACACAGTCAACAAAACAAAATAGCAGCCCACAGAATAGGAAAAGATGTTCACCAACCCCACATCTGAAAGAGGGCTGATTTGCAAAATATATAAAGAACTCAAGAAGCTAGTCACCAAAACACCACATAATTCAATTAAAAATTGGGGTCAGAACTAAATAAAAAATTCTCAATGGAGGAATATAAGATGGCTAAAAGACACATAAGAAAGTGTTTAACATCCTTAGCTATCAGGGAATTGCAAATCAAAACAACTATGAGATACCATCTTGCTCTTGTCAGAATGGTCAAATCAAAAACACCAATGACAGTTCATGCTGAAGAGGATTTGGAGAAAGTGGAACACTCCTCCACTGCAGGTGGGAGTGCTAACTCATATGCCAATTTGGAAACCAGTATGGCTGTTCCTCAGGAAAATGGCAATCAGTTTACCATAAGATGCAGCAATTCCACTCTTAGTCATATACCCCAAAGATGCACATTCATACAACATATGAACATCTGTTCATCCATGTTCATAAAACCATTATTTGTAATAGCCAGAAACTGGAAGCAACCTAGATGACCCTCAACTGAAGAATGGATGGAGAAAATGTGGTACATTTACACAATGGAGTACTACTCAGTGGGAAAAAATGGAATCTTGAAATTCAGAGGCAAATGGATGGCACTAGTGTGGAGAGCTGCGATGTGCCGTGCCTTAAAGATGGCGCCGGTTTCCGCCTTCCACCATCCCAAGGGTGAGTCCTTATTTGGCTTGGTCTATGATTCAAACTTGCATCAGCAAATGTGAGCCTATCCGCCTTAGCCACGTGGCGTTCTGAGGTTGGCTGGCAAGAGTGCTTTTAAGCTTGGGCTGGCTTTCCCCGGGGTCAGAAGATTGTTTAAGTTTCCTGAGTAAACTGCTTAAGGAAGAGTCTCAGCATTGCGTCTTCCTTGCTGGTCGAGGCGGTTGTGACACACTAGAAGAAACCATCCTGAGTGAAGTAACCCATTTACAAAAAGACAAAAATGTCTGAGATACCATCTTACTCCTGTTAGAATGGCTAAAATCAAAAACACCAATGAAAGTTTATGCTGGAGAGGATGTGGAGAAAGGGGAACACTCCTCCACTGCTGGTGGGAGTGCCAACTTGTACAGCCACTTTGGAAATCAGTATGGCGACTCCTCAAGAAAATGGGAATCAGTCTACCACAAGATCCAGCAATTCCACTCCTAGGCATATACCCAAAAGAAGCACATTGATACAACAAGGACATCTGTTCAATGATGTTCATAGCAGCACTGTTTGAAATAGCCAGAAACTGGAAGCAGCCTAGATGCCCCTCAACCAAAGAATGGATAGAGAAATTGTGGTACATTTACACAATAAAGTACTACTCAGTGGAAAAAAACAATGGAATCTTGAAATTTGCAGGAAAATGGATGGAACTCAAAGAAACCATTCTGAGTGAGGTAACCCAATCACAAAAACACAAACATGATATGTACTTACTCATATGTGGATTTTAGATATAGAGTAAGGGATTTTCTTATCAGCCTACAATCCACACTGCCAGAGAAACTAGTAAACAAGGAGAACCCTAAAAGAGACAAACATTGTCCCTTGGAGAAGGGGAAAGGGTCAAGATCCCCTGGGCAAATTGAGAGCATGGGAAGAGGGGGAATGGAGCTATGAGAATGAGAAGGGAAGAAGAGGAAGGATGCAGAGGTCATGAGGGAGCCGAAAGAATAGAAGAAAGAGTATGTGCTAGGTCTGGTTTTAGTTCGGGGGGGGGGGTGGTGTTGGTAGGGGAGGAAGAAGGGAACTGGGATTGTCATGTAAATCAAACTTGTTTCTAATTCAAATAAAAATGATAAAAAATGTTCAGTGTAAAAAAAAAGACAAAAATGGTATGTACTCACTCACATAAGGATTTTTGACATAAATGATTACCAGCCTACAATCTACACTGCCAGAGAAGCTAGGAAATAAGGAGGACCCTAAAAGAGACATACCAAGTACCCTAGACAAGGGGAAAGGAACAAGATCTCCTGAGCTAATTGGGAACATGGGGGGAAGGAGAGAGAGCTAGAAGAAAGAGAAGGGGAGAAGAGGAAGGGTGAGGACGACAGGAGAGAGCAGGGAGATTTATAGTCATGTGAAAAATAGAGCAGAACAAGAAAAGGGGTACCATAATAGAGGGAGCCAGTATAATTATAAAGAGAAATCTGGCACTAGGGAAATATCCAGAGATCTACAAGTTTGACCCCAACTAACAATTTAAGCAATAGTTGAGAGGCTACCTTAAATGCCCTTCTCTGATAATGAGATTGACATCTACCTTATTTGCCATCATCCCATAACTGATGGAAGCAGAAGCACACAGCCACAACTAAACACTGAGCTGAACTCTGGAATCCAGTTGCAGAGAGGGAGTAGCAATGAGCATAAGGTAGGGGTCAAGACCAGGCTGGAGAAACCCACAGAAACAGCTGACTTGCACAAGGGGGAGCTCATGGACCCCAGACTGGGAGCTGGGAAACCAGCATAGGACTTTTCCAGACTCCCTGAAGGAGGATGTCAGTTTGAAGGTCTGGGCAATCTATGGGGCCTCTAGTAGTGGATCTGTATTTATCCCTAGTATACAAATGGACTTTAGGAGGTCACTCCACCTAGAGGGATACTCTCTCAGCCTAGACACATGGGGGAAGGTCTAGGCCCTGCTCCAAATGATATAACAGACTTTGAAGATGCCCTATGGAAGACCTCACCCTCCCTGGGGAGCAGAAATTGGTTGGGATAGGGGTTTGGGGGAGGGGCAGGGGAGGAGGGGAGGGAGAGGGAACTGGGATTGTCATGTAAAAGAAGTTGTTTCTAATTTAAAATTGTTCTAATTACAATTACAAAAATTAAAAAAAATAAGTGAAAGAAAAGAAACTAATTTCAATGACAAATTGCATAATTTCATCCATATTATAACCTAGTCAAGTCTGTATTAATGATTAGTGGGAGGCAGAGATCTGAAGAAAGGAGGTCATTAAGAGGGTGTTGACTGTGGAGTTAGGTTATAGTTCTTGATATTCAAAGAGGTCATGGGTGAACCAGACAACTATTTTAAAAGAGGTAAATGATATGACCACCTGGTCTATACTAGCATAGTAGGAAGAGAAACTGTTGATTTATTTGAGGCTAAATGCTGATTTAGGCGGGAATCAATGAGAACAAGATGTAATTTTTTTCAGAGCAACCTCTGAGTAGCATGAAAGAAAACTGTGTAACTTAACTGAGTTTAGCCCCAGAGAACCACATGTTCACATGTAGTAGTATGTTACTACTATTTGTTAAATCTTTTACATGGCTGAATGAAGGAGCTAAAAAATATGTACTCTTGCCTTCATTTTGTGGCAAGACTAATACAGATATTTATGCCTGAAACTTTTTTCACCCAGTTCTCCTTTCCAATAACCCCTAACTTGCTTTCTATTTTTTTTCTAGATTTCATGAATTACATCTTCTGCTTTTATTTCTTCTTAACTTCCTGTCATTCCTGTCCACTCTATTCTTCCACTATGCCATATAAGCTTCACCATTAGAGGTTACTGTCCTTGAATCAGCTCCCATCTCTCTCATTGCCTCAGTTTCTGATCCGTTAAGTTTTATTCTTCATAAACCTTAACATTTGATGCAAGTCTACAAGAAGCTAGTGTTAGCTTAATCCATGTTTCTATTCATATTTGTCTGTTTTTAAAATTAGTAAATATAACTTCTTCTGCATATTCCACTTGGATTTAATCTTTCCCTTCTGTTTCTTTCTGTAGTGCCTGATTTTGTTTGTATCTGATTTTTCATCCTGACTTAAATTGAGGCTGACTCTGAGGTTTGAATTTATTACTGAAGCTCCTGTGGTTTACATCTAGATTCTAGTAGGATTTCTTGACATTTATAATCCCCTACACCTAACATCTGATACCTTCAGTAATGACTTATAAATTTCATGATCATATGACAACACATTTATCTAATATCACTAAGCATACAAGGTCACAAAAGGGGTGGGGGAGCATCCTAAGCCTTCCCAATCTGAGTAAGTGATACCCTTTCTCTGATTGGCTCAGCAAAGAAATTTGTTCAGGAAGCCCAAGGTACTTGTATGAAAATAGATTCTGATCTTGCCACTGAAAGTTCAAAATAGGATCCCCAGAATACAAGTGAGGGGCTGGCAAGATGACTGTATATAAAAGTGCTTCCCATACAAGCTTGATCACCTGGGTAATGGATCTCAGGAACTCATGCTGGAAGAAAAGCACAGATTCCTACAGGTTCCCTTCTGACCTCCATGTGCACACACTGTGGTATGTGTTCTACCCTTCTCTACACACCATAAACACACACACACACACACACACACACACACACACACACACACACACACACACACACACACACTGAAAAGCTCAAAGGTGGTATACAATAAGGAAGACTAGCTAGCATTGAGGTCTCCAGGCAGCAGCAAAATGTGGAAGTTCAAAGCTGTAATCTTGTCCCTGGGCCATACTCACAACAAAACAAAGGGCAAGAGGAATTTAATTGGAGATGCAGGACTTGAATTCATGGTCCACAGACATGTGAGGACCTCCACAGTCATCTTATATATTGTAAGCAAAGGATCCTGCTTCAGCACTGACATGAAAGAAACCTGGGTCCTTAAAGAAAGGAGCAGAAAGCCCAAACCCAAAAGGTACAGGTCAGAATGTGTCCTGGCATCTGCTGTTTAACTGTTCATATCGATCTATAGCAGGGTGTAGGGCTGTGGGGAGTCAGAGAGAACATGAATTGGGAAATGGTTTAACACCCTCTCATTCCTCCCTTGACTTTCAAGGGTTATGTAGACTGTGGCACATGCTCTGTTTTTCCATTTCTTCTTTCTCCTTTGAATGTATAGCTGTATGTGACTGTGCTTTAAACTCTGCAGCTGCAGTTCTATACACCAGCTTACTCCTGAAGAACTGTGAGTGCTGCATTAGGCTCTGAGCTTCTTCCACCTTCTGCTGGCTCCTGGATAGCACTCATACTTATCACATTCTTCAACATCTATAACCATTTCCAATGTGTTTTAGAATCAAATATAACTCTTGGACTGAATTCAAGGCCATCCATAATCTGGTTCTCAGCTGCCAATCCAGCCTCCTTTCCTAATTTTGTATGTGACATTCTCAGAGGGAAGCAGCTCTTGGGAACTGGCCAGCTCCATGTCTAATTTCTTTACTTCCTGGGACCATGAGCCATGCACCTACTGTCTGTAGTGGGATTCAGCTCTTTGTATCTTGGTATCTTTTCACACTTTGGAGAGTGGTTTTGAAGATCAGTGATGAAATCGCTAGATATTAATCTAATACAGTTTCCAGGTATTAGGATCCCTCAAGCAATGGGATATATTGATCATTCAAGTTATTATTTTTATATAGCATTTAAATCCTTTATTGTGCATGGCTACATTTGCTTATTCCCACATCATTTTATGTTTTTTTATGAGTGAACTATTGACTTTTATGTCAGTAGTTAGCATTTTAAAGTTTGGGAGATGACTTCTATTTCCACATATTTTCTAAAAAGCTTGATAACCTGACCTGGATTTTATTTTGAAGTTTTCCATAACATCAACACTTCATTTGCAATGCATCTTTTTAAAACCTCTGAAGATAAATTTGGACAACAAAACTTTTCTGCCATGCATTACTTCATTTACTCCCTTTAAAAATTGATTTCTTTACTAACACTATACTTAAAGACAGTTGAGTAAGCACTGGAAAGGGTGAGGAAGGAGGGCAAACCAAGGGAACTCAACTAACCCTCAATATTTGCCATTTCATTTTCTATAGAAACAGAATTTAGTTTAGGAAAATGTAAATAAAGAGTCTATCAGTCCTTCTTTCATCTGGATATGCTTTCTGACTATGTCTGCACATTTGGGTGTGCAGTGACATGGCAGGTAATACATTTCAAGAAACATGTTTGAGAACAAATGTGCTTCTGCAGTCCCAGCAGTAGGGAGGCAGATAGGTAGATTCCTGGAGCTCATTGTCCAGTTACTGCATCCAAATTAGACAGTTTCAGGCTAAATAAGAGACCTTGTCTCAAATGAAGACAACCAACATTATTTCCCTTACATATGTGCATGCATGTATATGTCTGTGTATACATACATACACACCAGTACACACACACACACACACACACACACACACACACACACACACACACACACACGCACGCACACACACGCGCACACACACGCACGCACGCGCGCGCGCGCGCAGTGTGTCTGAAGAGAGGGAGAGAGAGAATCAGGTTACCTTTGGCTTAATGAGCAAGTCTTCCCATTGTGGATGAGTAACAGCTTCTCTATGACTTGCTCAGCAAATAATTTGTGTGTTTGAGAAATATTTCTAAATAAGTTTTCTTTGTTGAATGTGTCTATGTCTCCATTTTGGGTCAAGCTAGTGAAGGCCACTCAATAGGGATGAGAGATCGAAGTTGGAATAAGTTTGGGTTCAGAGATATGCAGTCTGCATATCTGCCATTGATTGCTTATACCTGGACTTGATAATGAGACAGAAGTAGTCCTATTTTACTAAAGACAAAATTGGGTATCTGTTACTTAACCTAATCTTAATCTTAACCATTGCACCTTCCAAGCCTTTCTGTCAAGCAAGAGCTTACAACATCATGGAACAGGTGTTTTTATGTGCAAACATTTACTTACAGATTTTAGAATAATTAAATAACATTGCCTAATGTACACATGGGCTTTAAATTTTAAAATACTTTCCATTGATTCCTAAGAAAAAGGTTAAATTTAGAGCTAATTGGAAGCATGGAAGGAGGGGTGAAGGACTTAGGAGAAAAAGAAGTGGGAAGAAGAGGGGAGAGGAGGACATGAGTGAGCAGGAAGATTGAGGGAGGGGAAGAATAGAGGAGAGCAAGAGATACCATAATAGAGAGAGCCATTAGAGGTTTAAAGAGAAATCCGGCACTAGGGAAATGTCCAGAGATCTACAAGGGTGACACCAACTAACCATCTAAGTAATAGTGGAGAGGCTACTTTAAATGCCCTTCTCCAATAATGAGACTGATGACTAACTTCTATGCCATCCTAGAGCTTTCATCCAGAAATTGATGGAGGCAGAAGCAGAGACGCACAGCTAAGAATTGAGCTGAACTCCTGGAATGCAGTTGCAGAGAGGGAGGAGAGAGGAGCAAAAGGGTCAAGGCCAGGCTCGAGAAACCCACAGAAACAGCTGACATGAACAAGGGGAGCTCATGGATCCCAGACTGATAGCTGGTAAATCAGCATAGGACTGATCCAGATACCCTGAATGTGGGTGTCAATTAGGAGGCTTGGGAAATCTATGGGGCCTCTGGAAGTGGATCAGTATTTATTGCTAGTATATGAATGGACTTTGGGAGCCCTTTCCACATAGAGGGGTACTCTCTCAGCCTAGACACATTGGGGAGGGCCTAGACCCTGCTCCAAGTGATATGACAGACTTTGAAGATTCCCCCATGGAAGGCATCACCCTCCCTGTGGAACAGAAAGAGGATGAGATAGGGGGCTGCTGGTGGGGGGGCAGGGAAGGAGGGGAGGGAGAAAGAACTGGGATTGGCATGTAAAACAAGCTTTTTTCTAATTTAAATAAAAAAGAAGGCAGAAAAAGATTAAATTTAAACATTTTAGCAGCAGGAACAATAACAACAATAGACAATATAAATGGTTGTAGTAAAAAGATATTTAAATGCAAGATATGTCCAATGATCAATAGTGGCATGATTTAGATGAGGGTAACCAATCTCTCCTCGGATTTGAGGCCTACTCCACAAGAAGGAATTTGTAACTTGCTGAAAAACTTGTCCCAAATAGCATTTTGCGGGAGATCATAGCCCTGTGTGGGTCCTTACTACTGCTGTTTTACTAAACTGACTTGGTGCCAAACAAGTGCTTTCTAAATATTTATGCTTATACCAATAAATTAAAGTAGGTCTCAGTCCTGATCAGAGAAGCATTTCTTTGTAGTGAACATTGATGAATGTAGAGATTCATAGTTGCACAAGGTGCTTAGAACAAGTGACTGTTGAGTGCCCAAAATAAGACATTTATACCATCCCCTCTGTGGCTCAGAGATTATCCTGGAGTAAGGGGCAAGGAAAAAATGTTGGAGCTAGAAGACAGAGAGAAGGGTACAAAATGTCTTTTGAGTATAGGACAGTTACTGCAATCATAAAATTGCAGCAGCTGGGGTTGCCCGTGCTGGGTCTGCCAACAGTCAGTCACAGATTAGAGAAACCTTACCCCTTCATGGTGAACTATTGTCTATTGAAAGATGCCAGCTAAGAAGGATTTGTTAACTTTAGCTAGGTATCCACTGGTGAGATAGTGGATATCCTCTGACAGATAGTCCCACACTCATGATAACATGGGTGTCTCTGCTTAGACTTGGTGGGTCATAAAACAGAAGAAAAAGACAATGCCATGGGAAAGGAATTTGTGAGAAATAAGGATATTTGGCAAAGTGGGACTGAGATAAAAATAGGGTAGAGAGCAGTCAGAACTATATATGCATAAAATTGCCAAAGGACAAACTTAATTAAAAACAAAGTCATACAGTCATTTTAAAAAGACAAAATTAATTTCAATATTTCTTGTAAATACCTTCATAGAAAGAATTTAAGTATTGTGGTTAAATTTCTTATGGACTTTCTTTGATAACTAATATTATGTAGTTCATTGATATCTATAACTACATATAAATATAGGCTTATAACTGTCACAATTCCAGCCTAAATTAAAAGTCATTTCCATATTCAAGCCTGTTGATATTTAGCTTATACAAAAATTATTTTAAAAATGAAATGGTTTTAGTGGTACTTTTACATCCTTGCCTGAACAAACACTATGATATGCCATTTAATTTAAATGCCAGATGCTCAATTAGCATCTGTACAAATATTTCCACCATATAGTATGGAGCTTTTTCATGTTCATTTAATTCTGTTCAAAGGTTAATTCCTTCTTTGCTTTTTGTTCTATGGTAACAGGTAATAAGTAGTGAATTATTTCCATAATTATTATTATCAGGAAAATTATTACATTTATCAAAAGCAACACAGCCATGATTTTCATCTAGCCCTAAGGACTTATTGCAAAATTTCATTGTAAATCTTTTGATAACTTCACATACACATTTTCTAGGTGTCAGAATCCAGCAGTAAATATGAATAATTTACCAAATCATCTTAAAATGGCTTCAAAATCAAGATAAAAGAGAAATACCCATTATTCAAAGGAATCCTTCTTGAAAGGTTATTTTTTTAAAATTCAGCAACTTCAGAAGACTATTAACTGAAGATTTATCATAAACTCTCTCTAGCAAGTCTGTCAATAAAACCTGAAATCCAATTTCAAAAGACTGTAAAGATAAGGTTATCTATTATATGCCACAAGTTTGAAAGGTTATTTTTCACTGGGAAACAAAGCTGCAATTTAACATGATGTACTCTACCATGTTTCCCCTACTTGTATTTGGGGAGAATTTTTTGTTGAACCATGTAAAATGAACCCCTATCTCTTATGCATATCTAGCAAAATTTGCATTGCCTTTTGATAAAGTCATTCTGTGTGCTAGGCTATGGCAGGTTGCTGTGTCAGTATCTTCTTCTGTTCTAATATTGGTTATAAGTTGGTCTATATGACTTCTTTGCCAATATGTGCCAAGGATAGAGATTTTGACAGGTATCTGTCCTCCCTTTATGCCTTGTTCTTTATTAATATCTCAAGTATGTTTAGATGTGAGATGAGTCTAATCTTGCAAACTAAGTAAACTCACAGGTACTTGTGAGGCATCTCACCAGATCCTCTGAAAACATAGTAGTCAGCAGAACATTTCCACATGAGTGATATCAAGAAAATCCAATACAATTATTTACTTTACCACAGAACTATGAAATCATGATAAGTTGTTGCTATAATCCAAAATTTGGCATTGATTAGTGTCCTGGATTGCTTTAACTGTCAACTTTACACAACCTAGAGTCACTTGACAGGGAAGCTTCAATTAACAATTGCCTGGATAGAATCGTCCAGGGGACATGTCTGTGGGAATGTCTGGAATATTAATTACGGGAAAGACCCTGTCTCATTGTGGGCATCACCATTCCCTTTGATAGATGATATAAGCCTGAGCTAACCATAACCCTTTAAGTAAGACAGCAAGCAGTATTCCTTGACTGTGAGTTCCTTAATCAGAGGTAATGATGCATGGAATACAAAGTTTCTTCCTACTTCCTTCAATGGTTGACTATAAATAGAAGCTGAAATAAGCCCTTTCCATTCCTAAGTTGCTTTTATTCATGGCATTTACCATAATAAGAGAGTGAAATAGAATTATTTGTTAGACAGCAGTGAATATGGATACAGAATTTGAATTTCATTTAGCTAATATGGAGCACTTCTATCAGACTAATTATTTTCAGGTTAAGAAATATTTAGTAATACCAATGGATTCAGGACTCAGGGACAAGGCTGTTACAATTCTTTTTCACCATGAAATAAGTTCCCTTATGTGTAGGTCATGTTGGGAAACTGTGGGGTGCAGATGGCTTTGCATGGTCAGTTTGGTCAAAATATTCCCAATAAGACAGGCAAATTGAAAAGGAACACAATGTAATCAAGACAGGACTCAATTTACTATTGTAAATGAATTTTATGACCATAAAAATAAGTCACCTCTTTGATTAAATAATCTAAGTAAAATAATCAGCTAATTAAAAGGAATTCCGAATTAATGGTGTCTCTTTCTCTCTCTCTCTTTCTGTGTGTGTGTGTGTGTGTGTGTGTGTGTGTGTGTGTGTGTGTGTGTGTGTGTAACTGAGACTAAGGGTTGACTTTGTCTCTCTTTTGTGTATAATGAACAACTGAGTTCACAACATCATTTTATACCCACCACCTGCAAAATGGTCAAGTCTGAAGTGAAGCACAGATGACCATGGTAACAGGCATGGGCTGATATACTAAACTTCACTAAGTACAAAGATTGTTTTCATGGTGGGGAAATGCTTTACAACAGTCAACTCTTCTGGTTATGTAGGGGTAAAGATTTTATTGTCCTTGAGTTGCTGCAGACTTGATATAAATATTTTTAGCACATTGGAGACAATCCCTGATATTTCTGAGTCTACTCATTGTTTCAGCCATTCTCACAGAAATGAAAGAACTTCCAGTTTGCAATATGGGAATGAGGATCACATTCAGTGAGTCCTAGGATGTTTTCTGTGCTAGAGACAAATAGAAGACATGTGCTAGATGGGTACCACGGCTCAGTCATTCACATGGATGAGATTCCCCAGGAGAGAAGTCCAAGCCATGAGAAGAAGCAAAAGGTCTTAAAGAAGTTCTTTTCAAACTCCTACAGACCAGAGAAGATAACATCAAATGCAAAGCTCCAATAGAAGTGATGCTTCTCTCTTTTCAGCCTCATTCTCTTCTCTCTCCTTTCTTATTTTCCCTCATGGAGGGTCTCTCCTTACGGACAGTGCTTTAGGGTGCACCATCTACAATTTTCCTTTCCTGGCCTTGATGATCCTATTTTTGCTCATTCCTCCTGCCCTGGCACTTTTATCTGCTTTATTAGACCATAGATGCATATGAAGCACTTTAGGCTCACTTTTCCTCAGCAATTTTTCCTGTTGTTTGGGTTGTGAGATTTTTTTTCCCTTTGGAAAATATTGTCATCTTTAAGATAAAGGAAAACATATCATATCATCAGGCTTTATCTTCCTTCACTATTAGTATGGGTGGGTTAACTTCAGAGTGTCTCATTAACCATGAAGAAGATGAGAAAAGTTTAAATATGACAAGAAATTTCATTATAAATACACAGAATAGCTTTATACTTATATTTGTGAATTTATACATCATTTTTCTGTTTATCAATGACTGGGCCCTCCATTTATCTGACTATCAATCTCCCTGTTCACGTACCATCTACTTACCATCTACGTATCAATCAGTTAGCTACATACTTACCTATTATCTATCATCTATATAGGCATGAATCCATCATTCATCTATCACTTTTCATCTCACTTATCTATCATCCATCTTTCAACTAGATTATCTATCTATCCTTTATTCCTCTATCATATATTCATCTCTACAGCACCTGTGTAGCCATCTATTTATCAATGTATCTATCATCTATATACCTGTCATCTTTCATTTATGTATGTCTGTATTTTTATGTTTGTATTCTATCCATGAGTAATCTGTTTAATATTTTTTTATTTTATGTATGTGAGTGTGTTTGCCTGCTTGTCTGTATGTGCACCATGTGTGTACCTACCCATGAAGGTTAGAAGATCCCCTGGTACTGAAGTTTTGGATATAAGTACTGAGCACTGATCTACTGAGAAACATCTACAGCCCTCACAAATTATCTTTTTTAAAAACTGAATGTGGGTGACAGTTGGGTGGCTTGGGTAGTTTGTGGGGCCACTAGAAGTGGAACCAGCATTTATCCCTAATACATGAACTGACTTTTTGGAGCCCATTCCCTATAGAGGGATACCTTGCTCAGCCTAGATACAGTGGAGAGGGCCTTGGTCCTGCCTCAAGTGATATGACAGATTTTGTTGATTACACACAGGAGGCTTCATCCTCTCTGAGGAGTGGATGAGGTTGGGGTTGGGAGAAGGCAGGGGGAGTAGGAGGACAGGAGGGAGAGGGAACTCGGATTGGTATGTAAAACAAGATTGCTTTTTTTTTTAAAGCTGTTTTTCTGATTTTATGTACTGAGCTTTTGACTTGACTGGATTTGCACATGTGCATGCACACTTGTTAGTAGGGGTGTGTGCACATGTATATGTGTGGCTATGCTTGGGGATGCTGGAGGCTGACATCAGGACTTTCTTGGACTACCTGCACCTTTGTTTTCTGAGATAGGGTCTATCACCAAACCTTGAGTCACCAACCTGAGGCTGGGAAAGCTAGTCAGATAGCTGTAGTGATCTGCTTGATCTGCTTGTGTCTGCCCACTACCCCTATTCCTGGGGTTCAAGTCGCACAATGCTACATTCACCTTTCTATATGGAAGTAAGGGATCCCAATACAGGCCCTTATGCTTGTTTGGAAGTTACTTTGCCAATTAAACCATCTCTCCAGCTAGTTTTGTAAGATTTAACATATGGCTGCTTTCATTCAGAATGTCTACTAAATATTAAAAGTAATTTGGGCAAATACATCTAAGATGTTTTTACTGATTAGCTTATTAGAACCTTCAGTATCCTTATAAACTATATATGATAAATTTTTAAATAAAAATTCTTCTTGTCTTTGTAATTTAAGTGACTTACTGACAGTCACCAAGTTAGTGAAAGAAGGATTCAGCCCTGGGCTCTTGTTTGCTCTATTGCTTTCCATGTAGTTTGATGTCTGGCATAGTATCTAATCAGAACACAGTACTCACATCACAAATAAAACTCAGAGCTTAAAGTGACTTTTCCCAGTGAAGTCCTGAATTGAGCTAATCAGGACTGGGGTCAGATTTCATTATGAATAATTCTGTAACTGTCTCTCAGGAATTGGGAGTATGTAGGCATTTTTTAGCAAAAACCTCTGATTTACAACCATGGTTTCCATATCTCTGTGTGACCCCTTTCATATGTGCCCCTGGAAAGCATTTGAGAAGCTTCCTTGAGAGAGAGAGTGTATGTTTTTTCTAGTGATTAAGTAAATACATCATTTTTTTCGATGGATATTGGTGACTATATCCATTCTGGGGAGTGAATGGATATACTTTCATGGTTCAGATGCTAATGCATATTCTTCTCATGGCTCCTTATAAAAGAAAAATTAATTTGACTAAGAGTGTGCATGTTTCCATGCTGTTCTTGCTTAATTAAGTTGATTAGAGTCCTGGTTGGACCATTATGTCAAGGTTTGCCATGCTTAAGACAAAATGTGAACAGACAGGCAATTCATTTGAATGACTATAATATGAGTTTAGAATACCTAGGACAATAGGTCCTTTTTAATCTTTGGTTAATAAGTCATCTTAATTACAACTCAGGCAAGGACCTTGACAACATTTCATACTTTACACTGAGGGAACCATTATTTTTCATAGCTTCCCTTGACAAGTTGTAGAAGTGTCAGTTGTTAAAGGAAGGATTTGCTTTCCAATTTTAAACTTTTATTTATGTATTCTTTCTCCTTTTTAATTTTTATTAAATTCTTATTATATGACTTTTTATTAAAGTGAAATACAGCAGCAGAAGTAGGCATAAGTAGATGGCTGTAAATCTCCATAAACATGAATATACATTTAAACTAGCACACCAATCAAGAGGAATATCTAACCCTGAAAATTTCTCTTCATTTTTTGCAGTTTCCTGATTTGTTTTTAATACTAGCGCATTTTAATTATATGTTTTCAGGATCCAAAACAAAAAAATATAAATATATCTTGGTCACACTTTTCCCCTCCCCCAAGTTCCCCAGAACCTTCCCTCTCTCCACCCAATCAATACCAACAAAACCCAACATGCCAAGAAAAACAATCTGCCTAAGCCCCACCAAACTGCAAACAAATAAAGCACATGAAATAAATGTGGACTCTACCATATTCTGGTCACCAATTCCTGAAAATGAGGCCTATCCTGGAATAGTTGACATATCCAATGTCACTCCATTGGGGACAACTGATTTTCCCTCTCCTAGAAGGTGTAAGTGACAGTTCAGTTTTTAATCCTTGCTTTTAATTTTAATTTACTCTTTGAAAATTTCAAACTTATATACATAGTAATTAGTAAACTAGTGTTTCACTTATGTACATGGACACGGGATCATCCATCAGGAAATGGGGTCCCACTAGCATTGGAGGAGTGTTCTACTTTCTCTACATTCCTCTCCAGCATAAACTGTCATTGGTGTTTTTGATTTTAGCCATTCTGACTGGTGCAAGATGGTATCTCAGGGTTGTTTTGATTTATATTTCCCTGATGGTTAAGGATGTTGAGCACTTTCTTAAGTGTCTTTCACCCATTTTAGATTGAGAACTATCTATTTAGTTCTGAGCCCCACTTTTTAATTGGATTATTTAGTGTTTTGGTGACTAGCTTCTTGAGTTCTTTGGCATATTTTGAAAATCAGTCCTTTGTCAGATGTGGGGTTAGTGAATATCTTTTCCCATTCTGTGGGCTGCCGTTTTTGTCTTGTTGACTGTGTCCTTTGTCTTATGGAAGCTTCTCAGTTTCAGGAGGGCCCATTTATTAATTGTCAACCTCAGTGTCTGTGCTACTGGTATTATGTTTAGGTAGTTTTCTCTTGTAGCAATCCATTCAATGGTACCTCCCACTTTGTCTTCTAAGAGGTTCAGTGTGGCTGGATTTATTTTGTGGTCTTTGATACATTTGTACTTAAGTTTTGTGCATGGTGATAAATATGGATCTATCTGCAGTCTTCTACATGCCAACATCCAGTTACGCCAGTACCATTTGTTGAAGATGCTTTCTTTTTTCCATTGTAAAATTTTAGCTTCTTTGTCAAAAAAATCAGGTGTCTGTAGGTGTATCGGTTAATATCAGGGTTTGCAATTCAACTCCATTGGTCTACTTGTCTATTTTTGTGCCAATACCAAGCTGTTTTCAGGACTATAGGTCTATAATAAAGCTTGAAGTTAGGGATGGTGATGCCTCCTGAAGTTCTTTTATTGTACAGGGTTGTTTAGGCTATCCTGGGTCTTTTGTTTTTCCAAATAAAGTTGAGTATTGTTCTTTCAAGGTCTGTGAAGAATTGTGTTGGGATTTTGATGGGGATCACATTGTATCTGTAGATTGCTTTTGGCAAGATTGCCATTTTTACTATGTTGATCCTACCTATCCAAGAGCATGGGAGATCTTTGCATTTTCTGGTATCTTCCTTAATTTCTCTCTTTAAAGACTCAAAGTGTTGTCATACTGGTCTTACATTTGTTTGGTTAGCATTACCCCAATATATTTTAGGTTGTTTGTGGCTATTGTAAAAGGTGATGCTTCTCTGATTTATTTCTCCGCTTATTTATCATCTGGATACAGTAGGGCTACTGATGTTTTGAGTTAGTCTTCTTTTTTCAAGAAAATTTTCTAACTTTATTGTGTCATGAAAATATTTCCACGATAACTATTTTTTTAAAAATTAAAAACAAGCTTATTTTACATGTCAATCCCAGTTTCCTCTCCCTCCCCTCCTCCCCTGTCTTCCACTGACCCCCTTTCCCATCCTCTTTCTGCTCCCCAGGGAGGATGATGCCTTCCATGGGGGAATCTTTAAAGTCTGTAGTATCATTTGGAGAAGGGCCTAGGCCCTCACCCTTGTGTCTAGGATGAGAGAGTATCCCTCTATGTGGAATGGGCTCACAAAGTCCATTTCTATAATATGGAAAAATTCTTACCCACTACTGGAGGACCAATAGATTGCCCAGGCCGCCTGACACCCACATTGTTAGAGAAAGGAACAGCGGCAAAAACCCAGGATGCTCTCAACTCCTCTCTTACTTTTCTTGGTTTCTCTGATCCACTTCTGCAGATAACTAGCATTTCAAGAAACATGATTTCAAATACCGCAAGAAAATCACTCTGAGGACACTGCATTTCTCTTAGATGTCACTCATTATTTTAAGTGATTCGAACATTCTGTTGGTCCTCATGAGAAGGGCACTGTCAAGATACTGTATGATGAGGTGTGTCATGGAAAACTACAGATACAAGTCAGCATTCTCATAATGAGAAGATATTTTAGATTTTGGCCTTCTCTTGTGTCCTGAAAATAGCTCTGAATAACCAGAACCTTTGTAGAAGAGATGTCACAAAAAGAAAAGAAAAGAGAAAAGAAGGGTTTGTTAGGTAGGCCATTGATCCGGACAAGTTTCACTCATGCCTTCACCATTGACAAGACATTCATTCAATTATTATTTCCCTTGTGTGTTAGTCTGAAAATTCCTTCTGATAAGTCCTTCCTAAAGAAAGAAAAAATAAACCAATTCATCCTCAATTCACACCAAATGAACTTGAGAAGTTTAGATAAAAACTTCCTAGGATATTTCAGCAAATTCAAGTTGCACTGTATTCATTTTGGACCTTGGAGGAGTAACTCGAGTGCATAGTGTGGATATTCATTGTGAAGGGATATATATATATATATATATATATATATATATATATATATATCTTAAAAATCCCATTTAGCCTTCAATACCCAGAGAACCACATATGTGTTTGGTACATAAATTATCCTGTATCTGTGTAAGCAGAATATGAACATATGGATCACTTAGGAGTTGCTGTGGAATCTTGTCAAGCTACGTTTGCAGTACTTTATATGTGGCTGCATTTTTACAATGTACAGCATGAACCTCCTGTCATACATGTGTTGTTGAAACCTCAAGAAAGGATTCAACAAATCTCTAGCAACCTCCAGTGCCTTGAATAGCCTTTGAGTTTCAGGTTTCTCAACAGAAGTTTTCCTAGTGTTTTGCTGAGACTCTAATTTGGATATCAGTTATTTATGGGAATTAACATGGAGAGAGGGAACAGCAGGTCTGTGTGGGATGCTGGCAAGTCAGAGACTAAAAATGAGTGACGTGTGTTGTAATGAGGTGCGTACATCTGAGACAGAGGGTGGTAGAGGCAGAGGGGGAGACGAGAAGACCATAATATGATCTGGTTTATTTAAAGGCATTGAAAGAAAAATACATCACTCAAATGTACTCAGGTGAAGGTCTCTTCTTTATTTTTATCCAAGTGTCTTTATAGTACAAAAGACACAATGGAGGCAATAAAGCAACATGCCATATTTAAAGGAAGAAAACCACTATTTCTCTGTCACTGTGACTGTATGTTTCCATTTCTATAAGTCAATTCATCTGTATCTCCCTTGTTTAGATGTGTCCAGAAAACACAGCAATGTATAGCCAGAGTAGTTTCTGAGTGAGGCTAGCATTTGCCTACCACTCATGGGATCTTGGGCTCAATCCTCAGCACAGCCAGATTTAGTGGCACATGCATGGAATCTTGGGACTTTGTGGGGGGAAGGCAGGAGCATTTGAAGTTTAAAGTCATCATTGACTATACAATGAACTTGATACCAACCTTGACTACATGAGACCCTGTTTCAAAAAAACCAAAACACACAAACAAACAAATAGACACACAGTGAAAACCTCACTATTTCTGTGCTTCAGAAGTAAGGAAACTCAACCTTATAGATTTTATTTCATTGTAAACCTGGACACCCTGATATGGTGTACTTGTTACTTATGGGCAATTTACAAAAGAAATTAAGTTCTAATCAGTTGAAAAATTAGAAGCAAATGGCAGGTCTTTATAAATAGCATACCATGGTAACTATACTGGGATTATCTAATTCATTAAGTGTAATACATAAAAGAAGACAAATCTGCTCTTTAATTAGCTAATAACAAGAAGCTCTCAAATGGGTGGCCAATAAGCCTCTTAGGTTGATTACCTCATGTTGTGTGTGTAACAACTGGCAGGGTGGCAGAGCTCTTGCTGGGCTCAACTGGGGGTTCTCTTTTCTTTTGAAAAGATTGTGTATTTATACTCATTGAACTAAGCTGCCCTCAGCCTTGGTCAGAGAACTGTGGTGATATTTTATTTATGATTTAACAAATGAAGCTTGCCTAAAGACCAGAGTGCAGAGCTAGCCACACTAGTCAGCCAATAGAGGCCAGTCAGTGGTTAATCCCAGCACTGGGGAGACAAAGATAAACAGCTATCTGTTCAATGCCACTCTGGGCTACAACAAATTGATCCAGTCTAAAAGAGAAACAGAGCCAAGTAGTGGCAGTTCACACCTTTAATCCTAATACTTGGGAGTTACATGCCTTTAATCCCAGCACTATGGAGGTAGAGACAGGAAGGGATATGGCTGGGCAGAAAGAGGAATATAAGGCAGGGCAGTCAGGCTGAGGAGCAGTCTGAAGGCAGTCAGTCTAAGGGTGTGGTCTGAGGATGCATTCTGAGGACAGGATCACCCCCTTTGGTCAGAGCATTGGTAGAGGTAAGCACTCTAGTGGCTGGCTCTTCTGTTTCTCTGTTCCTTACCTTTCACCCCCTGATAGTTGACTCTGAGTTTTCATTATTAAGACTCAAGAGAATTGGTTCTACAGAGATTATTTTTTTAGTGGATAGTAGTCTATACAGGGATTTCTAATTGGCTAATAGGCTGAGTGTGAGTGACTGTGAATGTTCAGCCCAAATGTGACCTCTTTGTCTACCTTTTCTTCCTGTTTGCACAGCTTCCACCAAGGTCTAGGGAACAATGCTGAAGAGGAAGGAGAAAGAATGTAAGAGCCTTTTGGTGGAGAGGATGCTAAGGACGCTGCCCTGTAGTCATGACATGGATATTGCTTTTAGGAACTCATAGCAGCTGTGATTACCTGTACAAGATCAAGGCAGCTATAATTCATGCATGTAGGCTTCGTGCTCTATAAGCTTCATCTCTTAATTAGGAGTGATTGATTGTTTGCCAGCTCCCTGGGAGACAGAGAATCATTCTTTGTGTTTGTGGCAACTGGTAGATTTCCTGAGCTCCAGTGGATGGCCTCATACTCATGTACATAGATGGCAGCACTGAATGTCTTAGCGGAGAATCGCTGGAGACAGATTATTGAAAACCGTCAGACAGCTCTACCTCACACATTCTGAGAAACGGCTCTTGGGTAGGCTTTTATTTAGCTGCCCCTTCATATTGCTTCATGAAGTAGTTTCCCATCTGAACCAGGGAGCAGGAACTGGACCTGAATAACATGTCCTAGTCACAAGGCATGTTCTCATAGGCATTTTTACTGATTCTGCACACCCAAGCATGAGGTAAGAGGAAGAGGTGGAAACTGGATGCTGAGGAGTTAGGCTCACTGAACTTGGCCAGCACAGGTTAAGAGAAAATCTAAGCCTAAAGATTCTAGAAAGATGGGTTAGAGACTCAGAATGTATGAGGTAGAGCTGTCTGACATAGTTTTCAGTAATCTGTCTCTAGTAATTCTCAAGGAAACTCTATGGCTTAACATTTTGTGCATTTTTCTGGGAGGTGAGATGGGGTCTAGAAATAAAGAGACAAGCAAGTTTTTATGGTAGCACTGGCAAAAGTCTCGACACACAGTCTCTATGCTGATGTGAATAACTTGATGGACTTGGAGATAGGACCCAGGCTCCTGGTACTGGAAACAGTTGCTGCCCTGTCCAGCAGGGCATGAGGAGACCTGTACTAATCTGGTCATCAGAAACTCTCATTGGGAAGGTTTTCATGCCAAAGGTGCTATGGTGTCAGTTTTATATTACTTTAAAATATGAGGCATCTAAGGGCCAGAGACAGGCTCCAAAGCTACATAGAGAAACCCTGTCTCAAAAAACTAAAACTAAATAAATAAATAAAAATATAATAAAATAACAAAAATATTAACTAGACTGGGGATAGCAGTATATGAGACCCTAAATTAAGTCCTGGGTACTACAGTCAATCATTCAGTCAACAAAATGCTGTGTTCAAGAAGTTTCATGTACATTGCCAGGACAGTTGTCTTTCACCCTATGAAAATGGCATCAGAAGATTGAATTATTCATGAATTATAAGTGCCTTTCTCTTCTTTCTTCATCAAGGAAAAGGGCAGACTGGGACTTTGTGGGCTGTCTGGGATGGGACTCAGACTACAGGACAGGTACAAAAGTATTTTTTTAAAGCTGTAATTCACAATCACTTTGTAAATGCAAGATGACTAAGTAGAAAAACCTTTGAATGGGGACTCTGAGAAAAGAGGCGCCATTGCTGCATCACCTGCTATTCAGTTGACATAAGCAGAAATCTAATTGCAGAGAACTCATTTTTTTCCTTTCTCTTTGAGGCAGAATATTTTCATTTTTTTCTGTATTTCATTTTCCCTCTTTAATTTAACTGATACCCAAACAGCACAAAACTATACACATTAACTAGGATACTATGTGATGTTTAAATACACATACACACACACATGCACACACACACACAGTGCCAATAGAAAGATTCAGATGAATGGGAGAGAGAGACAGAGACAGAGATGGAGAGAGAGAGACAGAGAGAGAGAGAGCATACAATCTTTAAATAAGATTAAACATATCTAGATCTTCAAATGTTTATTATTTTTTTGTCTTTCTGACACAGGGACTTTCCATTACCCAGGATGACCTCAAACTCATAGCAATTCTATTGCCTCAACTTTCAAGGTGCTGGGATTACAAGAATACATATCATTTCTTTTATTTTTATTTTGTAATTTTTATTTTTTAATTTCATTTTACAATCCAACTACAGTTCTCCCTTCTACACCTCTTCCTACCTCCTTGCCTGCTCCCACCTCCCTTCCCCTCCACCCAGCCCACTCCCAATTCACTCCTCCTTATGGGTAAGGGCTCCCATGAGTAGACAACAAAGTCTGGCAAAATAGGTTGGGGCAGAACCAAGACCCTCCCCCATGCATTAAGGCTGAGCATGGCATCCCCCTGTAGGGAGTGGTCTCCAACAAGCTAGCTCATGCACTAGGTTTGTATTGAGGTCCTACCACCAGGGTCTCCTTACCTAGTCCAAGCTTCACGACTGTCTCCCGCATGTGGTGGGCCTAGTTCAGTCCCCTGTAGTACCATCAGTTGTAGGTCTAGAGTTCATGAGTTTCCACATGCTTGGTTCAGCTGTCTCTGTAGATTTATCATTTCTTTATTGAAAACATTGAGATTTCTTTCTTGGAACTTTTTAAAAATATACAACCCATTATTGCCATGATTCCACCTCCTAAATATGACTTAGCACCCAACGAGCCAGGTATGTCTCTCTACATTCCCAGTCTCTTACACCTACTGTCTAACTCTCAACTACTGTCACACCAATTAGTTGATTATATGGTGGTTGTCTGTCTGTGTGTGCCTAGATTTCTTAATCTGACCATATCTAGTTCTCCCCATGTTGTCACAAGATTTCCACTAAAAATATCTTTCATGGCTCATACAAAAGTGAATCCAAGCTCTCCTGGAATCATTTTTTCTTTTTGTGGAGGAGGCAAAAAATGGAATCCAGCAGTTCAAGAAGCAGAACTTGATTCATTCTCTATCATAAATAAATAAATATTATTCATTTTCTGCTCATTTATACTCAGTTTTTAAATTTCTTGGCAGATGCTCTGACACAGGGTCAGCATGTCGAGGCCCAAAATAGGCAGGTAATGGATTATTCTCCAAACCCAGATACTTATAATGCACACTGGTCTTTATAAGTTGCCCTTCTCATGGTCTTTCTATGAATGATCCTTCTTCTATTGCTGGTCATTGGCCAGCAGCTTTTCTCTCCTGTGATTGCACCATCACTCCTGGCTTCAACTGTCATCTGGTGCCTTATGAGTTTCACACCCCATCTTCTTTCCAGACGTCTCTTTGGTGCCTTTAGTTTGACATACAAAACACTGGTGTGAATATTGATTCTTTTGCTTTGATCTGGGGCCATTGGAGGATGCTACCACACTCTTACTTAGAAATCTGGGTATCACCCTTGGCGTCTCTCCTTCTGTTAACCCTGATCAGGTTCTGTTAACCCCTCCTTCTTTACACACCACACGCCATATTCCTCTGTCTCCCTGACGTCCAGCTTCATCCATGACAGATCATCTCCTTGTTTCCAGTTTTGTTCCATTTTCTTTCAACTTTTCATTGCATCTAATGTGATTTTTAAAACAAAACCTAATGTCAGATTCTGCAGTAGGTTTCCATTTTTCTCACCCAAAACTCTGAAGTACCTAAATAGAACGCCAAGATTTTTATAATGTGACATGTCTTATATAATGTGACATGTTTGCCACATGTTTATACTGTGATAATGACCTGACATTGTGAGACCCCCTTCTGTTTTATTATTTATTCTTCTCTCACATATTATTTCATGACCAAAGTTTTCCTCCCAGACAGCCTCTATCCCCTCTCACTCAGATCCAGTCCTCCTGTTTCCCTGCAGAAAAGAACAGACCTCTAAGGCATATCAACTGAATGTAGTCTAACAAGATACAAGACTAGACATGAACACTCATATCAAGGCTAGATAAGGCAACCCAGTGGATGAAAAAGGTCCTATGAACAGGAAAAAGAGTCAGAGACACCCCATTCCCACTGTTAGGAGTCCCACAAGAACATCAAGCTAATAACATAGCATATATGCAGAGGACTTAGCACAGACAATGCAGGATCCATGATTGGTATGACCCTCTTACAAGACCTAGCATTAGAGCCCCAACAATAAATTTGAATTTTTGATAACATTATACTCTCTCACACCAGTATTTTATTTTTTAGAGACTTATTTCTAGGGTCTCTCCCAAACTATTCTTGCTTGGGTTCATTAGTATTTCTTGTCCCTGTCTCTATCCCAGTTCTTCTTCCTGTCCCCATCACTCCTTATCTTCCTCTTCCCACCCTTGTCCCTATCCCTCTCCATCTTCCTATCCCTGATCCTGTCCCCCTCTCTTTGCATGTTTTTGAGGGAGTACATCCATGTGTGTTGAGATCAATAACATCCTTCAGGGTAGTTACCCATTATTCCCCCTATCTTGTTTAAAACAGGGCTTCTTGATTACCATTGTGTTCTAGGCTAGCTGGCCTGAGAGTCTCCAGCACATTGTCTTTTCCTCTCATCTCATCACAGCAGCACTGGAATCACAGACATGCAGTACAATGCCTGGCTTTATATAAATTAGGGGATTTCATTTTGAGATCTCATGCTTGCATGAACAAGCATTTACCCACTAGCCCATCCCTCCAGCTTTGGTATTCCCTTTCTGATGTACACATTTTTTCCTTATCTAAACTCCTTTGACCTCTGTATTGGATGTTCTGTTTACAGATGTCATAGCAGCTTCTGGGGGGTAGATTATAAATGCCTGCTTACTTACTTTATCTCTAGTTTTGCCAGAATGTTCTTTGAGGTAGAACTCATCTCTTATCTCATGAATACTGCTAAGCATAGTGCCTGTCACACAGTGGGTGCCAATCTACTTGTGTTGAATGGAGTAATAAATGCACACAGCTTCAGTGGAGCACAGCTGCCTGGACAGAAGTGCAATTGTTTCCGCTGGATTATTTTAATTAAACACCAGGTGGAAATGCCAGGTACTTAAGGTGGAAATAAAACTCAGAGTCAATGGGATGACTTTATTATCAGAACCTTATAAACTCTGAAAATCTTTAAAAGCCACAGCTAATAAAAATATTTTGGGATGTTTGCCCACCCTCTATCAGCTTTGAGAACAGGTTATGAGATTCTTTTATCCTTCTAATGATTCTTTGGGTTTTCTCAATTTATAAAGGGATATTCCATTTTTATTAATGTTAGAAATATACTGTGTACAAATAAACCACATCCTTGCCCTGGGGTTTGGGATTTTAGGTGTGTAAAGTCACCATTCATGAAATAATGGTTTCTTAAATTATGTTTTTTTAAGACACAGTATCTCATATAATTCAGTCAGAGAGAAAGAAAGAGGATTTGCAACTGTACCCAATTGTGATCATTTTCTGTTGTATCAACTTTCCTGGGGGATATGATCAAGAGTTTCTTAATCTAGAGTGAATACAAATAGCAACATACAGCACCGTCATAATCCATTTTGGCATACAGGCATCAGTCAGGTGTTACCTACAGTTCTGTTTGTTATCAGCAAACAGCTTTATCCTCTCAAAATCTCATTCCATCGTGAATGATAACTTAATAAATATTGCCTTTTGAAATTTGCCTTGGAGTTAGCTTTCCAATTCCTGAATGATCTAACATCTACATTCACTTATAGATTGGAGAGTCAGGAATGGCTGGATTCGCATGTGAGAATATATGGCTTTCCATTATTCTGTGTATTCATAGCTCCATTTCTATTAACATAAACCTAGTTGGCTGTATGCTGTTCTGCGCTTTGTTGCTATATCTATGAAGTAAACATGTAGAAAAAAGTCACATTACAACAATTTCTTCAGTAAGCACAAGATTTGACATCTTCAGGATAGTATGATTAATTTTTTAGCAATTCTGTTTCCTCATTAATAAAATGTAATAGCAGCTCTGTACCTATATCTGAGTGGAGTCAGGGTTCCATGAAGATGATAGGAATAGTGAAGAATGGAACATGTTTCTATTCTCTTTAGATTGTATCCATTGCCAAAATAAAAGAAAAACATTGAGCTTTCAAGAATATATCATGCCCTTGGGCCAGCAATGCCTCATCTAAACTGTATGAGAATATTAATGAAAGTATCCAATGTACATGTAAAAAATCTATAAATTATTTTTCTCCTTCCTTTTGTGTGCTTTATGCACATTTTACTGAAATATACTATCACAAGTCATTGTACAAAAAAGTAAATATATAGGTGAATGAACTATTACAATGTTACAGTGGCTAATTTTATTGTCAAAGTGACTGGATTAAGAAATATTTAAGGCTTTGGTGAGTCACAGCTTTGGGTATGTCTGTGAGGGCATTTCTAAAGAGATGTTGCTGTAAAAGAATGACTCACCCTGAATCTGGGTGACAACATGCCCTGGTCTGAGGTCTCAGACTAAGTAAAATTTGGAAAAGGATAAAATAAACTGAGCAGAAGCATTTTATATATTTCTACTTCCTAACTGCAGGTACAATGTGAGCAGCCCACCAGCACCTTGCTTTCTCTGCCTGGATGAACATTATGTTCTCAAAAATGTGACACAAAACTCTTCATTTTTGGTCAGGTATTTGGTCACAGTCATGACAAAGGCAGCTAATATAGAAATTGGTATCAGGAGTGGGGTTGTTGTGTAGGTTGTAAGCTCATACATGTGCAGGAATGTGGAAGAGCTTAAAGATGTGAACTAAGAAGATCCTAAGTCCCATAAGGTTATTTGTGCATTTTAGTGGTAGTTAAGAAATACAAAATTGAGAGAAATATGGATTGGAAAGGCTTGACTCATGAGATTTCAGAGCAGAATAAAGATTCTCAATTGGGAACTGGACTAGAGGCCATTCATGTTACATGGTACCAAGGAATCTTACTGTAGTTTGCTATCCTAGAAATATGAGTGAAATGGTAGAGGAAAATGAAGACAACATGACATTCAGACTGTAGCGTGTTTATTGTTCATTGCTCTTATCTAAGGCACAGTCAGAGAGCAAGAAGTACAGTGGAAAGTTAGGGGAAAATGTCATTTGGTGAGGAATGGAATATAAGCAAGTTCAAAGTTTTAGATAAGAATGTAGAGAAAGCAACTGCAATGAACAAGTTTAGTACAACTAAGGGAAGTTATTAAACTGCACTAAGATAACAGGAAAGACTACTTGAGGACTAAGTGCCACACATTGAAAGCTCCAGCTTCTAAAAACAAAGGGGAAGGCACCCTAAATGTCAATACATCAACAGAACTTGTCAATGTCCTGGACATGATGCTGATTTCAAAGGCATGAAATACATGAGTCATAGGTGATGGGGGAAGTACTCTGTGTATGATTATCTTATTGATTGTTGAATAAAGTTCTGTTTGGCCAATGAGACAGCAAGTTAGATGGGACTAGGAGTCAAAGAGGATTGTGGGAAATATAGTACAGAAGTGGTGATCCAGACAGGAAGTGACATAGCAAGGAGACTCATATTTAAGCAAGGAGAAAAAGGAAGTGTCCCTTTTCCCCTCTGTTCTTCCTCCAGCGGCACAATGTGATCCACCAGCAAGGAGGGACACCAATGGAAGGTGTCCAATAAGATAAGTCTTATAAAATATATAGATTTATGATAATTAAGATTGGGCTAACAGATGAGAAATTCTAGTCATTGGCCAAGCAGCATTTGTACCTAATATGTCTCTGTATTATTTTGTCCATCCACATGGCAGGCAGAACTCGGGCAGCTGGCAGAGACCACCCACGTGGTGGTAGGGCTCAGGCAGCTTTTGGCGGAAAGATTTATCGTAATATATAGGGTCATGGATACTTACATCCAAGGTCCAAAAATGAGGTTAAGCACTGTACGGCTGGAATGGACTTTCTACAGGTAGACCTTGATAAGTCATTGCATGAAGTTATGAAGGTGAAACTTACATTTTAATGGAGGCTGAAAAATGTTGGAGGTGCTAGGAATAGTTTCAACCAGTAAGTGAAATTCCTCAAAGGGAAGCTCCATGTTCCCAGATGATACCACCAAGTGCTCCTGATATCCAGATATGAAGGTTCAATGTCTGCCTTGAACATCAATATTGTTTTGCTTCAGTATTTTATTGTTATGCCCCACTCACTTTTGGAACAGGCCTCTTAATTCTGAAGCACTGAATATTCTAAGTAGGGTACTTAAATTTTAATTTTATTTCATAGGGGCTTACACTAAGAGTTTGTTTTACATCTCAGAAAAAGAACTAGAACTTTGTACAGTGTTGAGATTGTTTTTAAACAGGGAACTTTTGAAGTTGGACTCATGCACTCTCATTATGAAATGGCCAGGAGTACATGGAGAACAAAGGTGGTACATATGACTTAAAGTGATATATTTGGATATCAAGTTGACAAGGAGTTGACTTGTGGTGCTTTATTTTGACTCTCCAATTGACTGGACAAAAAAAGAAAGAAGTAAACATTTAGTGCACCAATGAACCATGCATTTGGGGATGTTTATGATTGCATTACAGCTGAGGAGGAAGGACACAGCCTGACTGAGTGGTGCAAACCCATGCTGTGGGGAATACAAAGGAAAGAGTGGGCAGAGCCACAGCATCCATTTTCCTCTGCTTCCTGAATGCATACACTGAGAACCACTTGCTACAGTATCTTCTACTCCACGATGAATTCCATCCCTCAAAACTTTGAGCCCCAGTAAACACTTCCTTATTTAGATTGCCTTTTGTATGATATTTAGTCACAGACATGAAAAAATTACTAATGCAAAGATGAATCCACTCACCCACTCTCCACCTAGATTTAGAAGACAGAGTCTTAGAACCCTTGAAAGTCCACTCCATCTACTAGCCTTATGGACTGTAGCATTATGTTCTTTTCTAAAGACAACCCTTAACCTACCACTGATTCTATAATTAATACCACCTATTTGAACTATAAGGAGAGTAACATTATCTGTATATATTTCCCCATTGTTTAAATACACATGACACATTTTTGCATTGTATGTAGTACTGTATTACTGACAGCTAATTTGGCTTCTGGGTTGGGGATGTTGTAAAATAGTAGTACAGTGGCCATCATTATAAGCATCGTTTGATTTGTGCAACATGCATATTTTATAGCATATGCTCTAGGGCAGAATTCCATAGTCATAGGTTATATATATGTCCAACTTAAGAATGAACTAATTTTCTTGCTCCACAAAACGTTTCTCTCAACACTTGCAGAGTGAGCCAAATGAATAAATTTTCCTAGGTTTTGCATTTTGTGCCCCCTTTAAACTGCAGTGTTTATGTGGGGAGTAGCATCCTACAATAGCTTTCATGCTTTATTCTCTTAAGAATTAATGGCTTAGGCCAACCTTTTATATTTAGAGTGAACTAGTTTTAAAAGTCTCTGCCAAGTTTTTCTATTGGTTTACCTCTTTTTTCTTGTTGACTTGTAGAGGTTCTTTATAAACTACAACTGTGGCCTTTGCCAACTGCATATATTACAAGTATCATCTTCCCTTTGGCATTAGGCTTTTCTTAGTCATTAATGTATTCCAGTTAGCTAATCTTTTCCTCACTCCTTAGTGCTATATCTTTGTTTATCCAAAAACTTGTAAACAATTTTCCTCTAAAGTAATTGTTTTTTAGTGAAATCTAATCCCAAAAGACTAGTAATTGGTTGTATGCTTGGCTTCAGACAGGGGCCAAACTGCTCTTTTCCACACAGAAAATGCAACACAATTGAATGGAAGACTGCTATTTTTAGTTTAACTTTGCCCTCTTTTTTATAGATCATGTGACCTTAATAGATGAGCAATATTGGTGTTCTTCTTTATGTTTCATTGATTTTCTATTTGGATTCATTTATCTTTCCTGTTTACTCTACATTGTAGTGCCTGACATTCACTATAATGAAATATATACATTTGCACTTAAGCACACACACGTGTGATATCTCTGTCTCTGTCTTCATCTGTCTGTCTCACTCTCTTTGTGCACACGTGTGTGTGTGTGTGTGTGTGTGTGTGTGTGTGTGTGTGTGTGTGTGTGTGTGTTGTCTTTATACACAGGCATAAGTGATGGGAGCTCATAGTTGACTGGCAGGAAACTGCTCTGTTTCCATGTCTTGAACACTATAAATAGCACCTTAATGGATGTGGATGAGCAGGAGTCTCTGCGGGATGCTAAATTAAGTACCTTTGGGTATACACACCGGAGTAGTACAGCTAGACTGGCCAATAATCTGAATAAATGTGGGAGAAGATATTCTCTCAGATGCCTCAGATCAAAATGTGTGTTGCTGGTGCTTTGATCTTAGCCTGTGAGACCCTCACCCAAAAATCCTGGTTAGTCTGTTGGAAACTTTCTATGCATAGAACTTTGAGTTACTAAATGGGTGCTATTTAAACCACACCACTTGTAATGACTTGCCATGCATCTATAGAAAACACAAACAACCTCTTTTCACATATGTGTGAATTATTTCATTTGCACTTAATGTAATGTAATTATACTTTGAGTCTAGAATTCTTTTTTCTAATTTCCTTTTGATTTTACCACCCACTATTGTGTGCTCTTCTTATTTTTCTTGTCTACTTTAAAAACAATTTAGTGCCTATAAATATGTGTGTCCATACACTTGTGCAGAGGCCAAAAGTAAACTTCAGGTTTCTTTCTTTTTAACTGTCTTGGTTTTTGAGCCAGAGTCTTTCAATGAAATTCACTGTTTCAGCTATCTTGATTGGCCCAGAGGCAGGAACTGACCACTCATACCTGAGTTAGGATTATAGATTCATGTCATATGTTTAGTTTAGAGACAGATGCTGGAGATCTGAATAAAGGTCCCCATGCTTTCTCAGCAGGTACTTCACTCCCTGAGCCATCTGCCCAGCCCCCTTTACTGTCTTCTTTGGCATAAGGCATTTTTAGTGCTTTTTCTGGTCTCACAGTGTGTTAAACAGTCTTTGGGTCTCTTCCTAGAAGTTGAAAATTAGATTATATTATTCCATTTGTGAGCTCATAGACTCCAGTGTAAAGTATGTTCATATGCTATGTCCTACATAATGGGAAAGATTATGACTACTCAATTTGCTTATCAACTTGCTGTTTTAGGCTTTTCTTGTTTTACTTTTTAATTTTCAATAGTTGAAATATGTAACGATAAGTGTTTCCACTAAGCTGTCCTAGCCCTGCCTCCATGTGGGCACCCAAAATAACACACAGAGATTAATATTAGGTACAATGCTGTTGGCCAATGACTAGGATTCCTTGTCTGCTAGCTCAGTCTTAATTATCAACCATAACTATTAATCTACATATTTTATGAAGACTTATCTTATCAGACAACAGTGGCAGGTATCTTTTCTTTCTGGGATCACATGGGGGCTCCAGACAAGAGAGAAGGATGAAGAGAGAGATTTCCTGCTTGTCCCTGCTTATACTTTGAGTCAGCCTGCTATGTCACTTCCTGCCTGGATCACAAGACTTCTCTTTACTACATTTCCCAGAATCCTCCTCAACTCCTAGTCCTGCCTAACTTGCTTCCCATTGGCCAACAGTACTTTATCAACTGATATGACTAATATATATATACAGAAGGACCTCCCCCATCAGAATATAACATATTACTAACAGGATGTTGAAGTTAAATCCATTTAGATATTTTGGGGCTGGGGAGATAGCTCAGTGGTTAAGAGCATTTGTTGCTTTTGCAGAGGAGCTAGATTTGGGTCCCAGAACCCATATTGGTAGCTAACAGCTCTTTGTATACAACTCTAGTGAATCCAATACCCTATTCTCACATCAGAGGCACCAGACATACATGTGATACACGTGTAAACAAACAATCAGACACACATAAACAGATATTGCAAAAAATTAGGCATAAGAAATGTATTTCCTTTTTCTTTTTTATTAATTTTTAAATTTCTACACATGCCTCTTTTACAATTTCTATCATATCTAAAGACAGTCTCTTTAAAACTTCATTTAGAAAATAACACTAGTAGGGCTAGAGAGATGTTTAAATGGCTAAGAGCACTTGCTGTTCTTCCAGGGGACCTGGGTTCAGTTCCCAGAATTAGCATGGCAGCTCATGACAGTCCATAACTCAGGTTCCAGAGGATGCTATGCTCTCTTATGGCATCTGTGTGCATTGTATCTACACACTGTCTTCACACGGTGAGCATACATGTATATAATCAACACTCATACAATAAGGTAAAAATAAATAAATCTCTAAAAGTGAAAAGAAAATGCCTTCCAACAATTATCTCTTTGTTTCATATAAATGAAACATCTTTATTTTTCTTATATTATTAAAGAATATTTTTGTGAGTTATAAATAATACTTTGCAAATATTTTCATTATTGAAGGGCTCTAACAGGGCCAAGTATGACAAACGTGGTACCGCATGGAAAGGTCTTGCCCTTTCCCTTGCTGAACACTTAGATTCCCCTATTTAGATACTTCCACATTCCTCAAGCTAGCTACAAAGGTCTAGTCCCTTATTTGTCCACTTTCTTATGCTAGACACATTCCTGGGGATGATCACCAAGGTCCTACTATCAAAAGATTAAGAACCAGCAGTCAAAAATCCCCACTTGTCCACACTGGTTAACATGACCAATCAGGACGTATCAGTTTATCCTAACTCATTCTAACGCAGATCTCCTCCTCTTTTTTTTTTTCCTCTTAAAATTACATCTGCAAAACTATTTGGTGCTTTTTCTTCAGATTCAGCCACATTGTCTCTTTGCCTTATTTAATAAAGGATTTCTTTGTGCTGGAAATTGGTGTTTAGGTATGGTCTGTGCCTTATCTGGGGTCCAGAAGGGAGCATACTGTGGTGAGTGGGTCCCTTCAATTATTTTATTATTCTTGTGTGTGTGTTTTGTTCCTACTGTTTTGAGTTCAGAAAGCTGTGCAAGTATTACCAATCTCTTGAAAAAAATTTCTCCCTGGCTTTTATGATTTCTTTTCGTCTTCCATTGGTTTTGGTCATTTTACTCTATGTGCTTAAGATAACAGTCCCATCATATCTCTCCAAGTTTCACGTTCTCTTTAAAACAGAACAACAACAACAAAAAAACCCAAACCAAACGAAAACAGAAAACCCAAGGAGGGCTGCCTATCTGTGTATGTGTAGCACCATCCACTGGGGTATAGGCAGGGTACCAGGGACTGCATCCAAAGAATTCTGATTCTAGCTCCCCTTGCAGTTTTGTACATTTCAAACTATATCATTAACCTGTGCTTCCTTTCATTATTAATTCATTACCTAAGTTTTTACCTAGAATCTTTGTGGTGAGTGTTTATCTTGTTTTCATGCCATGTGTAACAACTCAGCTGCTGCTGTTTGCTTACTCTCTTAACCTGCTCTCATGCTGAAAGAAGTGGAAATCTGTGGTGCATGGCACCCAGAAGAATCTGCTGTGCTCTGTCTCTGAGTGGAGCAGATGTTATGGATTATTTCATTCAGTTCTGTATTGACCCAAGGAAAGAATTCCACCCAGGTAAATGAAGGTGTGTGAGCAGCTAAGTGGAATCAGTGGAAATACTATATCTCACAGCCTGTGGCTCATCTTTTGGAATATGTTCTAATCTCATGTCATAGTAATTGAAAGAATGCACAATGTAGCTGGTGGGAAAGACATCCTAATCTAATTAAGTTTATGAAGAAACTGAAGACCAGAAAGATTAAATCACTTGATGAAGGTCTTAAAGATAATCTGAAATACCACTTTTAACAGAATATTAATCCATTTATGGAATTGTCCTTAAAACAGGATCTTAACTTAGGATGGATCAAATTTCATTATTTATTCTAGTACATGTTCATTTAAATTAGAGATATCTTATGATTTGTTACTCTGAGGAAATTTTGTTTATTTTATTCTGTTCATTTTCATGGATAGTTCAGCTCCTGTAGGGAGGAAAAATGTTCCATCCTCATGATCCAAAAGTATGAAGTTTGGATCAACGTCATGGTCATGTTTTAAAACCTTTCAGGATGGCACTTGTTCTCCTGAAGAGTGCCCCCATTTATCCATGTTTCCATGCATCTAAACACCCTGTGGGGCTGTAAGCTCTCAGCAAGAAGCAAGCTTCCTGAATAAGCAGGTTTCTAGTGGGGAGCAGATGGCTCATATTCACACCATCACAGGCCAATCACCGACAGCTGTGGAATATGACGAGATAACTGTAGATGCCATTTGGACTATCTTAGAGTTGTGTGGTAAACAGGAAACACGATGTTGAGAAACAACTGCTTGCCTCATCTTTGTATCCACAGTTAGGATGTTTTGGTGGAAATATTCCAAGCAGAGGTGGTAACATCGACCACTCACTTTACTTTAAAATCTTCTTTACCATTCTCTCTCTCTCTCTCTCTCTCTCTCTCTCTCTCTCTCTCTCTCTGTGTGTGTGTGTGTGTGTGTGTGTGTGTGTGTGTGTGAGTTGTGTGTGAGTAAGCCTGTGTGTCTCACCATTTTGTCATAGTAGAGTCAAAATAGAAAGGTATAAACAGGCCATAACACTTTGCTTTGGAAACTCTTACCTCAGAATTTAAGACATAATTGAAAAACAGTCATATTTACAATAATCTAAACAACATGTACGTTTTTCCTCTATGATGTTCAGCTTCACTGTTAACTTGACACTGCCTAGAGTCACCTGGGAAGATAGTGTCAATGAGGGATTTTCTAGATTCCATTGGGATGTGGACATGTCTGGGGGGTTTGTCTTGGGTTAATTGATGTGGGAAGACCCTGTCTACTGTGGCCTGCTGTATTCCTTAGGTAGAAGTTCCTGAACTGTAGAAGAGTGGTGAAAGCAAGCAAACAAGGGAGCACACATGCATTCTCTTCTCTGTGCTCTTGACTGTGGGTGTGGTGGACCAGTTGTCTGAAGTTCCTGTCTTGATGTCACTACATTAATAAACAATTTTGTGAAATTATTAGTGAGATATACCCTTTCTCTCTTAAGTTACATTTTAGACGGGGTGTGGTTTTTATCGTAGCAACAGAAATGAAATTCAAAGAGTGCCCTTATAAAAAAAAGGATCAGGAGAAATGGCCCCAAAGCTGAGAGGGTTTGCTGCACTTACAAATGATGACAGTTTGGTTCCTATCTACCAAATCAGGAATCTCACAATTACTTGCCACTCTAGCTCCAGGGATCTAACACCTCTGGCCTTTATAGCCACCTAAACTCACATGTGATTGTATACTCCCCCCCCACACACTTAATATGATAATAAATACACCCTTTTAAAAGGGTCCTGGAGATCTGTCTTGGCATCTATCACATGAGGATGTAGCATTAAGGTCATTTCATGGCAAAAGGGGCTTCCCCAGACCCCGATTCTTAGATAATCTAGATCTTGGGCTTCTGGATCTTCAAAATTATGAAAAATAAATCCATGCTGTGTATAAATTACTCAATCCTGTGTTATAGTAGTGTTGTGGAACATTAGTTGAAGTTGTGTTATATTTGTTTATACTGTGGAACATTTAGTTAATGATACAGAAATGTGTTGCATTCTTCTATGTTGCATTTGTTTAACTTTATGATGCTGTGTTACTTTGCCTGTCTAAAATACCTGATTGGTCTAATAAAAAGCTGAATGGCCAACAGCTAGGCAGGAGAAAGGATAGGCAGAGTTGGCAGACAGAGAAAATAAATTAGGGGGAGAAATATGGGAAGAGGAGATTGAGGAGTGAGAAAAAGGATGAGGAGAGGAGAACTCCATTGGCCAGCCACCCACCTACACAGCCAGCCATGGAATAAGAATCAATGAAAGATAGATAGAAAGGTAAAAGCCTAGAAGCAAAAGACAGGATGATTTAAGAAAATTTGACAACCAATAAGCCAAGCTAAGGCCAGGCATTTATACGTAAGAATAAGACTCCATTTATTTATTTTGGAGCTGGGTGGCAGGCCCCTCAAAAATACCCAACAACATTGTAGCCCAGCAGGACAAAGAAACTGCAAACAGAAATTTTCCACAAATGTGGTATTGTATAAGTGAAAACACTCATCAATATTGCAAATGTACATATTTGTTTTCATGCAAACATCTGTATGTGGCTATACACAATCATATTTAATGTATATTCAACATAAAAATGATTAACCTAAATTAAAAAAATATTTTGTGTATATGGTGGGTTTATGTATGTCTGAATACAGGTGCCTCTGGAGTCCAGAACAGAGTATCAGATTCCCTTTTGCTGAAGTTACAGATTGTGAGCCACTTGACATGGCTTGGGAACCAATTTCAGGTCCTCTACTGGAGCAGTATTATTGTACTCAACTTCTGAGCCATCTCTCTAGCCCCAAGATTATTAACTTTTGTCCCTGGGCTAAATGGGTTTTTAGATATGTTTTTCCTTTAATAAAATGGCATAGATAAATTGTGAAGAACTATCAGACAACCTTAATGCTGCTTTAAGCAACGATGCCTTTATCGTTGTTTATTGAGAACTAATTGAGCTTTCTAGTCTGAACAGGGGTGGGATTCCTCAAGTAGTATGCAGTAACATGTTTGTTAAAAGTTATATGTACATGGGCTTGAGTTTCATCAATCAGAGAAAAATCACACGAATGTGTCTGAATTCCACTGGGCATTGCAGCATTTTGTGAAGGACGCTTAAACCACCACACCCCTTCCCTCCAGTTACCAAATATTTGTTCTAGTCTCCATTGTACACAGAAAATGCATTCTATCCAAGACAATGGGTATTATTCTCTCCCCAAGGTATGAGGCAGAGAAGCAAGGTCCAAGTTCAGGTTCTGGGAGTGATGACTGGCATTCTTCTTATCTAGTATGGAGGTATCTCTCTTTGTTCAGGAGAACAGTGAATTAAAAGGATCAGTTATCTTCCCTGTCACAGACTCAGTATTCACTGGAGGAATGGGGAAGGACAATAGCTATAAACGTTGCCATTAAGAATGGCAGACAGAAGAGTAGTCCCTGGTTTATAATGAATTCAGAAACTTCACAGTGCAGCCTGTGGGAAGACTCGATACAAAAATGGATGCTTAGTTTGTAGGATTCAGTGTGAAATGAAAATGCAAGGCGTTTTATTAAAAAAATAACAAAGCATTGAAGCAAGTATGAGATCTTTCTTGTACTAGAAATTCTATAACTTCATAGGACATGAAATCATGAAGCTGGTCTAATCTTGAGTTATAGAGAGTGACATCCACTGGTGAGGCTTGGATTCTTCCTCTAGGTGTGGCTGCCTATGGCTTTGCTATTAGGAGTCTCTGATTTCATGTCTTAGGAAATTCTTTCTTCCATAATTCAGGACTTGGCTTCTTTCAAAAAGGACATGCAAAGGAGGAAAGGCGCTGAACATATGGCTCAGTTGGCATAGTACTTGCCTGGCCTGCACAAAACTTCAGTTCAATCCCTAGCACCACATAAAAGGTATGGTGGTCCCAGAACTTGGGATGTAGATACAGGAAAACTAGAGGTTCAAGGACCTTTTCCATACATTTCCATACATGGCCAAATTAAAATGAGCCTGGATTACACAGTGATAGAGAGAGCCTATTGGTTTTTTTTTTTTTTTAAAGAAAGGGCAAATGAGTTTGTCTGTGGGGATCCACCCCTTTATTCCCAGCATTTAGGGTGTAAGAAGTCATCTTTATATACATAACCAGTTAAAACCAGCCTGGCTTACCGGAGATCTTTTAGAAAAACTGAACCCAAAACAGACCATAGACCTAAATATAAGAGTACAAGTCTAACCCTCTTTTGCTTAGCATGCACAAGATGCTGGATTTGATCTCCAGTACTACATTAACTGGGTACTGGGCATGGTGGCATACACCTGAATTCCCAGTATACAAGAGATGAAGGTAAGACGATTAAAAGTTGAAGGTCATCATCAGCTAAGAAACTGAAGACTTCTTAGGCCATCTAGAAATACATGAGACCCAATTAAACAAAAGAAAAAGTACACCCTCATTGCTGAACTTTTAAACATAATAGTTACAATTATAGTAGAAAAATAATGTCAGTTGAATTTCACCAAAATGTTCTATAAGTTTATAATTCAAAGAATATCATCTTGAAAGTGGCAAATAATGTACACAATCGATGTGTTTGCAAGCTATGTATCTGACAAGAATATCAGATATATGAAGGACTTCTTGAACTAACAAAAGGAAAAATTTTAAATGGGGCAAAGGGTTCAGGGAGATGCACCATGCAGAGACAATACACAGTGGGTAATAAGTCTAAGCCTGCTAACGACATCATCACCATTGTTCTTTAGAGAAATGCTGATCAAAACCACAATGAGACACTACATCATTGGGGTGACTAGGATAAAAGCATGTACAATTACAAACATTGGCAACGATATGGAGATTGGAAAGCTCATTCGTCAATTTATTCAACGGCTGCAGCCACTTTTGGCAAACAGCTTAGCAGTTCTTCAAAAATGGAGAAGGCACATAGACAGACAAATGGCTCAGCCAGTGAAAGTGCAAGGTGTGCAAACCTGATCACTCTAGTTCAATGTTCTAAACCCACGGAAAAAGCCGCTTGAGATGTGGTGTCACACGCCTATATTCCCAGCATTCTTATAGCAATAAGAGGCTGGAAATAGAAGAATGCATGCAAGCTTGCTGGCCAGAGACCCTTGGAATATACAGATCAGCAGAAGTATCAAGAATCACCCTGCTAGCCTAGAATGGTAGCAAACAACTTTAATCCAAGCAAGCGGGAAGCAAAGACAAGGCAAATAACTGTTAACTCAAGACTAGCCTGGTCTACAAAGTGAGTTCCAGAAGCCGGGGCTATTCTCATTTGAAAACGATCTCTCTCTCTCTCTCTCTCTCTCTCTCTCTCTCTCTCTCTCTCTCTCTCTCTCTCTCTCTCTCACACACACACACACACACACACACACACAGACACACACACACACACAGACACACACACACACACACACACACACACACACACAACTGTGTACAATGTTCATGACATTATTAGTATTAATAAACAAAAGGTACAAAATCCCAACTCTGCAACTCTACATCAAATAATGAATGACAACACAAACTAGGATGTATCTATCATGACTCAATTCTTTCAAATCCCTCTTGTGAACACTGTTGCATTGGTGGACCAGGATTTCAACACATGAACTTTGGGGAATGGTTCCAGTTCAAGCCATAAAACAGAAAGTGAGTCCTTGTTGCTAAAGTCTGAGGGCTAATAGGTCATGAATACTAAGGAGCTCAGGATTTCCCTGAGGGTTAAATAACTAATCTAAAATCAGACAGTGATACCAGTTATACAATTTTGTAAATTTGATGAAATCCACCAAAACAGGACCTTTCAAAAGTTAGGTTTAATGTTTTGAGAATTATCTATTAATATAGCAATCATTTAGAATATGTCATAGGACCAGTGAGATAGCTCAACCGGTGAAGACATTTGGGGCAAAACCTGGAAATTCCAGTTCTATTACTGGAGCCTACATGATGGAAAGAGAGAACAAATTCCTCAGCTGAGTGTACCCTCTGCTCCTGCCCTACTTCTTCACAAAGCCCCAATCACCTCCAGATCTCTCTGGTCCTTTGCCTGCATAGAGTGGACCTGCCCAGATAGGGAGGATCTCTCTGAGTCTGGAAACACTTCACTCATCCTTCTCCCTCTGCCAGCCTGGGACCTCACCTGAGGGAGGAACAGCTTGAGTCCAGAGACACCTTGCTCTTCTTTCCCCCTCCACCTTCCTGACCTCTCCTGAGTTAGGAGACTACTAGGAGAGGCAAGACCATCCAGAGCTGCAGACATCGAAGTCTTAGCCCACACACACCAGCAGGTGACAAGAGGAGATAGAGAGACCCCCACCTGCTCCCACTGGAAGAAGAGATGGGAAGAAGACAGAATAAGAACACACTCAACAACAGAAATACCAATATGACACCTCCAAAATCTAGGTTCTCCACACTTGCAAGATCTGAAAAGCACAACACAACAGAGGAAGAAGAAGAGACAGACCTAAAAGTCTACTTATGAAAATGTTCGAGACCCTTAAAGAGGAAACAAGAAAAACTCTTAAAGAAATAGAAGAAAAAAACAAACAATTCAAGAAATAAGTAATTCTCTTAAAGAATCTAAAGAAAACCAAGATAAAACAACCAAACAAGTGAAGGAAGCACTCGAAACAGTTCAAGGCATGAAAGCTAAAACAGAAACAATAAAGAAAACACAGAATGAGGGGATGCTGGAAATAGGCTGGATAAACGATCAGGAACTAGGGATATGAGTATGACAAATAGAATACAAGAGATGGAATAGAGAATCTCAGTCATTGAAGACTCGCTAGAGGATATACAGTCATCGACCAAAGAAAATCTCAAGTCCAACAAATCCCTAACACAAAATATTCAGGAAATATGGGACACCGTGAAAAGACCAAACCTAAGAATAATAGGTATAGAAGAAGGTGAATAAATTCAGCTCATAGGTATAGAAAACATATTCAACAAAATCATAGAAGAAAACTTCCCCAACCTACAGAAGGACAAGCCTATGAAAGTACAAGAAGCTTACAGAACACCAAATAGACTGGACCACAAAAAGAAGTCCCCTCCCCACATAATAATCAAAACACCAAACTTCCAGAATAAAGAGAAAATATTAAGAGCATCAAAGGAAAACGGCCAAGTAACATATAAAGGCAGACCTATCAGAATCACACCAGATCATAGCAAACCTCCACAGATACAAAAAAAAAAAAACTGACATAATCCCCTGTATCTTATCAGACCACCATGCTTTAAAGTTAGAATTCAACAGCAATATAAATTACAAAAAAACCTGAAAACTCATGGAAATTGAATAACAACAAATTGCACCATTCCTGGGTCGAGGAAAAAAAAACACAAATGGCAATCTATGCTGGAGAGGATGTGGAGGAAAAGGAACACTTCTCCATTGCTGGTGGGAGTGCAGTAAGACCACTTTGGAAATCAGTATGGCCATTGCTCAGGAAAATGGGAATCAGTCTATCTCAAGATCCAGAAATTCCTATCTTAGGCATATACCCAAAGAATGCACATTCATACAACAAGGACATGTATATGTTCAACTATGTTCATAGCAGCCTTGTTTGTAATAGCCAGAACCTAGAAGCAACCTAGATGCCCCTCAACTGAAGAATGGATTGAGAAAATGTGGTATATTTACATAATGAAGTACTACTCAGAGGGAAAAAAGCAATGGAATCTTGAAATTCACAGGCAAATGGATGGAACTAGAAGAAACCATCCTGAGTGATGTAACCCAGTCACAAAAAGACAAACATGGTGGTCTGTACCAAAATATGGCAGAGGTTGGGTTCAAGTCAATGTTGTTCATTTGTCTCAGTAACATTTGCCAGTCACCCATTGCAGAAACTGTTATCATTAAATTGGTTACTGATGAAAATGTTTCAGATAATTGGCCATTGACAGCAGTACTTTTTCCGACTGGAACGTGGGCCAGCCCAGTCCCAAGAGCTGTCAGCTGCCTAAGAAATCATGGCATTAGCACAGCCCATAAGGCAAGACAGATTACAAGAGAAGACTTTGCCACATTCTATTATATACTATGTATGGATGAAAACAATCTAAGAGATTTGAATAGAAAAAGTAATCAAGTTAAAAACTGCAAAGCTAAAATTTAGCTACTTGGGAGCTATGATCCACAGAAAGAACTCATTATTGAAGACCCCTATTATGGCAATGATTCTGACTTCAAAGTGGTATACCAGCAATACCTCAGGTGCTGTCAGGCTTTCCTGGAGAAGACACGCTAGATGGTCCTACCCACCACCATTGAGTAACTCACTCACCAGAGCCATGCCCAAGGGTGGTGGCAGTCCTCAGCCCCATGCCCTACCTGTTTTTTTCAGTTGACTTACTGCCTACCTTTAAAATAATTGTAGGTGGAAATTAGGTATGTGTTCAGAAGGATAAAAATATCTGAGTAAGACAATTTGTCAATTCTTAGACAAATTGAACCTCTCACTTTGCCCTAATTACAAAATAGTGAACCAAGAAAATACGGAACAAAGTAGAACACAATGAAGTAAGAATGACCTACAAGATCCGGGTCAGCTTCTGACCTCAGCTAGCCTGGGTGGTCTGGTCTAACTAGAGTGTGTGCATGGCCAGCACCCAGGGGTGCCATTTGCTTGCCTTATACCTCTGTCCTAGACTCTTAAGACAATAACTCCATCCATATCAGCCTTCCATTTAACATTGGGAGAGTTTAAACTAAAACACACTGAGGGCATTTAAATATTTGAAAGAGAGGAAACTGGATGCGATGATGCAGGCGGGCAATTCCAACAGGCTATCCTGGACCATACAGTGAAGATGGGAGCAACAGATTGATAAAATTCACATTTTTACTCTTGGTTTTTGTCTAGTATTTTTGAGCTTTGTTCCTATTTGAGCCACTTTACCTCTTAAAAAAAAACAAAAGAAGAAAAGGTGTGCTTAAATAGTGGAATATTTATAGTGTTCTTTCATCAACATTTTAAAGTTACAGGCAAGCATATGTAATTTAAGTGCATTTTCAGAAGGTGACTTCACATTATTTTGTCAGAAAAGAATTCGAGTTAAACTGGAACGTTAACAAATATAACTGAAATTGAAAAAAAGACAAACATGGTATATACTCACTCATATATGACTTTTAGACATAGAGCAAAGGATTACCAGCCTACAATCCTCTTCACCAAAGGAACTAGGAAACAAGAAGGACTCTAAGAGAAAAGTACACGGACCCCAGGGAATGGGAAGGGGAAAGATCTCCTGAGCTAGTTGGGAGCATGAGGGTAGGGGACAGGGGGCTGCCAGAATGAGAAGGGGGGGGGGAGAAGAGGAAATGGAGGAGCAGAAAGGTTGAGTCAGGGGAAGAATAGAGGAGAGCAGGATGAGAGATACCATAACATAGGGAGCCATTGTAGGTCCGAGGAGAGATCTGGCACTAGGGAGATTTCCAGAGATCTACAAGGATGACACCAACTGACAATCTAGGCAATTGTGGAGAGGCTACCCTAAATGCCCTTCCCCTATAATGAGACTGATGACTGCTTTTTATGCCATCCTAGAGCCCTCATCCAGTGGCTGATGGAAGCAGAGGCAGACACCCACAGCTGTACACTGAACTGATCTCTGGAACCCAGTTGCAGAGAGAGAAGAATTAAGATCAAAGGGATTGGGACCAGGGTGGTGAAACCCACAGAAACACCAGACTGCTGTCTGGGAGGCCAGCATGGGACTGATCTAGACCCCTGAATGTAGATGTCAATGAGGAGGCCTGGGCACCATATGGGGGCCCTGGTAGTGGGTCAGTATTTTTTCCTGATTTAAGAAGGGACTTTGAGAGCCCATCCCACGTGAAGTGATGCTCTCTCAGGCTGGACACATGGTGGAGAGCCTACACCTGGCCCAGGATGATGTGGTGGACTTTGGGAAGCCCCTCTGGAGGGCCCTTCTCTCCCTGCAGAGTGGAGGTGGGAGGGTTTGGAGGCTGATGGGGATTGGAGGGAGGGGAGGAAGTGGGGATTGACATGTGAAGCTATATAAATAAAATAATAATAGAAACGAATAAGAAAAAAATTCCTACAAGTTTTCCTCTGACCTTGAAAACCATGCCAACACACACACACACACACACACACACACACACACACACACACACACACTCACACACACTCACACTCGCATGCACATACAAAATAAATCAAAACCTATATTTTTAAACATATTATAGCAGAACCCCATGCCTGAAATATCTTATTACTTTTTAAAACACTGTCATTGTGTGTGTGTGTGTGTGTGTGTGTGTGTGTGTGTGTGTGTGTGTGTGTACATGCCATGATGTATATTTGGAGGTCAGAGGACACTTTTGGGAATCAGTTTTCTCCTTCCACAATGTAGGTCTCTGAGATTAAACCCTGCTCATAAGACTTGGCAGCATGTGCTACTATTTTCTGAGCCAACCAACTGGCTCCAGTTGGTAGTATCTTTAGTAGTAATTCCAAACTGAAATACCAAGGTACTAAGAAATACCAGATCTCAAGGGCATGTGACAATAGAGAACACAGACTCATACTCTGTGCTGACTGTCCATCATTTAGTGGTAGAGAACCATCTGATTCATTATTATGGTAACACTGAATCCAAGGCTAATCCAGGGGTGGTGAGTGGAATGCTGTTTTTCAGCACAGGAGAATAAAGAGACTATGGTAACATGAGCGCTGGCTTCTGGTGTCACTACCCAGAGGTGCTCACATTGATTTGCTTATGTGGTTATTTATTTATATTTTTATAGTCACCCCTGTTTTCCAAAGTGTATTGGCTAGCTATTGCTCTGTCACAAGATGCCTGTTCATGTGGGGTTTGCATTTCACTGCATGGACATCCATGCATTCTGAGGTCAAACTAAAGGCTTTTGCATACTTTTTCATTGAACAAAGCCCAATGTCTATATAGATGCTTCCTTAACTCTTTAAAGAATTAATATAGGTTCTATCACAAAGTCCTAGGCATACTACATACTAGTGTTGAAATTTCAACTGTAAATATACATGATAGGGGGTAAGTTTGTCACACTCAATTTTGCAATGATATGCACATTTTCCTTTTCCCATTACTAATGTGTGTGGTTTACATGAGCATATATATGCAGGATTCTGTATGTACATGGAACCACATATGTCTTGGTGTGTATACATATGGAGGTCCAAGGCTGATTTCAAGAATCATCATCAGGGGTTTTTCCAGCTATTTCACTGAGGCAGGGTCTCTAATTTAAACATAGAGACCACTGATATGTCGAATCTTACTAGCCAGATTAGCAGTCAATGTTATAAACACAATTATGTATATAATCATTTCACAGAGAACAGTGTGTACATTGGCCTTTACAAAGCAGCTCTCCACCCTGCCTTCTGTTTGTCTCTTATGAAATAGGGTCTGAAATGCAGAGCACTTGCCTTCCTTATCCATCTTCTTTATTAAGAAAAGCATCTTAAACTCTAAAGTTTTACTTCTGTTATCAAAGAAAGAAGAGAGATATTGGCCAGAATTTTTTACCTATGTATGCTTGAGTCTACACATGCCATGATGAATTCTATAGATGATTCTCTGATTATGTCTGGAATTTTTAATCTTCTTGGGCATCCAGATCCCATTAAAGGGACTATATTATGTCAGTTTTTCTAGGATACTAGACTGTTCATTACACAACTTGCCAGACCATAAAGTGTAACTTTATGTGTAAAGAAAACCACTCATGTAGCCTGAAGCAAAGTTCATAGCTCATAATAGATACATGACTTCTCTCTGGCCTTTTTCTTTTATTTGGATCAGTCTTAAAGACACAATTGGGTGTGGACATTTACACCAACTGCACAGCCCTAGAGGGGCAAGGTAACAAAGGTCATACCCCGACTCTTCTTTAAAAGTCAGTATTTCCTTCTTTTTTTCTGTAAAGCAGTCAAACAGACTCCTTAGATAGAAATCAGTTTGTGGCCAACATCTCTTCTTTCTCTGATAACAGAAGTAAAACTTTAATGTTTAAGATGCTTTATTTAATACACGAAGATGGATAAGGGAGGATGGTACCCTGCATGTAGGAATTTATTGCATAAGGGACAAAATTAAGGCAGTCTGGAGGGCTGCTGTATAAGGGCAGAAGGTGAACAAGGTGGTTGGATAGCATACAATAATGAAGGCTGAGGCAGGTAAGATGTAGGATTTATCCTTCTGGCATCATTTGATTAAAAAACAAAGTCTGTGCCTGTCTTGAGGCTGAAAATCAATTTTGACATTTTCAATAATAACTTTTATAGAACAGAAGGTTGTTTTTAAAAATTTCTCAGCTTCTGTATATTTTAATTTCCACCTGAATTCAAGTCTGCAGCTAATTTTAATATGTGTGAATCCGTGTGTTAGTGCATTCAAATGTCCACATTCGTGTTCTTATTGTTGCTAGAGTTTAGGGTCAGAGCCCATGTCCTAGCTTTTCCTCCTGGAGTCCTGCTGTGCTCTGTAGAACCATGATTTACTACACTGTCTAAAGCCCTGGTAAAGTTTATCGCTTATATTTTGTTTGGGACATGGTCTTTGTATGTGTTGAGATGAGTGTATTGTGAAACGCTGACTCCAGGTATGACACAGAATCTTTCCTCTTGAACTCTCAGTGGCTGTAATTACCATTAAGAGATCCAAACAAGATGGAGATTGTTAGTGGTCCACTCTTTGAGATATCACAGGTAGTTAACAGTTAATTGTGGCTGGAAAGGATTTTCCTTGATGACAAAGCAACCCAGAAGTTTCCCATGATCTTGTAGGTAACTCCCAATTGATTGATTCACTAAGCTAACCCTAAACTTTGGTGGAACTGTTTCTTTGGCCAATCATGGAAGCTCTATCTGGGGTAACAGACCTTTGTTCACCCAGAGTATGTTTCCACTTCCAAGTACACAAAGAGATTCTCTTAATCTCAACATTTTTCTCTCACATAATTTTTTTCTGGTTTGTTTTGGTGTATAATTTCATTGCCACTGCTTTTGCTCAGTATCTGCTCAGATTGCTCATCACTCACTTTCTTTTCACATTTAAGACTATGAAAGAATATGACTGGGATCTCTGTGGCAAGTCATGGACTGTTGTATCTTGTAAAGCCAAGAGCTCATGTCAGCACAGAGATGTGATAGCTCTGTTCTCAAAGAAGTCTCCAGCGTCATACATTGGAGGTGAGGTCCCTGGTTGACACCATTTTTTGCCAGCTAAGCAGAGTTACCCTTCTTCAGTGTTCAACTCCCCATTTTAAGGACTGTGACTTCTCTTTTCCCTTAGCTCAGTCTCACTCTCAGTGGGTCATCCTCTTCTGAATAAACTTCTTTTCTGTTATATTTGACAAGGAGAGGTGTATTAGTCATTTCTATTATTTCAGTGACACAGTAACTGAAGAAAGCAACTTAAAGACAGAATGTTTTATTTTTGCTCATAGTTTGGAGGTTGAGTCCATTAAGGGGGTGGGAGGGAGTCATGGAGGCAGGAGTATGATGTAGTTGGCTACATTGCATCTAAAGTTAGGAAGCAGAGGGAGATGAGAGATGGCTTTCAGCTCCCTTGATTCTGTTATTCAACATAGGACCCCAAAGCATGGAATGGTGTCTCACATATTCAGGGTGGTCTTCCCTTCTCATCTTCACTAGAAATGCTATCACAGAAACACCCAGATATGGGTTTCTATTGTGATGTAACATCTAGTTAAGAGGACTGTGAAGACTGACTGTAAAAATGATCATGTCTATTAAGTCTGTGAGCAAATCTCTTGGGCCCCAAATGTCCTTGTGGGAGAAATCTGGTATTTGTATTATTTCTCTGTCCTGAATAAATGAAATAACATTGGTATCTTCTGTCTGTGCTTATCTCCTTGAAGTCCTACTCATGTGTCAGCATTTACTATTTATGCAGCTATGTTTCTATTTTAACTGTTTGATAACTTCATCAATAATTGATGGTAATTTCACAAATAGTAAATAAATTATGCTTCAGCCAAGAAGAAATACACATGTCATTTTAATGGAAAATATGCCTTCCCAATAGTGCCATTCCATATTTCACATTATTTAAGGTCCAGAGACATCCAAAGATTTCTATTGAATGCTAACACAATTCATTTACTTGTGACTATATGAATGTCCAGGAGTGCTCTGCTATTTTTGTTTCTGCCTAATATTGATTTTACTCAGCTTTGAAAATTCTAGAGACTTAATAATACTCCATATACCATTTTCCTTTCAATCATTTCTTCTCTATAATGAAAGTATCCCAGCTTTCAGTCCCCTAAGATATATGTCAGCTTGCCTTCTGAACATATTTTTTCTTTCTACAAAGTACACTGTCCATATGAAAAGTTCTAGAAATGGAAGATGACACAAATAATTCTGAAAGAAGCCCAACCACAGAATTGTCTTATAAATGTTATTTAGTGATGTGCCCACTCATATAAGCTTACAGCTAGGTAATGTCAAAAGGAGAAAAAGTTACATCACGACACCAAAGATAGCTCAAATTACATAAGTATCAGAAATGGGGGAGGATTCTTCTGCTTAGCAATTAAATCTGAAGGGATTGTTTTTTGTACATTGAAAAAAGTCAAGATTCAGAAAGTTCCAGATTCTTCAATATTTTGTTAATATTATTATAGTTTTTTTTAAGTTAAGAGATGGCTTAGCAGTTAAGAGCACTTGCTGCTGTTACATAGGATCTGAGTTCAGTGCTCAGTGACTATGTCAAGTGGCTCTTAACCACCTATACTCTTGCTTCAAGGTATTTTACTCCCTCTCCTGGCCTCCACAGGCACTCTGACATCCTTCTGATTCTGGAGGAGTTGACCAAGCAAGCACTCCTATTGGATGACACCATGGTAATGGCTAAGTAGCAGTAGAGAGACAGGAATTCAGAAAAGAAATGGATGCAGAACATGCATTAGAACAAAAGTCAGTCCACACAAGTTTATGAAATAAATCTGTGGTTTAAAAAAGGGAGTGACTGATTTGCTCATACTGTGCAAGTCAACCCAACTTTTCTGGCTGCATACTGATCCTGAAAAGGAGGCTACAAGCTGAATAGAAGAAATTAAACAAGCTGTTTTCATTTCAACTTCTATTTGACTCATATAAATAGAATTGATTTATGTTAAAAGCCTAGCTACTAATAATTTGTTATCTATGATCTGCTACATCTTCAATGGGATGTCTGAATGAGGGGACAGAAAGTTTACCAATAAAACATTATGATTAACAAAATCTGTGGAGAATTGGAACAAAGGAAAAATCTAAATCCCCAATACTTCCTTTATTTTTTAAAACTATGAATTTATTTTAATTATGTGCATTTATGTCTGTGTGTATATATGCATTCATGTGTATACATACACTCATAGAGGCCAGAAGAAGCATCAGATCTTCTGTACCTAAAGTTACAGACAGTTGTTAGCCTACATGTGAATTCTGAGAACCAAATTTAGGTCCCCTGTGAGAGTAGCAAGCATTCTTAGCTTCTGGCTCCATCTTAACTACCATGGCATCTCTTTAGCCTGTTACTTTTCTTTGTGAGGCACTGCCATAATGATAATGAGAAGGATGAAGGTAAAGAAAGGAATAAATGTTCTATGTTGTTTATTTTTGAGATTGTGTTTTAATTACACTTCCCCTTTCTCTTTCTTCCCTCCAAAGCTCTCCCTTATACCATTCCTTGCTCTCCTTCAAATTCATGGCCTTTCTCTTCATCAATTGTTATTAAATGCATATATGTATTCACATATGCATATATTACCAAACATAATCTTTCTGAGTTCATATAGCATTATTTGTATGGATGTTTTCAGGACTGACTATATAGATTGTTCTGGACAACCAATTGGTGTGCTCTTCTCTGGAGAAGGCCCTCTCTTCAATTCCCAGCTTTATTCACTTGCTGGTAGTTCTTTGTATAGGACTGTCATCTCATGAGGTTTTCTTGATTCAGTTTCACATGTTTGTTGGTGTGTTTCTTGTTCAGCTCACATTTGGACAGTTATGTTGGAGAGAATTTACAAGTTTATCTACTGATGTTACTAGGAAAATCCCTGATTCTCAGGTTCTTACAATCTTTCTTATTCCTGTTTAACAGTGTTCTCCAAGAATTAGGGGTAGGTTTATTTTGTAGCTATGTTTCTTGGGAATGGAATTCTGAATTCTGCAAATTGGTAGTGGTTTGCTGTACAAGTCTCTGTATTTTTTTCATTATTCAATGATTTTTTTATTTAAATTAGAAACGATTTTATTTCCCTCTTCTGCTGTATAGAAAGAGTGAGGCCTTCCGTGGGGAATCATCAAAGTCTGTCACATCATTTGGGGGAGGACCTAAGGCCCTTCACCATGTGTCTAGGCTGAGAGAGTATCCCTCTATGGGGAATGGGCCACCAATGTACATTTGTACACTAGGGATAAATACTGTTCCACTTCCAGAGGTCCCATAGAATGCCCAGGTCTCCTAACTGACATCCACTTTCAGGGGGCCTGGTTCTGTCCTATGCTGATTTCTAAGCTGTCAGTCTGGTGTTCACAGGCTCCCCTTGTTAAGGTCAGCTGTTTTTGTGGGTTTACTAAGCAAGGTCTTGGCCCCTTTGGTCATCACTCCTCCCTCTCTACAACTGGATCCCAGGAATTCAGCACAGTGTTTAGCTGTGGGTATCTTCTTCTGCTTCCATCAGTTACTGGATGAAGGCTCTAGGATGGCATATAAGGTAGTCATCAATCTCAATATAGGGAAAGGGCATTTAGGATAGCCTCTTCACTATTGCATAGAATCTTAGTTGGGGTCATCCTTGTATATCTTTGGATATCCTGAGATCAAGAGCAATAGTTGTATGTTTGGAGAATCTCTTAGACATCCTTGCCCATCAAGGCTTCTCATTTCTGGTATTGGGATTTCTGTTAGGTGGTCCTTGGCTCTTGTAGGGAACATCATCCACTGAGATGAGATAAGTTCATTAAAACTACATATGTATATTTAAACACTGAATGACATGCATTAATTTTTGTACATAGTTAATAGCATGATTCCTTTTGGAATTTCTAGCCATTCATATTGTCATTTTACTCACTACTCACCTCCTATATTTGTTCCCCTTCCTCTTCTCTAAGAAGATGATTCCCACTTTCCTCTATCAGATCAATTGTACACTTCTATTACCCTTTGCTTCTCTCCATTTTCTTCTGTATTATCTACTTCCCCTGCCTTAAGGAATCTTCAGTTACCACATATCCCCTATCATGTCACTTCCATCCAGCTATTCACTTTTTTATTTCTTTCCAACATCCGTATTCTGTCAATGGTGGTCCTGTCTTACTTTTATGGTTTCTGTAGTTACTACAGGAAATGTACTCACACTTAAAGATTTGGAACTAGAAGTCTCCAATCCAAAAGAACATGCAATGTTTGTCTTTCTGAGTCTGGGTCACCTCACTCAATATGCTCTCTTCTAGTTACATCCATTTCCCTGCAAAGTTCATAAATTCTCTCATCTTTACTACTGAATAGTATTCCACATCTATATATGCCACAGTTTAGTTATCCATTCATTTGTTGTAGGATATCTAGGCTGCTACCATTTCTTAGCTATTGTGAATAGAGCAACAATGAACATGGCTGAAAAATGTTTTATGGGGTAAGATGTAGATTCCTTTGGGCATATGACAAGCCAATATTTTAAGAAATGCAAACACAAGCAATAGCAGAAGAAGAACACCCTTCAGAAAACTGTCAGACAACATTTCCAGATGTTGTAGGAAGGGACATTTAAATAGAAGAAAAGCACATTTTAAAATAAGAAGTAGAAGACTTGAGTTAGAAAGGCAATGATTTGAAGGAACATGGCAGAAGAGATAGGGGGACAGTGAAAAAAGGGTGTATTTCAAGAAAAATTAAAAATCAATAACACCATTCAAATACACATGTGGAAGACCAAAGAGAAAAGACGGTGCTGAGAAGCATGAAGTCAAGATATTTAGAAATAATTGATGATATTGGTCAGAATGCAGTAGAAATTGATGGTACAATAAATATTATTAGGCACTGGAGGTTTTACAGGAGAGAGAGCAAAACTTACAAATCAACACACCTTCAGGAATTTTAAAGAAGACATGAAAGCAAAAAGCAAGGACAGTTGTTTATGATTTGATAAAAGAAAACTCTTCAGTGCACAAACCTTCTTAAACAGCAGAAACAAATGCCAGGGTCAGGCCTGTCTCAGTCCCATGCTATGGAAGCCATTTATTCCCAACTGATGTCTTGGGGCTGCAATTGGAGCCAGCCAAACAGCCCCTGATCCATCCCTGGGTAGGAGAGTGTGGACCGGGAAACTCCTAGCTACCCAATGGCAATAAAGACAAGACAGAGACATCTTGTCATCTCAGCAGGGCTCTCAGTCCATGCTGGAGACTGGAGTTCCTGTTTTATTCAAGCATCTTTTTAAATAGCTTTCCAACAGTGGGGGCGGTGATACTAAAAGACATCTATTATCGTGTATAAAGCAAATATCAACTATTTCCTTTAATCCTAGAGGCGTTCCCCAAACTGCAAGCCTGTCACCAGTTTCTAGGCAAGTATACAAGCCCTCAGAATAGGTGTGGGCCCACCCAGGACCTAGGTCTGTTGTTATGCAAACTAGGAGACATTCTCCACTGAGGTCAAGCCATCTGGTAGTAACCAGCTGGACATCTAAAAGACAATGTGAGATTCGAGCTCCTGGGATAGAGTTTGAGGCCTGTATCCGAAATACCATAATTGATATTTCAGGCCCCCACAAACAAACACACATGCCTTATTAAGAATTACACCAAAACATTTATGCTTATAAACAAAGATTTATGGTGTTCTGAATCTAGGTCAGAGAGGTTTCTTATTGCAGTGGGCAGTGGTGGATGCAGAGACTCAGAACTGTTCAAAGTGCTGGAAATAAGAGATGGTGAATGCTCACTCACAGACAGATCCTCTTTATTGACCTTCTACTCATCCATAAGGTTCAGGAAATGTTGAAGAAGAGAGAGTGAAAATAATGTAAGATGAGAAGGAGGATGAGGAGAGGAAGAGAGCTGTGAAGAGTGATCTTCGAGACTTTACATAGCTATTATACACAGGAACTTATGGCAGATGTGGTTACTGACGCAAGATCTGGACAACGTAAAATCAGTTAAAATTCCAGTGTGAACAACAGGGTGGTATTGAAGACCTCTTCCTTAACTGCAGATTTATTGGGTGTTGATGGTTACACAGGAAGGGACTGCCACTTTTCCTTGGGAGTGAGGACACTGGTAGGTCGATCCATGCTTCAGTAAATAACCCCACACCCGTGGACATATGGGGAGCCCCAATTAGACTCAGGGAGTTATATAAAAGAAAAATGAAGTCTTTGGGAGGAAGATTTGTTTTGGGTGGCACTGGGAATTTATAGGCTGAGAATATGTGTAGATAGGACAGAGATACATTATATACATTTGTGAAAGTCTCAAAGAAAAAGTAAAACTATTTTAAAATTTAAATTAATGAATATTAGTTGAACGTAAGACTGTGCTTCGTGTTAAAAGAATATCTTGTTACATGAGGAGTAACTATACTCAATCACATATAAGATTGATTTTCTTTAGAAAGAACAAATATTGCTTTGAGGAATATCAATATAGAATCCAACTTCATACACAATAATTCATTAATAGACCTTAAATGCCCTCTCCTGATAATGAGATTGATGACTAATTAATATGCCATAGTATAGCCTTCATCCAGCAGCTGGTAGAAGTAGAAGCAGACACCCACAACTAAACCTTGAATTGAACGGAAATCCAGTTGCAGAAAAGGAGGACTGATGAGCAAAGGGGTCCATATCAGGCTGGTGAAACCCACAGAAACAGCTGACTTGAACAAGGGAGAGCTCTTGGTCCCCAGACTGATAGCTGGGAAGCCAATATGGGACTGATCCAGACCCTCTGAATGTGGGTGTCAGTGAGGAGACCTTGGAAATCTATGGGGCCTCTTGTAGTGAATCAGTACTTATCCCTAGCATAGGAATGGACTTTGGGAGTCCATCCCACATAGAGGGATACTGGCTGAGCCTAGACACAATGGGGTGGGCCTAGGCCCTATCCCAAAGGATATGACAGACTTTTAATACCCCCTGTGGTAGGGCTCACCCTCCCTGGAGAGCAGAAAGGGTATGGGACAGATAGGGTGTTAGTTGGAGGAGGAGGGGGGGGAGGGAGAGGAACCTGGGATTGACATGTAAAATAATTTTCTTTCTAATAAAAAGAAAAAATGATAGGAATAATATATATTTATATTAGTCCAGTTGCATCCTAGAATTTCTACAGGTTATAATAAAATAAACAATATGATGTCTTACTTAGATTTTCTAGTGCTGTGAGGTGACACCATGACCACAGAAACTCTTACAAAGGGAAATATTTAATTGGGGCTGGCTTAAAGTTCAGAGGTTTAGTTCATTAACCTCATGGCAGGAAGCATGGTGGCATGAAGGCTGGAGAAGAAGCTGAGAGTTCTACACCTTGATCCATAGGTAGCAGGAGACTGTGTGCCACAGGGTGTAGCTTGACTAAATGATACTTCAAAGCCTGCCTCTCTCAGACACCTATTCCAACAAGGTCACACCTCTGAATACCACCACTACCAGTAAGTCAAGTATTCAAACACGTGAGTCTATAGAGGCCATACATAATCAGTTCAACATATACATGAATGAAAGTTAAAATTTTAAAACTTTAAAAAGTTAATATTTCATATAATAGATGAGAAGTTAGATTAGGAGATAGGTGCACAAGGAGAATGTAATATGTAAATGTGCCTGTGTGTCACTTCCTAGGATTTATACAGTTTGTTATCTCTAATTTCTTTGAGTATTTTAAATGAATTTTGGCAGAATAGGTCTCAGTGTAGGCCAGTGATGTTTTAAATCCTAGAGGCCCTGGGCTCCTAAGGGCTGGGGTTGCAGGTGTGCACCCTCTGGCCTGGTGTTAATGTCTCCTCAACTGAAACAGAGTTTAATCCATGGGAGAGTCCCTTTGACATGGAGGTGCTCACATTTGTGTTCTACAACTCAACTTGTTCAGATAAGTAGAGTGCTACCACCCCAGATTTCTGTGGGAGTGTGGTGAGGGTAAGGCCAGAACCCACTCTGCTTTCTGATTCTTGCTTTAGATAGAATTTAAAAAATCTCCCATCTCCAGACACCTAGCAATTTCATTCTTCTCGGCACTATGGAAACACGGGTGTACATGTATGTATGTGCTATATGTATGAACTTGTGTGTATGCACATGCTTGTGTATGCAGGTATGGGTATGTTTCTATGAGCACATTTTGAGGAGGCCAGAGTTTGAGGGATGCCTTTCTCATTGCTCTTCACCTTATCTATTGAAGCAGAATCTCAGTGTGTGTGTTTGTGTGTGTGTGTATATGTGTGTTTGTGTGTGTGTGTTGTTTGTGTGTGTGTGTGTTTGTGTGTGTGTTTGTGTGTGTTTGTGTGTGTGTGTGTATGTGTGTGTGTGTGTGTGTGTGTGTGTGTTGTGTGTGTGTGTGTTGTGTGTGTGTGTGTGTGTGTGTGTGTGTGTGTGTGTGTGTGTGTGTGTGTGTTGTGTGTGTGTGTGTGTGTGTGTGTGTGTGTTGTGTGTGTTGTGTGTGTGTGTGTGTGTGTGTGTTTGTGTGTGTTTGTGTGTGTGTGTGTGTGTGTTTGTGTGTGTGTTGTGTGTGTGTGTGTGTGTGTGTGTGTGTGTGTGTGTGTGTGTGTGTGTTGTGTGTGTGTGTGTGTGTGTGTGTGTGTGTGTGTGTGTGTGTGTGTGTGTGTGTGTGTGTGTGTGTGTGTGTGTGTGTGTGTGTGTGTGTGTGTGTGTGTGTGTGTGTGTTTGTGTGTGTGTGTATTCCAAAGAGTGTGTGTGTATTCCAAAGAGTAGCATATCAATGAGTACTTAATACTTTCCCAGGGGTTACGATTTCTTTTCTTCTTGATGCTCCCATTTTTATTAAGGCTAGCTCATATAGTCTAAACATGGATGTTATGGTAAATCTTTCCACCAAAAGCCGCCCTAGCCCCACAGCCACGTGTGCACTTTACACCAGCTGCCCAAGTTCTGCCCGCTGCATGGAGGGACAAAATAATACACAGACCTCTATTAGGTACAAATGCTGCTTGGCCAATGACTAGGATTTCTCATCTGTTAGCTCAGTCTTATTTATCATAAATCTATATATTTTATAAGACTTATCTTATTGGACACCTTCCATTGGTGTCCTCCCTTGCTGGTGGATCACATCGTGCCACTGGGGATGTGAAGGGGAAAAGGGACCACTTCCTGTTTGTCCTTGCTTAAATATGAGTGTCCTTGCTATGTCACTTACTGTCTGGATCAACACTTCTCTATTACATTTCCCAGAATCCTCTTTGACTCCTAGTCCTGTCTAACTTGTTGTCTCATTGGCCAAACAGCACTTTATTCAGCAATTGATAACATGAACATACACAGTACATTCCCCATCACAGGGCCTTAAGGAAGCATAGTTCATTATAAGTATTGGTCTAATGAGCTTTATGCTCTGACCTGATTTCATATCCAAAAGTTCCAGAAGGTCTTGGGTTTCATTTTGCTTTTCTTGGTTTTATGATTAGCATTTTAGAGAACATTTGTAAAATAATGTAGAAAGAAAAGGTAAGATTAATATTTCTGTATAAAAGAAGAGATAAAATTAGTATTTCTTTAGTCAACGTAAGAACTTGCTGGTGCAAAGTACATAGTTAGCTGTGATTTGTGTTACTTCCTGTATGAGAATGTGTGTGTTTATTCACATGTATGTGCATACTTGTGGAGTTCAGAACCTCAGGTGTCATTTTTCAGTACCTGCTACTTATTGTCATTTTTATTGTTGTTGTTGTTTTGTGAGGTAGGGTCTCTCAGCAGCTGAACTTTGTCAACTAGCTTAGATTGTTCAGGACTTCCTATCTCTGCTTCCACTACAGAGATTAGATCATGCACCACCATGCACAGCTTTTCACATGGGTTTTGGAGATGAAATGTTAAATTCAAACCCTAGTGTGTGCAAAGCAAACACTTTACTTACTGATGTCTCATCCAAGCCCAAACACTGTGATTTGATTGGCATCAAGAGCAAGATAATGCTTATGAATGTGTCAGAATGAATCTGAGGCAGCCAGAAGGAAAGACATGGGTGTGAAGCCCACAGCAAGTCCATTGCCCTCTCCTTAGGGACATCACAAATGTGGACAATATGCTCTGATTTTTCTGCCACCTGCATCTTCTCTCCAGTTTGGGTCAATCCTTTAGTCATGGGATGAGCATCTGCAGGTCTCTGTGACATCAGCTCTACTTTGGGAAGAGGAAGAGATATGTTTGTTAAACATGCTCATCAGTACTTCTTCACTTCCTGTGGATAATAGGGGAAGTGTAATCAGAGGATTGTTTGTTTGGTTTCCATGTCTTTATATATATGTCAACATTTCCTAATCCTCACACTAAATTTTAGTTTTTCCTCATTTCTTTGGTTAATTTAGAGTTGCCATTCTCCTTTTAATTTGGCCTCTTAAAATACTCACGGAATACAGCAGCTAATTTTTTATAGATCTGAAAGGTCAATCTTAGATTTTTCTCCACTGCTTATTCATGTCACGAAGGCCCTATTCAACTGTGGGGAAATGTGTGGAGCTGGCAAAAGGGGATATTTGCTTTGAAGTCTGCACTCCTTCTACCTGTGTCTTAGCTGCTTCCCACTTTATATATTTTACAATATGAAACAGTCGCTTTGAGGAAAACATCTTTGTATGTTGGGGCCATGTTCTATTGTCTCCTCTTGAGGCTCAGAAATGTAATATTTTTTTCACTTGCTTTCCCTTTAAAAAGGGCATTTTGCTTTAGTAAGAATCTACACAGTTAACATTTCATATCCAGACTTTTCTTTGGAGAACAAGATAAATAGTTGCTTTCACTGCATTCTGATTCTGATAACCAGGTTTAAGGATTGGAATGTGTAAGGAAAGATATCACAGTGGGAAATGCCAGCTCATGGTGTTTTTTTTTCCACAAATAAATTAGGAAATTACTAAAGCTAATTGTGTGCTTGGAAATAATTAAACATTCATTAATAGGGGAGATTAGTTTAAGGGTCAGTCAATTGTAGTCTTTTGTTTTTTGTCTTTAAGTCTATTTTACTGGAACACAGCCAAGTCTGTTTGTTTGCTTGGTGTCTAAGGATGGTCTGAACTGCAACGACAGAGCTGTGTTTTAATGAGAGAAACAGCAGGACAGGTAAGCCTACTGTTGTTATTAACTCTCTGGCTCTTTAACGTTTAGTTCCCAGATTGTTTTAATAAATTGTGGTTTGTTAACACATACATTTGAATATTGTGATGGTTAGTATTCATTGTAAACTTGACAGGCTATAAAAGTCACCTAAGAGTCATGCCTGTGGCTATGAAGAGTTATCTAGATTGTGTTAACTGAGGTGAGAAGACCCCTGCTTTCATGTTCTATAGCACCACTCTATTAGCTGAGGCCTGATCCTCAGCAAAGAGAAGAAAGCAAGCTGGGCATCCAGTCTTTTTTACTCTGATAAAGTACACTGACAAAAACAACTTAGGGAAGAAGGGCTTTATAGCTCAGCATCCCAGGTTACAGTCCACCAATGAAAAAAAGCTGAGGCAGAAACTTGAAGCAACTAGTCCAGTCATATCCACAGGCAAAGAGCAGAGAAAGAATGATTTCGTGTTCACTGCTTAGCTTGCCTTATCTAGTCTTAAGCAGTTAAGAGCCCTGCCCATGAAAGGCAGTGCTACATACATTTGTTAACCAACTAAGAAAACTTCTCACAACCCTGCCTATTGACCAAGCCAATCAGGTAATTCCTCATCCACAGCCTATTCCCAGGCTATTTTAGATCCTGTCAGTTCGATAGAACAATCATCAGACTGAGCACTAGCATCCATTGCCCTCTACTTCCAGACTGTGGGTACCATGTGACCAGATGTCTCAACCTACTGTCATGAGCACCTGCCCACCATGATGGAATGTAGCCTGGAACTGTGAGCCAAGATAAAGTTTTCCTCCATTAAGTTGCCTTTGCCAGGGTATTTTATTTCAGAAATGGGAAAGTCAACTTTTACACAAATAGTAGTATATAAAAGAATGGACATGTATACATACACAAGAGTGTGTTATTCCCTTTGCTTTTCCTAACAAGCCATCAGTCACCCATGCAATGGCTTTCAGGAACATGAATTTGTTTTCCTGTAGCTCTGGAGGCCTCAGTCCATCTTATGAGGCTCAGATAAATTGGTATGTGTTCACTCTGGAGGATGTGTGACAGAATCTATGTTCTCATATTTCTATATTCTAGAGGCCACCTGCATTCCTTTGTACATAGCCTTTCCCCCCCATCCTTAATGCTAGCAATGCTAGGTTAGTCGGTTTCATGCTTGTGTCTCTCTCATTTTCTGTCTTCTGTCTCCTTCCACCTGTGAGGACCCTTCTGCCTACATAAGATGCTCTTTATTGACTTAACACAATCCATTCATCTCTATATAGATTGCATCAGACCTTAATCTTACTTGCAACCTTAGTTCTTATTGGCCATGTGTCCTGGTTAGTCTTGATTGCTGAGTTACTACAACTTAGAGTCATCTGAGAGGAAAAACCTGACTTAAGGAGTTATCCAAATCAGATTGGCCTGTGGGAGACTGACTTCTTTATTAATTTATAAAGTCAGGCCTAGTTGGCTGTACTGTCCCTGGGAAAGTGGTCCTGGTTATATAAGAACCAGGTTGTATCTAAGTAGGCTCAAGGAAACAAGTAAGAGGAGGGCTAGAGCAGAGACAGAGAAAGACTGAGAGTGACAGAGATTGGCAAAGGGGATAGAGGAGGAAAGGGAGACAGGAAAAGAGAAATGAGAGAGGGAGAGAGAAGGGCAGGGAAGAAAGGAGGGGGTAATGGAGGGAAGAGACAGAGAGAAGAGGAAGGGATGGAAGAGAGAGGGAGGGGAAGGAAGGAGAAGAGGAGAGGGAGGAGGAAGGAGGGAGAAGGGGAGAGGGAGGGGGAGGAGCAAGGGAAGAAGGGAAGCAGAGAGAGGAGGGAGCTAAACAAGTAAGCTATCAAGAAGTAGCTCCATGTTTCCCCTTGAATTACCTTGGCTGTGAGGGAGTTTCTAGGCTGGAGATAATGCCACTTGGAACAATAAGCATTCCTGCCTTCAGGTTCCTGCTTTGAGTTCCTGAAATTAGAAGATGAAACAAGCCTTTTCCTCCATTAAGTTCCTTTTACCACAGTAACAAAATGGAAAAGAACGCCACACAATATAAAGTATGCATTCGTTCAGGGAAGAAGGAATGTCTTGCCACCTGTCCTATAGTGAAGATCTAAAAGTGTCACAACATTAAGAGAATCCCAACATTTAGCATTTTATATTAGAAGTTTTTTTTTAAAATTAGGAACACTCTTATTTACATATCAATCCCCCATTCCCTCGACCTCCCATTTTCCCACATTCCCCAATGCCCCCCCAACCCACCCCCCACTCCTCAAGGATAGTGAGGCCGTCCACAGGGGACAATCAAAGATCATCACATCATTTGGGGGAGGGCCTAGGCCCTCTTTTGAGTATCTGGGCTGCAATAGTATGCCTCCAAAGGGAATGGGCTCCCAAAGTCCATTTGTGCACTAAGGATAAACATGGGTCCACTGTTAGAGGTCCCATAGACTGCACAGGTCTCCTAGCTGGCAGCCACATTCAGAGGGCTTGGTTTGGTCCAATGCCGGTTCCCCAGCTTTATGACTAGGGTCTCCCTGCTCTTAGTAGGTCAGATAAACTGTTTCTGTAGATTTCTCCAGCACAGTCTTGGCTCCTTTTCTTATCCCTTTTCCCTCTCCGTGACTGGATTCCAGGAGTATGGCTCAGAGTTTAGCTGTGGGTTCCTGTTTCTCGGGGGTTCTTGTCCCTCTCCCCTTCCTCAGGGGACCATGCTTTCTTCTCTTGGGGTCTCCACATAGTCACTTTCATTATGAATTTGGTAACCAAGTTTAAGAGTGATTCAGGAAAACATAAACCAATGAAACATCATATACATTATAATCAGTTTTGTCTTTTTATGTGTGTTTTGTGAAAAGAAAAATAATCTGCTGAATACTTAAAAGAAAAATATTGCAATTAATTCTAGAATATGTAGCCAGGTGCGATGATGGAGTTACTGTCCCACCAGGTCCCAGAGCCCTTTAGTCCCAAATAAATACACAGAGGATTATATTAATTATAAACTCTTTGGCCAATGGCTCATGCTTTTTATTGGCTAGCTCTCTCTTAATTATTAATGCATTTTACTAATCTAAGTACCTCCATGTAGACTTGGCTTACCAGAGAATACCCAGGCATCCTACCTTCCAGGTGACTACATGGCATCTCTCTTGAGGTTTCTGTCTGCATCCTCTCCCCAGAATTCTCCTCATCTGGTCGTTTTGCCTGTACTTCCTGCTGGACAATCAGTGTTTTGTTCACCAACCAATAAGCAAAACATGCATTAACAGCATTTGGAAGGACATCCCCCATCACAGGTGCATGCCTCCATCACAGGTCACAGCACTCCAGGGGACAGAGACAGGTGATTTTCTGTGAGTTTCAGGCCAACCTGGTCTACAGAGCAAGTCCCAGAGCATCCAGAGCTATGCAGAGAAACCCTTTCTCAAAAAACAGAAACAAAATAAAAAACAAACAGAAAACCAACAACGACAAGAAAACTAGAAGATATGGTTATACATTGTTTTTACTTAATATGTTTTAAAGTCTAAATATACTTTAGCAGTATTTGCCAATTTTGCAATAGGTAAAATCTAGATGAAAATTCTGATAAATAAGAGGGTAGAAGGAACAGAAGGTTGAGAATAGGCCTTTTGCAGAGCATAAACCTCCCTTTGTATTTTTACATTTATTCCTTTACTCTGGTCTTTTGACAGAGACAGACATCTCTTACTTTCAGTGAGCTCCCTACTGCTTAACACAAGTGCATCCTGGGGGAGCTTGGCCTCCTTCCCTGCATCATGGAAATCTCTTTACTAATGTCCTTGAACAAGACTGTACCATCCTTCAGAGAATGGCAGCCACTCAAGTTTGCACAGAAAGAATTCATTCATTCCTCTAGCATTTACATTGCTTTTTGCATATTCAATACTTTTCAAGTTCCTGCTGATTTATAGCTTTTGAATTTAATGTGCATATCCAACACAGTCCTCTGCAAGCCATCCCAATGCATGGTATGCTTGTACGAGAATTGATTTTCAAAATCCTTCTCTGGAAAAACTTACAGCTACTAGGCACAACCTAAATGGGTTACTTTGTTGTTTTCTGAACTTTTCCCCCATTTTAGGTAACTTATTTGCCCATTTCTTTCCCAAACATCCATCTTATGACTCTCATTCAATAGTGTTCAAAAATTGTTTGAGATTATTCTTTGAAGCGAGCTTGTTTATTTCAAATTCTGACAGACTTTTATAATTTTATCATAAATTTTATGTTATACCCTACACAGATTTATTGGTATTTCATAATGGACAGGCATTTATGGTATGCTTACTGTATGCAAATCTTCAGTATTATTCCTTTTTGATTTTCTGTTTTGCATTCTATTATTTATTAAATTATTACCACATTATCAACCAGAACAAATTCACTATTTGAAAAGAAATAACAAATTCTTATTAGATGTATTTGTTTCATGTGTGTAAGTCTTCACCTGAATGTATATCTTCACACCATGTGAGTGCCTGGTGCCACAGGGGCCTGAAGAGGGCAACGGATCTCCTGAAACTGGAGTCACAGATTCATGTGAGTTTCCAAGCAGGTGCTAGGATTCTCTACAGGAGAAATAAATGCTCTTAACCTCTTAGTCATTTCTCCAGTTCCAACAATGATTTTTTTTTTAAAAAAAAATGGTTATATTAGAGATCAGTGAAAGTCTCATGGAATTTATGATTTAAACAAAAGTTAAAATGGGATAAAATTAAGAATCATAATATTTTTATTTGTTCAGAGTCCAGTTCCTTTGTTCCTTAATTTCTGAGCAGGTTGGGAGACCGGAGTCATTTTCTCATCTTGGTTAGAGAGAAAACTGTGCAGTCTCAAACTCTGTGTCCTGTCCATCAGGACAGGACCTTGGAAAAAATGGGTAAGGAGTTGCTATCAACCACTGTGAGAATAATATTGTTCTCTAATAGAAGTTTGGGCACCACTGAGCTATTGTCAATTGGTAGCTACTGAGAGAGAGAGACAAGTTTTCTTTAAGAGCATAGCTCTGAGTGTGTCAACCATGCTTCAGCAGAAGACCACAAATCTAAAGTTACTTGAGCAGCACAAATTGGTCTTGAAGAATTTAAGAAGTGGGGCATGAAATTGGCTAAATAGCGACAGGGGTGGGTCTAGGAAGAGTTGGGGGATGAATATGATCAAAACATATTGCATGAGACTCTTGAAGAACTTATATATATATATATTATATATTAACCATATATATATATATATACATATATATATATATATTAACCCAACATCCTCCAAAATAACTATAACTTAGCTAAAATAACTGAAATACTGTTGAGTAGTTAGCTAAGCTCTGATGTGTTGCCAGCAACATTCAAGGTAAGGAAAGTTGTATTTTAAAATATATTTTGAATGTGTATGTATTCATGTGTATACTTATGTACATGTGTGTGCCTGTGTAGAGGCCAGAGTCTGTTTGTCTCCCTCAGTCACTCTCCACCTTGCTTTCTTAGACAGAGTCTCACTGAGCCCAGAACTTACCATTTGTCTAACTTAGATGACCAGTGTGTTCTGGCATCCTCCTGTCTCTGCATGCCCATTGCTGGGATTACAGGCACAAGTTACCACACTCAGTTTATTTGTTTTCTGAGGATGTAATCTCAAGTCCCCAGGCTTACATGGCAAACACGTTCCTGAATGAGTCAACTCCCAAGCCCCTGTGCTCTTTCACCAAATAAAACTTGCCAATAGCCAATACTTCCAAAGCTCCTACTTAGGTGCAAATTCAAAGACAGGAGGAATACCACAGGTAACCTGGGGGCCTCATGAAGATAGTAAGTTTTCCAGGGCCTTGTATTTGTTTACACAGTCTTTCCTATTTGTCTGCAAAGGCATTTTATAGCCCAGGTATTGAAACAAGCAACCATTAACACACCTAAAATGCAGAAGAGGAAGATGAAAGAGAGATGGAAAGGTGGAATTTCTATTTAAATTAATTTTGGGGAAAATCAAAGCTCTGTCTCTGAGATTCCTTATGTCTATCTCCTATGAAGTAGCATCAAGGAAGAACTTCATGTCCCCCCCTAGTCCTCTTATGTAAGAGGAAAGCACTGTATCCTGCGATCCACCTGCCCGTGACCCTGAAATTTCTTTTGTTGATGTTAAAACCAGAGTCTCTTCTTTCCTTCTGTTGGAAGGAATCGGTCATAAGAATATCAAGTTATAAATACATGAGTAATGCCCTTGAGAGCAACATAAAAACACAGATACCATGTATATGTGTTGACCTCTGCTGTTCACCTTTGGTCCCAGCCCAGAGGGTTGCAACAGGGTAGGGACAGCCAGCTTTCAAAGAACACCCAGGAAGTTGGACTGACTTTCCTTAAGCACCTGTCAATCTGACTTTACGTCAGGGTTGTCATGTTAGAACGTGGCTAATGGAGAGCAATAAATGTCCCTTCCTTGTTAATAATTTCCTCATTAGGCTCTTCCAAGAGACTGTAATGTGTTAGCACAGGTCGTCCACCTTTTAGTTAGATCTCTCATGCAGGTGTGTGAGTGAGTTCCTCGTGGAAGCATGGAGTGGGCAGCCAGGTGCAAGGCAGTGAAGAGCGGGCATTCATCCCGTCCCTTTTCTCTGTGAAGAAGGTTCTGCTGTGAGTTCTCCAATGATTCTATCCCTCCTTGTCCTGACATTTAAGAATGCACTGTTTTTGTTTCAGGCAGTACCATTGATCTAATTCATAATACAGTAGCATTCATCATCAACTACAGAAGGAGGCAAAAGAGCACAGTGCTGCCTTTAACCGCAGACACTTCCTGCGTGGTGACATTTCGTTGACATTGGTAGAAGCTCGCTGTGAGTGGGCAGGGAAGGGAGGAGTTTGGACCAGACCTTGAAGTCAGGAAGAGCTCATTGGTCTTTTAGTTTTATTAAGTAGCTATCCTTCGAGCACCGAAGTTATTATAGAATGAAAGAGTCTGTACTTGTTTCAAGCATTTTTCTAAAAAGAGACATTCTCCTTTTATTTTGTGTTTCAACTTGGAAGAAGATGGAGAGTGCAGAATGCACAGTTAGAGGAGAGATGGCATGATATGCCAAGGAAGTCCCACGAAAGAGCTGCCTTGATGGCGTTTACATGAAGGCTTATTACTGGTATGCAAATTCCCAGCCTATAATTGTTTGCAAAATCAGGCCCAGAGGCATTCCTACAGAGGAAGTAATTATAAAATGGTTAATTAAAAGTAATTATAAAATGCTAAATGACTTCTGATACATCCTCATACATTGTTCCGTTATAACTTCATCTCTGAGATTCTGGAATGGCTGCCTCCCAAGAACACAGCACCCTTCAGGGAAACGTGGCTCATCAGCCGGTAATGGCTGCCCTTCTCTTGGAGCTTTGAAAATGCACATTCCTGCCTGTTCCAGGTTGACAGCTGGCTTCTCCTGTGCTGTGGTCAGTGTTGAATGCACTGTAGGGGATTTCTATGGAGAGTGGTCTGAGGGCTCTTCACGTCCATATGGGAGAGAAGAATGAATGCATGTTGTGATGCGAGCTTCAGACTGACTTCCTGGAGGCCCATTCAGCCTGAAAGCCTATGTGGGCTGAGCAGATGGGGAACAGGCTCTCGGGGCACTGATTATCCATGGCCGTTGAAAACAGAAACCTAGATGTTTCGGCCAGATGCAGACAGCCATCACTGGGCCAAAATTACGGGACATGGTCGTCTTTCACACAGCTTAAACACTTAGTTCCTACAAAATTATATTTTATAACTAAGATGCAAGTGAAGAAATGTACACACGCATCTGTGTGAGTGCATTTGCTCGTGCTTGTGGAGGCTGGAGGCAAAGTCAGGTGCCTAATTTAAGAACAACACCCACTGCTTTTGAGACAGTGTCTCTCACTGGCTTGGAGCTCATTAATTAGGCTGGCTGGCTGGTCAGTGAGCTCTAGGGCTCCTCTAGGACTCCTCCCTCTCTTCCACCCCAGCACTGGTGGCTCTAGGCTTTTTAATGTGGATCCTGGCAAGTGAACTCAGGTCCTTGGCTTGCAAGTGTTTTTACTGCCTGAGCCTTCCCAACCCCTGCGATGCAATTTTAAGAATTAAAATGTTGAAGCCCATTCCTTATGAGGGGATGCCATGCTCACCTTAACACAGCAGGAAGGGACTTGGTCCTTCCCCAACTTAATGTGCCCTTATCTGTTGGAAGGAGTGTATGGAGGGTGGACTGGGGGGAGGCAAGGGAGGTGAGAGGAGGGGAGGGAAAACTTTGGTTGGGATTATATATATATACTGCTAAAGGGACTGGCTGTTCTATAGTGTTATCATTTTTTTTAAAAATCTAAAGTTTCGTAATTCAGAGTAGTATTGAAATCAACATTGAAAGGCAAAGCTAGTGAATTCCTATACACACACACATTCAGGTCTGTGACCTGAATTCTGGCCCTGTTAGTGGCCAGAATTTATACCTCTGGTATGAAATTTAGGATGTTCAGCAACATATACATTTAAGATAAACAGTGGGTATCTTCTTATTAGAAGTAGGGCTTACTCACACTAAACAAACTATCCACTGGATCTAAGATTCAAAGGTTATAAGCAATCCCAGCTTTATTTGTTAGTGGTAGCAAAGCAGTCTGGTTGCTATGCAAATGACATCTTCTTATCTCCCACTTGGAGACTGGATATTGCCAGTTTAAGTTCAGAACACTTTTTTTTTTTTTTGGATATTAACCAAGTTGGCTTCCCATTCTGCTCATGAATTTTATGGGCATCACAGTTATGCATCCCTAACTTTGCCAAATCCTGAGGTGTTTACCTTCTCTGTCTTCTATGGTTCTTAGGTTTTACTCTTTTTCATTGTAGTATTGTACAAAGAGTAGAGAAGCTGAGCTAAATCCTGCTGGCAACAGTGGGTGTGTGGACCCCCATGCCTCTAGCTTATTGTTTTCTTTGCTCTCCAAATTAAATAGCTGATGCTGCCATTCCAGGTTCTGTGGGAATCCTACTCCTGCTGTGTGGTTTCTGAGGATCTCAGCCTCTTACCCCTTCAGGGTGAGCTCTTCTCACTTCTCAATTTCTTTTTTGTTAGTTTGGCTTTCTTGCCTTGTTTGTATTTTATTGACAGATTCATGCATGCAGGGAATGAATTTTAGTCACTTCCCCTCTCACTCCTCTCTCTCATCTCCTCCCCCTCCCACTGGATGCCCTCTTCTCAACAAGTAGCCCTCCTACTCTTGTATCTTCTTTTAGTGTGTGACTACATTTAATTAGATTATTTCTTGAGCATAGGTGGGATGTTATTTACTGTTTCAAAGGGAACTTATTGGTGGCTTGACTGCTGAAGAAAATGGCATTCCTCCTGCAACAGTAGTTAGTTTCCAATAGTTCCTCCAGGCGCACTGGGGCCCAAGGTCTCTCCGGTCCATGATTAAACAGGAAAGAGCACTGTTTTCTGTAGGTTTTGTACTAAGAACCACAGCTGCAGTGAGTTAGTGAGTGAAATGGCCAGGGATTCTTGCAACTCTCCTCATCCTCTAGCTCTTGCACTCTTTCTGCTCCCTCTCCTATGATGATTCCTGAGTCATTTCAAAAATTCTTAGTCTACATTATACCTGATAGGGTCTACGTATACTCTCATGGTTTCTGCTCCTGGAGTTCTTCTCTTTCTTCCTTATCCTTTCAGATGTAGAGCTACTCCAGTCAGTGTCTCTTAACCTCAAACAACAGAGGAAAGGTATTTACAATAAGCCTGATCCTGACACCATAAGGCATTATTCTTTGTAAGCTATTTAAACACTTGGAATCCTAATCTACCTCTTTTCCAATGGAGACAGTTCTTCTATTACACCTTTTTATCTGTCATGGGAGTAAATCCCTAAACTTTACATATATAAGCACCCTCTCCAAGCATGAAAAATCTTCAAATACATGTTTCTGTCTGTGTGTCAAAGGTTGGAGCTATTCATTTAATTTGTGACACACACACCAAATCCTTTGTGTGTTCATTTAGAAGTTCATTGCTCATGGGCCCCCTTCCCATTTCTCCATTACTAATAATGCAAAGTACCGCCCAAGAATGAAGTGACAGACTCTCTAATTTGAGGAAAAACAGATTGTTCAGTTGAACCCTACCGGGAAGTGGTGGGCAAGATTGGAAGATGGTTTCTCCTTCCCCATACAGTGACTTGCTTCTGATTTTGTGTGTATTTTTTGACCATTAATTATGAAATAGACTGTGGCTCAGAAACAAATACTCTCTTTACTAAGGAAGTTCTTGACAGCTATGACATTGAATTGTACCAGTGAGCTTTCTGACAGCAAACAGGACAATTGATCTGCCCTTCACATCATCTTTGATCAATTACTGCATTCAATTATGTCAATGTATTTCTTGACACCAATTCTTCTTTACTCCTCTGGAGAATTATTAATGTTAACTTTATTCTTTCCATGGTGTCCTTTAATAATCCAACACACCATTAGGTCTCATCTGACAAAGCCATGATTCTCTTACCACACTAAGAAATAATCCGTGCTCGCCAAACTAAGGTACAATAACCATGCGGCTAAGGAGACTCTTCCTAGGAAGATACACACAAGCAATATTTATGGGGGGGTCTCAGAGAATCACAAAGTTCATAGATGCATTTTCAGGTTTTGAATGATTGTGTCATTTTGGAAGAAAAATAATTCCTAAATTGATATTTTCCCTGTTTTGCAATTGTGAATATATAGTTCAAGTGAATTTTATCAGTTCATAAATACTTAGAGGAATTCTTTGATACAGTTAAAAGAGAAAGAGAGATGGGGAATAAAATGTATTGAGAACTGAAAGTATTTCTTTGTTGGGAGAATTGTGGCTCTTCCAGAGGACCTTAGTTTACTTCCCATCACCCATATATGGAAGATTACAATCATCTGTACTCCAGCTCTAGCAGATCTAATGCCCTCTTTCTGACCTCCACAAATGCCTTCACACATGTGCCACACACACACACACACACACACACACACACACACACACACACACACACACACACACACACTAAATCTTGAGAAAAAGATTCTCTGTTTTTCCTTATCATATATTCAAAATTCAGTGAAGGTTACCATTTTCTCTGAAGATGTCACACTCAGGGAAATACTCCCATGTAGAGCTACATAGAATTGGTATTATACTATAGAATTATTTTATAGCTTTTAACACATTATGAGGTCTCTGGAGTCAGCACTACTATTTCCTCAGATGGCCACTTCTTGCACTTTACCTCCTGCCTCTCAAAATCACCTTTAGCAAACGATTTTACTCCTTAGCACATAAAAACTAGATGCCAGTAATGGGCACTTCCACTTCATATCTTCCAGATACTTCCTAAGAGCATTTAGATATCCTCAAATCTCTTCATCTTTGAAAGAAATGCCACATAGCCCTAAAACATAAATCCTAAGAATATCTATGGTGCTTTTTCTTTCCTAGTTGAGGTGAATTTTCCTTCCCTTGGGAATGTGCTGGATTTAGCAGATTGTAATAAATAGAATAGAAGAGATTCACTTCCAAAGTAAGCTTATGAAATTTGTGCTGTATCTTGGCACACAGCCTTTCCCATGTACACAGTCTCTCTCTGTTGGATCCTTTGCCCAGCACAAGACTCACATCAGTAGCCCCTTGGAGATGGCCCCTGTGGTAAGGAACTGAACCTGCCTATGTCTGCTACCAGAGTGGATTTGGAAACTGAATCACCAACTCCAAGCAGGTTTTTATAGACAGCAGCACCAGCACATAGCTTGTCTACAATGCCAGAGATGAGAGGCAGAAGCACCCAGTTAAATATTGCCCTCACCCCCAAGGCTCAAAAGTGACTTTGATGGTAATTGAGTCCCACAATTCAGTACTACTACTGTGTAATTTGAGGGAAAATATCTCCCAAATGCTCAGCTATTTGAACACTTGGTCCCATTTGGTGACACTGTTTGGAAAGATTATGGGACTTTTAGAAAGTGTGGCTTGGCTGGAAGACGCACATCACTAGGAGTAGGTTTTGAGTGTTTATGCCCTAGTCCTGTTTCTTGTTCTCCCTCTCCATTTCATTTTTACCACTGAAGATGAGTTACCTTGGTTTCTTCCTCCAGCTACCACAATATGCTCTTCCTCTGGAACTTTAAATCCAAACACACTTTTCCTTTTATATGTTATTTTGCTACGGTCCTATCATAGCAAGAGAAAGGTAACTGATACAACTACCAAGTTGGAAGAAAAGAACCAATTTTTATAATTTATTTATTAATTTATTATTTATGTAATATCTCTATGTATACTTGATGTATATGCTTTGGGCTTATGTGTATATGGGTTCTTGTGTCCATGCACACACATCTAGAGGCCAGAGAAGTAATATATTTTCTGGTGTGAAATATCTTTTGCTGGTTTAGAATTGATTGTCTTGATAAGATAGTGAAAGCAACAAGGCAGGAAATTGTCAGCAGCAATCAGCTATGCAGTATAGGGAAAGAATGAATGTTATGTTCTGAAATAAGAATATGTTAGTTTTTCTATGCCTTCTTCAAGGTGCTGGGGTTTTTCTGTTCCCTGTTGAACTTGAGTCTTTCATTAGTCTGTGCATTTAAATGGCCAGATGAAGTAAGGGATGGGCTCTGAGTACAGAAATATAAGGCTTCAGAGCTAAGTATAGGCTGCAGTGATGGGTGGATCCAGTGAAGGAGAAAGTGTAATGTCAATAGGTTCTGTGCAGAGGAGTCACAGCAGGAGTGCCCTGATAGTGACAAGTCTTCTCCTTCTGATAGGATTTCAATAATGGTTCTTAGCACATCAACAGACAGATGTCCTTTTCCTATGTCCTCTGATACTGTCTTCTGTTAGTTCTGTTTTCATTCAGTGACACAACATACCATGGATGGCAAGATGAGTGCCTACAGTTCTGTGCTGTTGAACTCTTTCATGATACTGCTGCATTTGATGAGTTCATGCTCTTATGAAAAATGAAGCTGCTTACATTTGTTCTCCTTTAGATCTTTGTCTTGAGATGATGCTTCCTACTCCACCTCTACGTGTGTGTGTGTGTGTGTGTGTGTGTGTGTGTGTGTAAATGTCTATCACTGTAAGTATCTTTCAAGGTTCATTCATAAATGGCTGAGAAGGGCAATATAACTAGAAATTTAAGAACAGAATAAAGAAGTAATAAGCATCATATTATGTGAACACTTTCCACATATTAAAATTATTTATTTAAAAAATGGTTATAAATGACCAAGACAACAACAGCCCCAATGTTGAAAATACATAAATAATGTAAACTAAGACACACTCAGAATATATTAAGAGTTTCAAATACTAAGTTATATATAAAGATAACTAAGGAAAAATAGTGTAATGGTTCACTTCAAGAGGGCAGAGAGAAAACGTAAGTAAAACAAACTCATTATATTGACCTAGCAGACACTATGAAATACCAGAGAGATATTAATATATTCATAAATCCACCATCTAGTTCTTTGGAAAGATGCAAAACAGATAAATCTACAGAAGGCTTGTTAAGGAGAAAGAAGAAAGGAAAAGACAAAACAGGAAAAAGGGAGGACAGAATGAGAAAGGAGAATGAAGAGGAGAACAGAAGGAACTAATGAGCACAAAAAGCCCACACCCTGAGAAGGGAATGGTTTTTAGGAACATTAATGTTCGTGAGGTTCTGCCCTCTCATCTAAATGTGATGGAAACAGATGGGATTCTCATTTTCAGGAGTAAACTAAGCAACCACGGATAACTGATGTCTAGAGAAGATGCTGGAAAGTGAATGAATAGAGCTCAAAGGTGCATTTGAGCATAATTGCAGGTCAGTCCATAGAAACCTTTCAAGTATGACAACTTCATTGGTTACTCTTTTAGTTCCTTTTCCTGTTTTCACTATGATGACATTCCCTGCGAGAAGCAACGTAAGAAGAAAAGAGCTTGTTCTGCTGATGCTTCCACACTCAGGAAGCAAACAGTAATGGATTCAGGCTGATGTTCATCTCCACTTCTTCACTTCTAAGGTCCCAGACCGCAAGCAGGGAAAGGTGCACCACAACAGACAAGGCTCGCCTTAATTTACACAATCATGAAATTCCCATAAGCATGCCCAGAGGCTGTCCTGCAGGGGAATTTAGATGCTGTCACACTGACAACACTAATAATCACTGATATTCATAATTTTCCAGAACCTATAGAACGAAGAAAGTTTACATATTTGATTAGTCTTAGAATACAATATAAGAAGCAGAGGGTCTGTTTTGGAGGACGTCAAACGTAAGACATCTATTCTAGGACTATTAACAAATGCATAACACGCTATCATTAGCCTAGTTTATTTTCAGAATTCAAGAATGAGTCAGCCATAAGAAGTGCATGGCATAAATCATTTTAAAAGGATAAAATGAGTATTTTGATAGATTACAAAAATACTTTTAATGTTGTTTAATCTCCTTCTTTGATAAAACATATAACATTAGAATAAAGATTTAAAAAAAACAAAGAATGGAGGAGAGGTAGGGAAGGTACCACCATGTCTCAAACCCTTTCCTCCTCTTTTGCCAAAAGCTAATGGTTTTCATTTTCTTTCTTCTGAGGGGGAGCATCTTGGTTAGAGAGGTGAATAGGATGAGTCTCTGTATGGGTCCTGACCTGCATTTATACTTTCTTTAAAATGGTCAATATGGGGTTAGAGAGATTGCTCAGTGGTTAAGGACACCGTTTGCTTTTGTGGAGGATCTGAATGTGGTTCCCAGCACTGTCTAGGTATGGCTCAAAATCCCCTGTATCTCCAACTGAGCCTTTGCCCTTTGCCAATCTCTCCAGTTTCTGCCCCCCTCTCTCTCTGTGTGTTTGTTTGTGTGTGTGTGTGTGTGTGTGTGTGTGTGTATTGTTGAGGTTGGTATATGGCTATCTAATTCTTCTTTTCCCCCTGAATTATGACAAAAAAACTTCACATATCTCACCACAAGGTAAAATAATTCAAAGCATTATTGATTTTTTAAATTTTATTTGATGGTGTGCAACTCAATTCTTCCACCTTGGATGCTCTATAGAAGGTGTTTATATCTCTTGCCCAAGGGCTGCATGTGCCTCAGGAAAACTATTGATGTCACCCAACACAAAACCATAAACTTACTTCAAACATCAGAAGGATTTTTGTATATTTTGTGCAACTTGACTGAGCAATTCTTGAGTGTGAGCTTTGAATACAGTGATGTCCTATCACAGTGTCAAAAGCCTGCTTGAAGCTTGGTTACTGATAGATGGCAATGCAAATATGTGCTATTTTTTATGAAAAAAGAATGAAAAATGCATTCAGTCATTCCAATCACAAAATCTTTTACACTTTCCAAAATCATCTACTTTATTCCATAAAATTCTAGAGTTTCTCAGAAATGTATCAGTCATTAATTTATAATTTCATGAACTGTAGAGCTGATGTACATGCTTCTATTTCCTCCCCAGTTCCTGGATGATAGTCTGTGATGGATAATCTTGATTGTCAACTTGCCCCATGTGAGAAGCCTCAGTTGAAGAATTGCCTTGATCAGATTGACCTGTAGGAATGTCTGTAGGGGTTATTTTCTTGATTGTGTATTGCTGCTGGAGGGCTCCACTCACTGAAGGTAGTGCCATCTGTAGGCAGATGGACCTGGGCTCTTTTGGAATGGTAGGTTGTGGTGAGCCAAGGAGTAAACCAGTAAGCATCGTTCCTCTCTGATTTCTGTTTCCTGCCATGCCTTTCCACAGCTATGGACTATGACCTAGAAGTGTAGCTGAAATAAACCCTTTCCTTTCCAAGTTGTGAGACATTGGATTTTAAAAGAGACAACTGATTTTTTTTTATATTTTATTATTTATTTATTTGTATTTAAATTAGAAACAAGCTTGTTTAATATACCAATCTCTGGGGCCACTGGTAGTGGATCAGTATTTACCCCAGTACACAAATGAACTTTGTGAGCAATCTCCTCATGGAGGCATACTCTCGCAGCGTAGACACACTGGGGAGGGTCTAGGTCCTGCTCCAAATGACATGACAGACTTTGAAGATCCCCCATGGAAGGCCTCACCCTCCCTGGGGAGCAGAAAGGGGTTACGATTGGGGGATCCATGGGGGGGCAGGGGAGGAGGGGAGGGAGAGGGAGACAACTGAATTTTTTTCTCAGTCCAATTAAAAATTAAAGTTAACTTTGGAGTTGAAGTGTGCCTCTCTCCATAAATCCAAGCATTTCTTTTTAAAGCAAAATCCAAAATCTTTGTCTCATATCAGAAAACCCACCTGATATGGGAAAGAAGAAAAACAAGAACTAAGAGACTATTCTATTGCCATGAATCTCATAATTCTTTGGTTTAATTTGGACTCTTTTTTGTTTTTTTTTCTTTCTCTCCATTTTTATTTAAATTGGAAACAAGATAATTTTACATGGCAATCCCAGTTCCCTCTGCCTCTCCTCCTCCCCTGTCCCACCCCCCAAAATACTCTACCTATCCCATATCCTTTCTGCTCCCAAGGGAGAGTGAGGCCTTCCATGGGGGGTCTTCAAAGTCTGTCATATCCTTTGGGATAGGGCCTTGGCCCACCCCCTTGTGTCTAGGCTCAGGGAGTATGCCTCTATGTGGAATGAGCTCCCAAAGTCCATTCCTATGCTAGGGATAAGTACTGATCTACTACAAAAGGCTTCATAGATTTCTGAGGTCTCCTCACTAACACCCATGTTCCTGGGGTCTAGATCATTACCATGCTGGTTTCCTAGCTATCAGTCTGGGAGCCAAGAGCTCCCCCTTGTTCATATCAGGTTTCACCAGCCTAGTCTTGACCACTTTGCTCATCACTCCTCCTTCTCTGCAACTGCATTCCAGTTCAGCAAGATAAGAGATACCATAACAGGGAGCCATTATAGGTTTTAAAAGAAAACAGGCACTAGGGAAATGTCTGTAGATCTACAACAATGACACCAACTAACAATCTAAGCAACAGAGGAGAGGCTACCTTAAATGTCCTCCCCTGATAATGAGATTGATGACTGACTTATATGCCATCAAGAACCTTCACCCAGCAGCTGTTAGAAGTGGAAGCAGACACCCTCAGCTAAACACAGACAACTGAATTTTTTTTTTTTTTTGGTTTTTCAAGACAGGGTTTCTCTGTGTAGCTTTGGAGCCTATCCTGGCACTCGCTCTGGAGACCAGGCTGGCCTTGAACTCACAGAGATCTGCCTGCCTCTTCCTCCCGAGTGCTGGGAGGCGTGCACCACCAACGCCCGGCTCTGACAACTGAATTTTTAAGGGATCAGGTTTTCAGATGGTGAAGGTCTTTACAATTTGGAATGTTTATATTATGATGTCTGTAATAATCTGTGATCCTGGGCATGAACACGAAAGGAAAAGTTATGACTTAATGGGAATATATTTGCATGTCAACTTGACAAGAGATCAACTGCGCTGGCTAGTTAAAACTTAGTTCATGTGTGCATGCTCTGGCGTGCCCATGCAGGTCAAAGAATAATTTGCTGAAGTTACTTCTCTTCTTCACCATGTAGGTCTCACCTTGCCTTCTCATACCATTCTTTCTTTTTTAGAGCAATCTCCCTTGTGACATTAACTTGTCAAACTCCAGTAAAACCTCACCTTTCTGTACCCTATGTTATCTTCAGTCTGTTCCTGGGAACTGTTATTTCCCTTCTCAAATTGCAGCACAATTTGAAATTATTAAAGGGTTTTGCTTCTCATTTGCTGTCTGCTGAGTTTCTACCTATGTTCCTAAACTAGAGAGGGGATAAATTCTCACATGTTTTATTCTACTGTACTCTTATTATCCATTGCAGTGCCAGTGCAGGAAAATGTGGGAACCTAATGAATATTTGTTGAGTGCAGGATTGGATCCTGTAATAGATCTGTTGCTATGGCTGAGAGAAGTGTGGGCAGGTGCTTTTTGGGGGACCCCATGGATACTAATTGGACTCTCTTCATAAGTGACTTGTTCAAGTTTATATTGCTTACGAAGATAAGTTATTATTTAATTGTGAGAAATAAAAGAAGCTTCACAGGGATGTTTCCTATGTGAAATGTCATTGTAACTTTTCATGTAGAGCCATTTTCACCTGGTTTTCATTGAATAAAAAATTATGTGTTGAAATTCAGGGGATAAAGCTTGTTAGTTAGTTAAGCTTGATACCTCTTAAAGCTAAGTTATATAAACCCTTCTGAATATTCAAATTATTGAGTAGGAACCAAGTACCAGGTTTCTGTGTGATAATTCATTTTAAAAATTTAAACTATCAATTCAATATTGACATAATCTGATATAATGGTTTATTTTCCACCTTTTTAACAAATTGTATGAGTCTGGGAAATTTGTAAAGAAAAGGAATTTATTGACGTTATGGTGCTGAAAGGCTGAGAGTCCACAGAGTGTGGTATTTGATCTGTAGGGGCCACTCTGGCTGCATCTTACCATGGAGATGGAAGGGCTGGGGATCAGATCCTATGGCAAACAGGAAGGCATTGAACAGGAAGGGGCCAATTTGCTCTTAAAAATATCCTATTTTCTCAGAAAATGACTATCTGGAGGACTTAATTCCTTCTGAGAGTGAAGTCATTAGTGATCCAGTCATCTTGCATGAGGATCCAGCTCTCAATCATTCCAACACCTTCAGCATCACCATACAAGTGACACTCATCTACTTTATCAACTTAGGAAACATTCATACATACCCCAATTGTCTATGATTAATTAGAGTTTGTTATATTTCTCATAAATGACAAACAAAACCATATGACTAGTGTAAGGGGCTACTGCTAAAACTATCCCATGTTAAAAAATATCTCACAGGTAAATACTGGTAATAATTTGAAAGAAATAATAATGAAGTTAAAGTGAGGCAGTTAAGAATCACCACCAAGCATTTTACTCTAAAAGCAACATGGCAGGACAGTCTTGTGACCCCAGCATGTGTATGGGCCATAGTATTCAGAATTGAGCTGGGCTACACAGTAAGACTCCAAATCAAATGTTTAAAACTGCAACAAAAATTGCAATGTAAAAATGTTAGCACATGTATTTCTAGATTTCTGTTTTCTCTGGTTTTATGTATGGTATTTCCTTAAATAATAAATTGTTGCATAAAGAGTTTATTTAGACATAAAGAACTCAATTGTGTCATCTGATGGAAAATATAAGCAAATGGAGATCACTATATTAGGCAAAGTCAGTCAAATTCAGAGAAATACATCAGCTATAAATATTTTCTTTCATTGAGGATCGTGTGTGTGTGTGTGTGTGTGTGTGTGTGTGTGTGTGTGTGTGTGTGTGTGTGTGTTAATTACATGTACTATGTTTCTGTGTATGTCTATGTGAGTGCAGTTGCCTGAGGAGGTCAGAAGGGGAAGACAGATCCTCTAGAGAAGTTAGAGGCAGTTGTGTGTTGTCTGATATGGGTGCTGGGAACTAAACTCTGGTACTCTGAAAGAACAGGACACACTCTTCACTGCTGAGCCATCTCTTCACATTGGTAAAACCCAGTATCTTCTGGCCATTATTTTGTCCTTCAAGCTAATGTATTCTAGAATACTGTGATGTATGTGTCATGAATTAGCATTCTAAGTTCCCAGACAAGAACCAGTCATTTACTTCCTGCCATCATGTGAGTGGGTGTCTTCCTTACCCTCAATTCTTTAAGTCCCAGCCTGCACTACAACTACTAGGAGTAGTTAGGTCATGAAAACACCTCTCTTGTATATGTAAGTTGAGTCATGAAAAAAGGCCTCAGACAAATATTCCAGTCTCCACCCCACCCACCCAAAATCTGAAAAGACATTTTTAAAAGAACTATAAATGGTGATGGTTCCACAGTTAAAATCATTTGCTGCTCTTGGAGAATATCTAAGAGTGGGTCCGAGCATCCATGCTAAGGGCTCACAATTGCTTGTAAGTCCAGCTTCAGGGAATTAGCGCTCCCTCCTGGCCTCCACAAGTACCTGCATTCACGAGCACATCATTCCCTCACTAGACACAAATGATAATACACGATTAAAAGGAAATATATATGGTTAATACATATACGAAAATGCTTCAGACCCATCAGGGAAACATATATCAAAACTGAATTGCCCTTCCATCTTCTGCTAGCCTAGAATATCTAAGACCACCATGAGAAGCAAGCAAAGACAAATGTTAGCATGGATGCACTGTCAGAAGAATGTACATTAGTGCAGCTACTGTGGAGGTTCTAAAAAAACAAGCAAAAAAAAAACCCACTAAAAATAGATTGAACATAGGATCCAGCTATATCACTTCTGGGCGTGTTCCTAAAGGCAATGAGTTTAGCATGTGAACATGATACATACATATTGTGAATTGCAACAATGATCCCAAAATTCAAGTTGTGGGATAAACCTAGGCATTTATGACCAGAATAATTAGAGAAGAATTAGATTGAAAGTTGGATTTTTTTTTTTCAAATTGACAGAATGTTAGATGTAAATATCAAGTTGTCTTTTTGTCTAAGGCTCAGGAAGACAACCATTATACATTTCTACAATGTGAAAGCTATAGAGTTTTAAAGCAGGGAGCTGGGGATATGGTCTGGTTGATAGAATTCTTGCCAACCATTCATGAAACTCTGAGTTTGAGTCCCTGCACTGCAAAAGCAAGGTGTGGTGATGCAGGCCTGTAATCCTAGGACTGAGGGGGGTGGAGGCAAAGGAACTGGGAGTTCAAGATTATCTGAAGCTAGAAAGCAATTTCAGAGTTACTCTACACTACAAGAGATGTGGTCTAAATTGTAAAATAAAACTAACGGAAAAGGGGAAAACCTGAAGAATAGAGAGACTTACGGGTGGGTAAAGAAAGAGGTAACGATGGAGGTAGAGATGTAGTTAATGAGAGTGACAGAAAGAGTAGACATGATCTAAATATGATAGAGCCATGTCTGAAGATGTGTGGTTAATACCTATTAATAATTACAGCATTCAAAAGGCCCCAGACAGCAGTGTCATCCTTTTCACCAACGAGGTCATGAAGAAAAAACCTTCACCTGACACTAGGTCACTGAGAACCTTGATCTTGAACTTTGCTAGCTCTCAAACCATAAAAAATCACCTGTTGTATTTGAGTGGGAGGTATTTTGTCACATCAGTGCAAAAATGTCACCATTTTTACCTCCTGGTTTTCTGTATATGTCGCCTTTAACACGTAAGATTCACCCCTGATGAAATGGTTAAATTTCCATGCATCAAAATGTTCCAATAGCCCACACACAATTCAAAGATATTTGAAACATCTCCAAGGACATACCACCAATTTCTACATTGGCAAAGTGATTAAAAAGACTCAATCACTCTAAAATATTCTGTTGCTTTCTTTCCAGCCAATCTCCTTTTCCACAATTTTTCTAAATCACTATTTTCATTCTTGCTATCATTGCTCCTATTTGCCAACCATGTATCTTCCCAAATTGAATCTACAAGGCATTCAAATCCCTCTGGCTTCTTTCACTTAATATATTTTGAATTTTATTCAGGTTAATATATATCATAAATATATACTTATGGTATATTGTTATTATATATAAGTTTTGTCTTTTTCCTGTTATTGAATGCCATTTCTTTGTATGACCACATCAAAACTTACCTACCACTTCATTTGTTGACCAAATTTTTGGCTTTGTTTTTCATTTATTTGTTTGTTTGTTTGTTTGGTTTTTCAAGACAGGGTTTCTCTGTGTAGCCATGACTGCCTTTGAACTGGCTCTGTAGACCAGGTTAATCTTGAACTCACAGAGATTCACCAGCTTCTGCCTCCCAAAGGCTGGGATTACAGGTGTGCACCACTGTTGAGTAGCTCTGTTGGCTTTTAAGGAGGTGTAAGTCAATTGATACATAGTACAACTCGCTCTTCCGAAGAGGTCAATTAATTTATTCTTGCAATCTAATTTTTTCCCTTTTCTAGCAACATAGGAGATATTGCAGCCAAAGCCCATATCATATGTACTGGTAGAATTAGTTAAAAATATAATACCATATATAGCAATTATACCAAACTTTATTAAATTTTAAATTACATTTTAATATTGTCCTTATGTTTTTGAAGATTTACTGTGTAAACCATTTCATTTTCATGAACTATGTCATGTTTCTCCTTATATTGATATGCTTATTACTTAACTTTTTATCTGTGTTATAGACATTTATTTGTTAAGGATCCAAGGTTTCTAAATGTCCTTTAAAAAACTTTCTTACCATGCTGGAGACACACCTCAGGTTAAGAGTTCTTGCCACTCTTGTGGAAGAGAGGGTTTAACACCAAGACCCCATGTCAGGCAGCTCACAATTGCCTGTGACTCCAGTTCCAAGGAATCTGATGTCTCTGGCCTCCGTCGGCAATGCATTTGTGCGCACTCATGCACACACACACACACACACACACACACACACACACACACACACACACACACACACTCACACACACAATAGTGTGTGAACTTCACAACACTCCCATTATGTATGAAGTTCAGCCTATCAGCCAGAATATTGATGTCGAATGTAGACACATGGAAGTTGATGCATGGAAAATCTACCAACCCTTGGCAATACTGTATGAGAAATGAGTGAAAGAGCAGAAATTTGACCCTAGGGGAATAAGGATTTAAGGTTGGTTTGTTTAAACACCATGGTAACAGTTGCAAATGCCTGCTGGTAAGTCATGCCTCTTAGGCTTTGTCAGCTGATAAAGCAAGCAAGAGGCAGTCACTGGAACAGCACTAAGGAAATTAATCTACCTTTGAAGTTTTCAACTTTGAGGCTACCTCTTTCTTTTTACCAAACCATCTTAGCAGTGGGATTGAATGCTGGTACTTAGGAGAAAGGCTTGACAGAACACAGACCTATTCTTAGTTCACTGTAAATTTCAAGTCCCTTAGCGTGTGTGTGTGTGTGTGTGTGTGTGTGTGTGTGTGTGTGTGTGTGTGTGTGTGTGTGTGTGTGTGTGTTCATGCAATAAAGCTGGGTAACATGTTGATTTTCCTTGGAATTCAATGGATTGGTTGCCTTTTCTGGTCTCTATCTCTTTGCTACTTATGCACCTGGGCCATGCAAAGACTCTTCCCATGAAAATCACAGAAAGGAAAGTGGATGAGCAAAACTGTGCAAATGCATCACTGCCCTGTTTCCTATTGCATTTGCTAATATTAAGTTTCATACCATCAGGAGGTTAGTAAGACAATATGATGATAGACTACAATTAGAGTGTGGAATCTTGGGACCCTATCCAGATACTTACAGAAAACTAGCTCTTAATTTCACTCAAGTGGCATTAATTCTTTGTCACATTTATGTAAATATTTTCTCCAAGTTTTTTTATTGGCTTTTAAACATCATTTATGGCAGCTTGGCCTTGCTGAAGACCTTAATATTTATGTAGTTTAAATGCCATGATTCTTCTTTTATGATCTTGTCCTTCCTTCAGTATGATATTCCTGGGAAAATTGCAATAGATTCATTGTTTCAATAGCTTAATAGCAAAAGGAAGGGTTCACATGTCTTTCTCTAGAATATCTTGGTTCGTGGCAGGATTTTTACAAACATTAAGGATTGTATTGGAAAAGGCATATATGACTTTCAATTGTTAAGGCAAGACCCACTAACTGATAGACACAGGGAGTAGCCCCTTGAGAGATTCACTAATCTTCTCCCTCTGTATAGCAAGATCTTCCAAAATTCTTTGGCTTACAGCTGTTTCATATACTATGGTTCCTCAGCAATATGATCTGGTCTCTTTTGGTTTGGCCAATTCTTCCTGTGGTCTCTTTTTGTGTTCCTTGTGTAATTATTGCATTCACCAGTTGGGTCTGCTCAGACCTGGGCTGACTTAGTTTATCTCTTTTTACTTGGTCTCTTCAGTCAAGCTCCCACATGTGGTTTTCTCAAAGTATCAAAAATTTGAGAGAAAACTCTGGAAAACTCAAGTCAGGACATGGAAGATGGCTAGTACATCGATCATATTCTATTGTACAGAGGAAGTTGTGATGTCAGGTTAGGCATGAAGAATAAATTCTTCTCTTCCTGGTGGGTAATGCAAAGAATTCTCCATAAGCTTGATGAAATGAATGGATATATGCAAGGAGCCAGTGGATGGCTATGCCAAATAGGACCTGAGATATACAGTACCATAGTGGCTGGCCTTCTCTAGCAAGTAGTCAATTCTCTGCAGTGCTCAGTTCCTGGCATGTGTTATCTGCTCAAGTTATTTTGTGGTTTAGTTAAATAAAGGACAATTCACTGAAAAGTTGAGAACATTTATTTAATTTGCATACTCTTGGGGGAATCTTTATATAAATAGATTTTGTAAGAGTTGTATTCCTTTCTCTGGGATTATGTTTTCTAATATCCAGTTTGGAAATTTGTAAACAGCAGGATCTAGAATGCTAAACTGATGAGCATTTTAATTAGTGTTAGCCACAGCAGACATGAAATGGATCCTTTGTTGCTTTAAGTTACTGGTAGAATACTAATTACTCATGAAGAGACTGAGCAAAACCAAAATAAGGAAAAGGATGTTTACTCAGGATTAATGTTATACATCTATTCATCTAGGGACATTGAAGGGCAAACAAGAGAATAGTTACATGTCGTACATCTAGCTAGTATGTTACATAATATGCACAATAAATTAATATTGAGAACATTGTTGGAAGAAAGACAACCTTGCCTGTGGTTTTTATCAAATATTTTATCTGTGGCTGATATGGGATGTGTGACTTTTCTAAGTTTGATATTTATACTTACAAAGACCATTCTTGGCCAACTTTAAACTGGGCTGGTTTGAGATTCCCCCTTATCCTTGGAGCTGGGTTTTAGCTCAGTTGCAGCCTGTCAGGTGAGGATCACTCTTCCTTCATATTTCATTTCCCACTCTTCATGGATGATCACCCCACCCCGCTTATTAAGAATCCTGTAAGAACAACTGAATGAGACTATATTTGTTCTTGATAGTGTCTCAGTAATTTAAAAATTCTTATTCTGATTATCAGCTATAAAATCTAGCTGCCTTTGTTAACTGAGAGCTGATCTTGTTCTCTTTGCTCTATTGTGATACTTTTAAACAAACTGTTCCTTATCAGTTTAGCAAATCTGAGAACTTTTCCTTTACCAATGTTTCTCATTGCTAAGGAGACTACACCTATCTACCATAGTCTCAATCCCAGGAAAAATGAGAAGTAACCTATATAAGATGTCATATAAAATTCAGCACGTGTAGGGACTATCAGGTTTTACCTGTGAGGTCTATGGAGCCCTTAAAGAGAAGAAAGCAGCCTTCTAACACCCTTTGTCTCTGGGAATGTTGCATTATAAGTCACTTCTAGCCATCACCAACTTGTTTATACCTACTCTTCCTTACCTGCTTGTAAGTAGTGGCATTGTTCATAAACCCCCTTTCCTTTTAAAAATCAGTGTATGGTTTTAGCCATTCTGACAGGAGTAAGATTGTATCTCAGAGTTGTTTTGATTTGCATTTCCCTGATGGCTAAGGATGTTGAACATTTTCTTATGTGTCTTTCAGCCATTTTAGATTCCTCTATTGAGAATTATCTATTTTGTTCTGTACCCCACTTTTTAATTGGTTTGTTTGGTGCTTTGGAGACTAGCTTCTTGAGTTCTTTGTATATTTCAGAAATAAGCCTTCTGTCAGATATGGGGTTGGTGAATATATTTTCCAAGTCTGTGGGCTGCCATTTTGTCTTGCTGACTGCGTCCTATGCCTTACAGAAGCTTCTCAGTTTCAGGAGGTCCCATTTATCAATTTTTCATATCAATGTCTGTGCTACTGGTGTAATGTTCAGGAAGCAATCTCCTGTAACAATTAACTCAAGGGTATTTCCCACTTTATCTTCTAATAGGTTCAGTGTAAACATCAATGACAGTTTATGCTGGAGAGGATGTACAGAAAGGGGAACACTCCTCCACTGCTGGTGGGAGTGCCAACTTGTATAGCTACTTTGGAAATCAGTATGGCTACTCCTTAGGAAAATGGGAATGAGTCTAACACAAGACCCAGCAATTCCACTCTTAGGCATATACCCAAAAGAAGCACATTTATACAACAAGGACATCCATTCAGCGATGTTCATAGCATCATTATTTGTAATGGCCAGAACCTGGAAGCATCCTAGATGCCTATCAACTGAAGAATGGATAGAGAAAATGTGGTGCATTTACACAATGTATTACTACTCAGAAGAAAAAAAAAACAATGCAATCTTGAAATTTGCAGGCAAATTAATGGAACTAGAAGAAACCATTGAGAGCAAGGTAACCCAATCACAAAAAGACAAACAGAGTATGTACTCACTCACATATGGATCTTAGATATAGAGCAAAGGATTACTTATCCACAATCTACATCACCACAGAAGCTAGGAAACAAGAGAGACATATATGGTCCCCTGGAGAAGGGGAAATGGACAAGATCTCCTGAGCAAATTGGGAGCATGGGGGGAGGGAGCTAGGAGAATGAGAAGGGGAGAAGAGGAGGGGTGAGGAGGACATGAGGGAGCAGAAAGGTTGAGTCCAGAGAAGAGTAAAAGAAAGCAAGATAAGAGATACCATAATACAGGGAGATATTTTAGGTTTAAAGGGAAATCAGGCACTAGGGAAATGTCTGGAGATCTACAAAGATGACACCAACTAACAATCTAAGCAACAGAGGAGAGGCTACCTTAAATGCCCTCCCTGATAATGAGATTGATGACTGACTTATATGCCATCCTATAGCCTTCATCCAGCAGTTGGTGGAAATAGAAGCAGACACCCACAACTAATCACTGAACTGAACTGGAATACAATTGCAGAGAAGGATGAGTGATGAGCAAAGGGGTCCAGACCAGGCTGGTGAAACAGTTGACCTGAACAATGGGGACCTCTTGGTTCCAAGACTGATAGCTAGCAAAACAGCATGGTACCGATCCAGACCCCCTGAATGTGGGTGTCAGTGAGGACATCTTGGAAATCTATGGGGCCCCCTGTAATAGATCAGTACTTATCCCTAGCATAGGTGTGGACTTTGGGAGCCCATTCCACATAGAGGGATACTCCCTGAGCCAGACACATGGGGGTGGCCCTAGGTCCTATCCCAAAGGCTATGACAGACTTTGAAGACCCTCTATGGAAGCCTTCACCCTCCCTGGGGAGCAGAAAGGTTATGTGATAGGTAGGGTTTTAGTTAGATTGTAGTAGGTGTGGAGGGGAGGGAGAAGGAACTGGGCTTGACATGTAAAACAATTTTGTTTCTAATTCAAATTTTAAAAAATGGAAAAAGTCCGTGTACGGATGTTTGCCTACATGTATGTCTGGGCATCATGCCAGATAATGATGGTTAGATCTCTTGGAACTAAAGTTACATATGGTTGTGAGCTGCCATACAGGTGCTCTGGAAGAGCAATTGGTGGTCTTAATCACTGAAATGTCTCTTCATCCCAAACCTATTTTGTTTGATCATTAACTTCTCTTTAGCTATCACAATGACTGGTTACTGGGAATATGTTTACTCTGTCATTTCTCTCTAATCCAAATGGCCTCATTTCCCAAAAGATAACTGAGCTTGAATTATGTAATTTTTAAGCGTTGTCAATTCAAAATAATACACAAATGAGATAAGTACAAAGAATAATTCACACCTGCTGTTTGACCCCCCTGAAGAACACAGATCACATGATGGCACTTTTGGAGTTTCTGTAGAGCTTTCTCACAGGAGGGCTTTTTTCCCAAATGCTAGCTTGAGTCTATGCTGCCTGGGACAGTTCACAAGCCTCAGAGAGTATGACTGAGGGTATTTTCTCTTGAACTGAACACCAACAAAGTAAACATACCAGAAAAAAAATAGCTCAGCCTTCTACATTGCTCCATTGTAGAGGTTTTCCAGTATACTAGATCCATCTGATCTCAGGCCTGCAAAAAGTTTAGTGCTTTAACTTTTTTAGTCTCCTTGCCAGGGAAGAGTACACAAGGCTGGATGCTTTTCTTTGCATCTTAGTTTCCCTTTACCAAGGCCCAGGTGTTAGTTGTTTTTAACTGTTAACCTGACATACCTGGGAGGAGAGCCTCAGTGAGGAATTTTTAGATCTGCCTTGTGGTGGATTATCTTGGTTGTTAGCTGAGATGGGAAATCCCATCTTGAATGCAGGTGGCACCATTTTACAGGGTGCCTCTAAACTCTGTGAGAATGCAGATTATTAAGCAAAAAAAAAATCAATAGAGCAAGAGTCCATGGGATTATTCTTTTCTCTGACTACAGATGGGATGTGACGAGTTGCTTTAAGTTCCATGTTTGTCTTCTCAAAAGAATGGAATATAACTTGGAATCAGGAGCCCTGTCCCTCTCTTCCCTAAGTTGCTTTTGTTAGGTGGTTTGTCACAGCAGAAATGGAGCTAAAGCATCATGCATGTAGGCGGGATCTATGTGCGCCTGCATGTGAGTGTGTGTGTGAGTGTGTGTGTGAGTGTGTGTGTGTGTAACCAGTTAGCTCTAAACAAAACACAGTGTAGTCTCAATTTGTGGTGTCAAGAAATACTTCTCTGTAACACCGCAGACTCTGACATTGCAAGTCTGCACAAAGCATCTGTAACCATCCACATTGCTGCTCTCAGGCATTGTGCTTTTTTTTTTTTTTTTCTTTTGGTTTTTAGAGACATGGTTTCCCTGTGTGGCTTTGGAGCCTATCCTGGCACTCTCTCTGGAGACCAGGCTGGCCTCGAACTTACAGAGATCTGCCTGCTTCTGCCTCCTGAGTGCTGGGATTAAAGGCGTGGGCCACCAACGCCCAGCTGGCATTGTGCTTTTTCCAGATGCCAGTGAGACATCTTCTTGAAACTAATCTCTGATTTAGCTTTTTATAACTGAAAAGGATGCAAGGAGTGTATGTTTGTTATTATTATTATTAATTAAATTGATTATTAATAATTATTTTATTTTACATCCTAATCAGTTTTCTCTCCCTCTGCTCCTACCATTCCCTCCCCTACCCCCCATCTACTCCTCCTTTGCTTCTGTTCAGGAAGAGAAAGACATCCCACATTGTTGAAGGCATAGCATATCAAGTTTAAGTAGCCCTAAGCTTCTTCCCTTGTATTAAGGCTGGGCAAGGCCACCCAGCATGAGGTTTATATTCCTGGAAGCCTGTCAAAACATTAGATACAGGCTCTGTTTCCACCACTAGGAGTCCCACGACTAGACCAAGCTATACAATTGTCCAGTATATGTTTCTTTTCTTTGTTAATCATTTTTTAAATTTAAAACATTTTTTCTCATTTTACATACAAATTCCAGTTCCTACTTTCTCCCCACCACCTTCTCCCCCCACCTTTCCCCCACCCCACCCACCATCCACACCTCAGAGAGGGTAAGATTTCCCATAAGGAATCGACAAAGTCTAACACATCACTTTGAGGCAGGGACAAGGACTTCCCCCCTATATCTAGGATGAACAAGGTATCCCTCCAAAGAGAATTGGCTCCAAAAAACCAGTTCAACCACTAGGGATAAATCGTGGTCCCACTACCAGTGGCCCCACAGACTGCCCAAGTCAAAAGGGATAGCTTGATTGAGGGAGCTATTATGGAGCTAGTAAGAAACCTGGCAGTAAGTAAATTCCCAGTACAAGGATAACCCTAGCTAAGACCCTAAGTATTTACGGAGAGGGTGCCTGCACTGGCCTTTCCCTCTAATCAGATTGATGACTACCTTAATTATCATCATAGAACCTTCATCCAGCAAGTGATGGAAGCAGATTCAGAGATCCACAGCTAAGCCATGGGCAGAGTTCCCAGAGTCCAGTCAAAGAGAGGGAGGAATGACAATATGAGCGAAGGGATCAAGACCATTTTGGGGATACCCACAGAAACAGCTGACCTGAGCTAGTGGGAGCTCTTTGACCCTGGACTGACAGGGGGAACCTACACAGCATGAAATTAGGCCCCCTGAATGTGTGTGAGTGCATTCTTCTTTTTATTTTATAAATGTAATTAGACCAATTTTATTTTATTGTTATTATTTTTGGATTTTTGAGACAGGGTTTCTCTGTATTGCTTTGGAGGTTAGACCAATTTTAAATTAGAAACAAACTTTTACATGTCAATCCCAGTTCCCTCTCCCTCCCCTCCTCCCCTGTTCCCCTACCCCCTATCCCAACCCCTTTCTGCTCCTCAGGGGGGTTGAGGCCTTCCATGAGGTATCTTCAAAGTCTGTCATATCATTTGGAGCAGAGCCTAGACCCTCCACCATGTGCCTAAGCTGAGAGAGTATCCTGCTATGTGGAGTGGGCTCCCAAAGTCCATTGGTGTAGTAGAGATAAATACTGATCCACTACCAGAGGCCCCATAGATTGCCCAGACCTCCAAATGACATCCTGGTTCAGGGGTCTGGATCATCCCTATGCTGGTTTTCCAGCTATCAGTCTGGGATCCATGAGCAACCCCTTGTTCAGGTCAGCAGTTTCTGTAGGTTTCTCCAGCATGGTCTTGACCCCTTTGCTCATCACTCCTCCCTCTCTACAACTGGATTCCAGAGTTCAGCTCAGTGTTTAGCTGTGGGTGTCTGCCTCTGCTTCCATCAGCTACTGGATGAAGACTCTAGGATGGCATTTAAGGTAGCCATCAATTTCATTATCAGAGAAGGGCATTTAAGGTAGCCTCTCAAATATTGCTTAGATATTAGATATTAGTTAGTTGGGTTCAATTTTGTAGATCTCTGGACATTTCCCTAGTGCCAGAATTCTCTCAAAAATAAAAAAAAGACCTCTAGCCACATAATAATCAAAGCCCCAAACACAGAGGGTATGTTTCTTAATGTCATCTGTCCCATAGCTATTTCCAAATTTCTACCCCTAAAAGCTGTGAACTAAATACAAAACATTTTTCCCTGTTGCCCCTGGGTTTCAATTTCAAACTCATTTTAAAGCAAAGGCTTTCCTTTTCTTCTGTAACAACAAACCACATGGCCTCATTGTAATGAGTTAAGCCAGAAAATTAATCATGACCCTGGTAAGAAGAATAGGAGAAATAAACTTTCCAGGCAGTTTGTAGTCGGGGATCTAGGAAAGGAGACATTCTGCTTGTCAGTGTCTCTCTTCTGGCCAGAGACCAGAAATGCCACAATATTCATGCACACTGGTTCCTGGCCTATTTTCTTCTTTTTATCTTTCTTTTATTTTTACTCAGCAACCTGATGAGTATGGCTACCTAAGAGCTCTACTTGATCAACTGCTTTATTGGCCTTTGAAAGTGTGCCAGGAGCTCTAATCCAGAGGGTAGGATTGAAACCTGAATGGACACTTCATGAGGATCTGTAGCTGGGACAGCTGAACTGACCAAGCTCCTACCTCCACTTGTCTCAGCCCAGTAAAGTGTTACTAAGCCCTAGATAAGGTCCCCAGTGGCAAGCTCTCCTTGGGACTCTTCTTGCTACATAGAACCTCTGCTTTCTTCCTTTCTCTTAAGCTAATTATAACATAAATCTCCTTTCTGATTAAAGGGAAGGCCTATTCAGATACTCTCTCCATCATTGCTAGGAATTTTAGCTGGGGTCACTCCTGTGGGATTCCTGAGAATTTTTCTAGCACCAGATGTCTCCCTAACCCCATAATGGCTCCCTCTTTCAAGGTATCTCTTTCTTTTTTAAATTTATTTTTATTTAAATTGGAAGCAAGCCTGCTTCACATGTCAATCCCAGCTCCCTCTCCCTCCACTACCCAAGGAGGATGAGGCCCTCCATAAGGGATTGCCAAAGTCTGTTTTATCATCCCATAAAGGGCCTAAGCCCTCCCACATATGTCCAGGCTGAGAGTACATCCCTCCACATGGACTGGAATCCCAAAGTCTATTGATACATTAGGGATAAATACTGGTCTACTACCAGAGGTCCCATATATTGCCAAGGCCTTCTCACTGACACCCACCTTCAGGAGGGTCTGGATCAGCTCCTGGTGGCCTCCCAGCCATTATTCTGGGATCCATGAGTCCCCCTTTGTTCAGGTCAGCTATTTCTGTGGGTTTCAGCAGTTTGGTCTTGACTCCTTTGCTCTTCACTCCTCCCTCTTGGTGACTGGATTCCAGGAGAGGAGAGATCTGGCACTAGGAAGAACTCCAGAGATCTACAAGGATGACACCAGCTGGCAAATTAAGTAATATTGGAGAGGCTTCCTTAAAATCCATTCACTGATAATGAAATTGATGACTACCTTATATGTCACCCTAGAGCCTTCATTCAGTGGCTGATGGAAGCAGAGGAGACCCCTACAGCTGAACACTGAAGATATCTCTTTCATTTCTCTCCTTTTCCATCTCTTTTCCAACTCATTTTTCTTGATCACTCATGTTCCGGTCCCCCATTCCCTCCCTCCTACCCCCACTCCCAGTTTACCCAGGATATCTCAACTATTTTCCCTTCCTGGGGCTTTCCATGTGAATCCCTTTTAGGGTCCCCATTTTTACCTACCTTCTCTGGTATTGTGGATTGTATCCTGGTTATCCTTTGCTTTACATCTAGTATCTACTTATGGGTGAGTACATACTGTGTTGTCTGTCTGGGTCTGGGTTACCTCACTCGGGACTTTGTTTTTCTTTTTTTCTAGTTCCTTCCATTTGTCTGAGAATTTCAAGATGTCATTTTTTTTTTAACCGCTGAGTAATACTCCACTGTGTAAATGTACCACATTTTCTCTATCTATTTGTCAGTTGATGGGCATCTAGGTTGTCTCCAGGTTCTGGCTAATACAAATAGTGCTACTATGAATATAGTTGAGCAAATGCCGTAATTGTCATAATAGAACCAACATCCAGTAATTGATGGAAACTCACAGCCAAGCACTGGATTGAGCTCCTGCAGTTCAGTTGAAGAGAGGGAGGAAGGATCATTGGAACAAAGGAGGGTCGAGATCATGATGGGGGAAAAAAAAGAGACAGCTGACCAGAGCTAGAGGGAGTCCATGGACTAAGGATGCGCAATTGGGAAAACTGCATGGGACCAAACTAGACCCTCTGAATGTGGATGACACTTATGTGACTTGATCTGGGGGAGGGGGTCCCTGGCAGTGGTGCCAGGACCTAACCCAGGAACATGTATTAGGTCTTTGGAGCCCATTCCTTATGGTGGGTTACCTTGTTTAGCCTTAATACAGGGGGAAAGGCTTGATTCTGCCTCAGCTTGGTATACCAGACTTTGTGGTCTCCCCTGTCACGTCCACCCTTGACCAGCAAGAATGACGCAACACCGAGGAATCTTCTTCTCACAGTTTATTCGGAAACCTTGATTTACAGGGAGTGGCGGCCCGGGTAGAGGAAGACGGGGCCTGATATAGTCTACATCTACCAATCACCTAACCCTACATGGCTCGCCAGGATAGATTGTCTCCAAGCAGAATTAAGAGGATACATGGCCTTTACCAAATTAGGAGTTGTTTACCACAGAGAGCACTTGCCGTTGGGCTGGCGGAAGGTGGGAAACCAGCGCCATCTTTTAGGCGCAGTAGTCTGCAGCTCCCAACACTCCCCAAGGAAAGTCTTACCTCTTCTGAGGAGTGGATGGGGAGCAGGAAGGGGGCAGGAGACTTGGAAGGAGGAGGAACTGGGATTGGTGTGTAAAATGAAAAATAACTTTTTAAATAACAAAAAATCTCCTTTCTGTAATTTACCATTTGTTGCCAATGGGATTCAATTTTTGAGTCCAGGGCACAAAGGATGGGAAGTCACAGGTCTTGGATTTTTTTTTTTTTGTGGCCATTAGTTGTCTGGCACTAACAACCTCCTGTAATTATCCTCATCAGAACATGTGGAAGTATCAGTCATACTCAAGAACCCCTCCTCCACCTTAGCTTTACCCTCATTTCAGTACCACATTGTCATCTAAATGACAGGCTTTATTTAAATTCCAGCAATTTTTTCATTAAAGTCGCTTTCCCTTTGTCACTATCATCTGGCAATTTTCACACAGGGTTCAAACTCATTAACCACTTATTTTCATTTCATTATTTTTAATGTGATAGAAAATAATCTCTCTCCAAGCAAGTAGTTGAAACAGGACTCAAGTTCCAATGTTGGTTTCCAGATGGAATAGCCTTTCCCACACTAAGAGCAGTTTCTGGGGAGCAGAGTGTTGCATTGGTATCTACTTGGTTGCTAGGATGGAAATGAAAGTAATTTTTGCTTTGTAGCTAGAGTTTCAGAAATGTGACATGAAGACTTTGCACACAGTTTTTAAGGATCTTCCCAAGAAATTCATGGAGCTAGGACTGAGAGTCCACAGCAAAGGAAGGAATCTATGTGTGCTATGGGGGCCCAAGACCCAATAGATGCTACTGGAAGGAACATCACAGACTTGGCCATCTAACCCCTTTAGTATCTCTGGCTTCACAAGTCTCACACAAATTCCAATCTTTCCCTCCCCACTAACACCTGAGAAGTGGACACAGTCTGGCTCTTGCCTAGTAATATAGATCACCTGTTAGCTAGAGCAGTTTCCTCTTGCTGCAGAACCACCTGTTTTCTCAGAACTGTTTAAGAGTAGACACACTCTGCTTTGTTAGGCAGTGAGGAAGTTTACTCCTATGGCATCAACAAAGCTTTTGCCTGAAGAACAAGCAACTCGATGCCTTTCCCTTGAGTTCCCCTCTTTCTTTTCTTCCTCCTTCAATACTTACTTTTGTGTTATCCAGTAAAGTCCCCCAAACTTGATTTTCTGTGTTTCACTTTTAGGTGGCTAGTTAGCTATTAGGGGACTTGGCTGTCACTAGGAATCAATCTTTCCCATAGTCAGGGCTTTCAGTAGGCATTATTTTGTGTTGGACTGCATTCACAGCCATCTTCAGCTATAATGGCTGCATTCAGCATTCAGGTTACAGGTTGGACACACCAATTTGCATTTCAGGTAAAGAATGAGAACATACCACTCCCTCCCTTCCATTAGAGACAATCAAAACAGAACTGTCCATCACTAGAACAGGATGCGCCCCCCCCCAAGGAGTTTTCAATTCTAAAGGTTGTAGAAGTCATAAGAGAACTGCCTAAGATGTAGATGAAAGCAACAGTCTCTTTGGCTGTTTTCTATTGTCACCTCTTTGTAAAGAGAGTGTGCTTTGCAAAGGTCCACTTTGTCATCGACCTTTCACCCTTGAGAATGTGTTATGTATTGTCCTCTTTTTTTGCAGTAAACTCCTACCTTTACTGTTCATGTTTCACATCTGAGTTATTTCAATGAATATCATAAGGACTGGGGAATTAAGAAGAGTCCAGAGCCTAATCTTGGGGTTAATACCCCAGAAATTTCCTGATAGGGGTGGGGAGCTGAAGAATGTGTGTTCTTTGCTGCTATCAGTCTTTGACTAATAGTTGTGCCTGGGATATTCTTATTTTTACATTCAGCTCCTGTAGCATTGTTGGCCAAGCTCAGACATTAACATCTATCCCACCTGTGGAATGGCAGGTGCTCCTTTAATGAAAGCACACAACCAACAAAATGGAAGAAAATATATTGAAGGAATATGGAAGAACATTTTAAAGTGTATGAAGAAATATTTTCTTCTCTTAAGTATGGCAGAAAAGGCATGAAAAGGTCACTATTTGAAGGGCAAACCTATAACAAAATTATAAGGAATTTTTTTTATCACAGTGAAGATTTAGGGAAAGTCTGTCAAAAATATCAAATATTTTTCAGCTCCACAAGAGTAGTATCATCGGTATAGGCTTAAGTCTAAAGAGCACTCACTGGAAGTTCTTGAGTTCCAGAATGAAGAATTGGTTGAGAGACATATGGATAGTGGTAGAAATAGGGACAGTTTATTTTGGAAGAAATGTCTTTCTGAGATGGGAATGGACAAGAGAGCCAGGATATGTTAAAAAGGTGCTTCTCTACCTTTCTCATGTTGTGGTGACCTCCAGCAATACAATTATTTTCATTGCTACTTCATAACTGTGATTTTCTACTGTTTTGAATCATAATGTAATGATCTGATATGTAGGATATCTCATGTGTGACCCCTATGAAGGGTCATTTGCTTCTGCAAAGGAATCATGACCCACAGGTTGAGAATTACTGTTTTAGGCCATAAAGCAGGACCCTTTATGAATTAGATGTATACAGCCAGACTTCTATATTTGTAGATAGAGGTTTTCCTCATGCATGATCTGTTCTTCACCAGTATTTGGTATGGTTTGAGTTTCAAGTCTTTTTTGTCATTCCTCCCATCTCCTCCCCTTTCCTTTCCTCTCCTCTCCCCTCCTCTCCCTCTTTCCCTCTCCCTCTTCCTCTCCCCTCCTCTCCTCTCTCTCCTCTCCTCTCCTCTCCTCTCCTCTCCTCTCCTCTCCTCTCCTCTCCGTCTCCTCTCCCTCTTTTCTATTCTCCTCTCCTCCTCTCCCTCTCCCTCTCCTCTCCTTCTTTTCTTTTCTCATCTCCTCTCCTCTCCTCCTTTCCCTCTCCCCTCCTCTCCTTCTTTTCTTTTCTTTTCTCCTCTCCTCTCCTCTCCTCCTTTCCCTCTCCTCTCCTCTGCTCTCCTCTCCTCTCCTCTGCTCTCCTCTCCTCTCCTTTCTCAAAAGCATGTGTGCTCTCTCTTTCTGTATGTCTCATTCCCCTTTTCTCTTCCCTTCCCTTTCTCCCCTACCTCCTACTCAATCACATGTTTTTGTCACATATGCTAAAGTTTGGGTGATAGGAGTGACCATTTATATTAGTTAATTGACTTCATCCAGAGGGAAAAGGCCCAAACAAGCATTCTAACATAAGCACAGACTTGTATCTCAGTTGCAAGAGGTATAATTCAAGTTGGAGTCAATTGCTCAGTGGAGCTGAACTTCACTCCTAGGGTGGTGTATAGAGAGGGATACCACCTGCTTTGATGTGCACATTTCAAAGAGGTAGTTCCCATATCACCGGCCAAAAGATTCCAGGGTCATTAAATTAACAATAGCTTTATCTAGTTTCAAAGTGCTTTGTATAGTTTCAAAAAAATTATGTTTTATAAAATAAATGCCTTTAAGAGGTCAGCAAGATGAGAAAATGGCTTTTCAACAGCAAACAAAACAAACATTTTTTATGTGTACTTACAAAGGTCATGAGACTTGTCAGCTCAAGAATTCCAGTTTATATAAACATACATATTTGTGTTTGTATATACATATTCTTTACAGATGCCATTATGAACTGTGATATTTAAAGTGGATCATTAAACATTTCCCCCTTAAAAATCAATAACAAATCTCTAATACTTTTAGTGCTGTGGCAAATATGATGTTGATGTAAAAACACAGCTCTCACCTTGGAAGGGGATGAGAGATAATTTAATCTGGAGCCAAATAAGAGTGTCTGTGGCCTGGGACACAGATCTAGATTACCCCAGGTCCATGTTTCAATGTGGAAGTAGTTTCACAAATTTTTTAAATAGCAACAAAATGCATCAGTAGAGACATCATAGGCAAATCTCAGCAAAGAGGTCAGCCTCTGCCTTAGGCAAAGGCTATCTGATGGCATTCTGAGCTTTGGGGTTGATGGAAATGAGGGGTCTGCTTGGACAACCCAAAAGGACTTACTTGGTAGTCATGAAGATGTTATGCCACACATAGAGTGGCAATACATGATAATTCATTGGGGGAAAGATTGACCAAGATAACTTGGAAATCTGCTCTAAACCTGCAACTTTCCAGTTTCTCCACAATCAAAGAATTTCTAAGCAGTCAACCAGCCTTGCAAGTTGCAACTTCATTCCAGGAATTTCAAATCGTACAAAATGTTCTCTTTTCCATTTCTGTCTCTGTCTGTCTCTCTGTCTGTCTCTCTGTCTGTCTCTCTCTCTCTCTCTCTGTCTCTGTCTCTGTCTCTCTCTCTCTCTCTCTCTCTCTCTCTCTCTCTCTCTCTCTCTCTCTCTCTCTCTCTCTCTCTGTGGGGGGAGGATTCATGTGTGCCCATGTATGTGGGATTATGCATGTGTACCAGTGCATAGGTGTGTAGAGGCCAGAGGTTGATGTTGGGTATTTCCACCTTATTTTTGAAACAGGGTTTCTCACTGGCCCTGGAGCTCACAACTAAAATGGCTGGTCAGTGATTCCCTGGGATCCTTCTGTCTTTCCCTCCTCCGGCTGGTATTACAGGCATGTGACATTATGGTCAGCTTTTCATATGGGTGTTGAGTATCCAAACTAAGGTCCTTATGCTTGTGCAGCAAGCACCTTACTCACTGAGCCATTTCCTCAGCCCCCACAAAATATACTTTTAAATGCATGTTTTTCACTGGTTAACTCATATTCATATTGGGCCATTATACCTGACATACCCAGTAATGGAAATGTTAGCAACAATGACAAAATATCTCACAGTAAGAATTTTAACTAATGGAAGTGTATTGAGCACTAACAGGATAGGACAAAAATGTATGCTCTATATGTTTTCAAGGACTGTCAATTTTGCAAAGGAAGTATATTCAATGAACATAAAAATGTTTGCTAAAGTAGGAGAAAAGTTCACTTTTCCTGGCATACTGGAAACCAGATATATTACAGAGATAAAAATCAAATTTAGCAAGCAGTAAAGTACAGGCACATCTGTGAATGAAGTGCAGATTCTACCAGCTTTAACCATTTAAGGTTTATCCCATTTACTACATTGAGATGAAGTCATTAACATAAACTTGGGAGGGAAAATCATCCTGAAGTACAGAAAAAGACACAATAGCAGCAGCATTTCCACTTACCTGGAATGATTGTGAATTCGCATGCACTAGGCCTTTTTTGGTTCCCATTCCTGGCAGTTGCTTTAATTTACTGTAATTTATAGACCCTAGCTAGTCACATTTAAGCATTTGTTCCTGGCAAGGGAAAGGATGTTAAATGCAGTCAGGCTGCAGAAGAAGTTGGCTGAGCATCAGCCTCCTTCTGATTCTTAGAACCCTGGAGTAAGGGCTTGAGAGCTAGAGGAGATCTTGGAGATCAGATTGCCTCTTCCCTTGCCTAGCAACTGGAGATGATTAGAGACTCGAAGGAGTTCACAAGGACACTTTAGTCTGAATTGGAGTTCACACATGTCACCATATGTGATCATCGATTTTTGCCTTTAATTTTCTTAATTCACAGATTATCGTCTTGTGTGTTCAAGTTACTATTTTTATTGCCCCTTTTAGTCATCGTATGCCAAGTGAAAGATCTATCGCTCTACCTTGACTCTCCTTCATCCAGTCTTCACACTTGTGTGCAGCACTCCACAGTCCTCTGTGCTGCCTATTAAGTCCTCACACACTATCCAGACTGCACCTTAGTCCCATCACTTCCTGCAGAGTGTTGACTTTGTAAACTCAACCTTGGCTTGATTCACCTTCTGAAATGAAAAGTGACAAGTATATATTGAAATCTTTAAAAGTATACTCTTTAAATATATTTATTTGACATTTTCATACATGTACAAGATGTATTCTGCTTACTGTCACCCAGATCCCTGTCTCCTTCACATACCCATCACCCTCCACTTCCTCCAAAAAATCTCGCTTCCCTATTCTATGATGTTATTTTTGACTTTAAATCCAAAGAGTTTAACTGTGACTATAGGTTTGGAGCTTTCCATTGGGGCCTGGTGGGCTTACCAGTACGCAGTGACTCCTAGACAGTGTTTTCTGATTCATCCTTGACACAAAAATTTTCAAAATTTATAGATCATTTTATTATCTAAATAAGTCAACTATATTTAGTACTGGGTTCTCATTGTTTTTGATGCATTGAGTGGATTTTATTTTTTAAAAATGTGTGTATGCTTATGTCTGTATGTGTATATGCTACATGTGTGCAGATGCCCAGATAGTCAAGAAGAGAGTGTCAGATACCCTGGAGCTGGAGTTACAGGCTATTACAAGCTGTCTAATATGGGTTCTTGGGACCCAACATTGAACCACTACAAGGATAGTACACACTCTTAAAGAGCCATATCTTTAGTCTCTAATGTCATTATATTATTTGAAAGATTTATTTCTTTTTAATGTGTATGATATGTTTGCCTTCATTTATGTATGTACACTACATGCATGGTTGGTGTCCATAGAGACCAGAAATGGGCTTACTTGAGGTTGTGAGAGGCAAGGTAGGTGCTGGGAATTGAGAAAGCCTGTGTTTTTGACTGCTGAACCATCTTTCTAGCCCTACGATTTTATTTTTTAACTTAGTACAATTGTTGAAAAATACCTGTGGGACCCGAGGAGCTTCCTCATTTGGTAGAGTTCTTGCCTTGGTGTTTGAAGACCTGAGCTTGATTCCCAAGAAGCCAACAAAACAAAAATAAAACATTTAAATAGGAAAGCAAGCAAACAAACAACCCGAGTGTGATACATTTGAAATAACAGGGTTAAGGAGGTAGAGAGAGGAGATCTTTGGGACATTCTGCTGGTCAGACAGTCTAACATACTCAGTGGGCTCCAGGACAATGAGAGACCATCTCAACATCCTACCACCAACACCAAAACATAAAAGAAAATAAGATGCACGAAACCTGAGAAATGACCACAGGGATTGCACACACACACACACACACACACACACACACACACACACACACACACACACACACACACACCAGAGAGAGAGAGAGAGAGAGAGAGAGAGAGAGAGAGAGAGAGAGAGAGAGAGAGAGAGAGAGAGAGAGAGAGAGAGAGAGCGGGAGGGTGGGGAGAGCCCTTCTTTATTAATCTTAAATCACAGGATGAAAGATGGACTCATACAGAGAACTTGGGGATTTTAAATAAATTGTATCCTGAGCTATGAGACATAAGTTTCGATATGACCTCAATACAGTCTCACAACTGCAGTAAATTCCCAAGCAGGCAACAAGCCATGTACTTCCTGTGTTCTTGCCATCATTAAATGTTCTTTCCTGTCACTGTTCCTGCTGCTGTTTCAGCTTGCCTAATTCAGTCAGCAGACACAATACATCTACTTCCTGTTGGCTTTGACACATTTGATTTCACTTTCATTAACATTTTTTATTAGCTATAAATGAACAGTTTCTTCAATTTCAAATAATTTATGTGAAATATTTTGTAAGGCTTTTTTCATAATTATATATACTGCAGATGTGCTATGGCAGGGAGTTTTTGCTATCAGATTTCTGGTTGTACATGATAATAATTTTGAAATTATAAGATTATATTTTTATAGAAAATGAAAATTTCCTATCTTTCTCTGACTCTACTTTTCTGGATCTACCAGTGAAAAATAATATATTAGACTTATATTTATCCTCTTGAAGTAACTATCCTAGAACCACTTACTGTGGGATTTTATGTTTTACTTCTAATAAAAAGATGTCTTATGTGACTGGTGGATATGGTTTCATTTTACTTATCATCTTTTTATTTATGCTTCCTGTGTTTTAAAACAACTTAGAGATGGCACGTTAGTGTCCATGTTCCTGCAAACTGAACATATACCATAATATCTGATATGCGAATGTGTTTGTTTACTATTATTTTTGAGTATTTGTATTACTGTAAACCTTATTTCACAGTTTAAATTATTTTGCCTGGCTTTCCTCCCACCATCTTCCCAAAAAACTTAAAATCCATTAACAATTGTCTAATTGAGATCTATGAACATCGGTATATCCATCAATTCAGGAAAGTCGCCATCATTTCCTCCAACCCATCACTTCCCTCTGTGGTTTTCCCCACCCTGCGAAACAACACTTGCATTTTCTGTGATATTCCTTCAGATTTCTAAGTCAGCATTTTACTTGTTATACAGATTAAATTGTTTTCCTTACATATAAGGCTATCATTATAATTGACTTTGAATTTTTGTTATTTCTCTCTCTCTCTGTCTCTGTGTGTGTGTGTGTGTGTCTGTGGGTGTGTGTGTGTGTCTGTGGGTGTGTGTGTATGCACATCTGGTTGGGCACAAACATATGGAGAACAAAGAAGTACATAGGGCATCCTATTCTATTTCTCTGCCTCACTCCCTTGAAACAGGGCCTCTCATTGGACTTGGACTGTGACTGGCAGTCAGCAAGACCCAGAGAACCTCATGTCTCAGCTCCCACCATGCTGGAATTACAGGCCATGTGTTGTCAAAACCTATTGGCATGGGTGCTGGGATCCAGACTCACATCCTCCTGTGTATACAGTGAGTTCTCCTCCCTTTTCCTCCTCTTCAGGCCCTAATTCATTCCCTTTAGTCACATATGTTTTTTTCTGAATATTAGCAAGTACTTCTATTTTCCTCATGTTCTAAAATCTTATAAACTTTCTGAGGGTAAGCCCAAACCCCATCTATTTACTAGGTATGTTCTTCTGGCACAAAAGTAACAATGCTCATTTCTTTTGCTATGTTTTTCTGGTTTCTGATTAAATTTTTAAAAAATTTGTGATTGTCAGTATATGCATATGCATACATACCAAAAATGCCAACCACATTTAAATTAATCCTTCTGTATATATAAAGTATTCATATTTCTCCCACCCTTTTTCTGATACTCCTCAAACTTTGTCTTCTAAATTTGTGTTATATTTTATAGGAAAAAGTTATATCTGTGGAGATTTCTCTTATTTTGTGATTTTCTGATTGTATTAATTTTGTCAGATCTTCCTGTTTTGTGTACATGTATACACATGTGTATGCTTTTATATGTGAGTGTGGATGACAGAAGTTGACATTGAGTGTCTTCCTTAGTCACTATACATTTGGCTTATTGATGAAGGATCTCTCAGTGAATCTGGAACTCAGAGACTCAGCAAGACTGGATAGCCAGCAAATCCCAGGAAACCCCTGTCTCTGACATCCCAACACTGGAATGATAGGCATGCATGTGCCACCACTTAACTCTGTAGATATGTCCTGGGGATCCATACTCAGGCCCTTGAACTTGTGTGTCTAGTACACATTTTACTAATTGAGCTATCTCCCAATTTCTAACTTCTCCACTCAAATATAAACTCAATAGTTTTTAGAATTTATTTTCTGAAATGAACATTTACTTACTAATCTTCAAGTACTGTTTGAGCTACAATAAATAAGTTTTCTTTGAATTCTAAACATCTCTCCTTTCTTTCTGGGATTATTCTTTAACCAATTTCTCACTAGGAAATGTCTCAGGGAAGAGTCTGTGAGTTTGGGATTGTCTACTTACTTCTAGCTATGTATTTCCTTTCAAACTTCCTTTTGTTTTACATTTCTATTACACTATGGTTATAGCATTTCTTTATGGCAATACCAGTTTCTTTTAAATAACTCATTCTTTTATGACCCATACAAAATATTTTCTCCCTTAAAAGTATAATTTTCCAAGCATTGTTTCCTGGTGCCAAGACACTCACTAGATAAATTTGGAATCAAGAATTCTTTGGAATTTGGAATCAGGTCTATTTTTATCAGTGCTTGTCCTAATCAAATCACTATGAGAAGCTGCTTAAAAAAATCTCCTCAGGCACTGATGGCTTGTCAACTTTTCCTTGCAGTTCTATTCATTTTGTTTGATCTGAAATCATGTATATGATTCACATCAACAGTCATTAACATATTTTCTCCATTAATTAGGAAGAATGGAGGAAGATTATACCATCGACTACAGCACTATAGAGTATCTGTGAATCTAGACATATTGCCTACCTACCCACTTGTATAGACAATAGAAATTCTAATTTGATATGAAAAATGACCAGTGACTCCAATCCTAAACCCCAGGCTGGTGCTCACTGCCAGGCTTTTGTTCCGGGTCACTGTAATGTTTAATAAACAGGCTCAGGGAGTTTTTATCTGTAGAGCCGAAGAGACTCTGGTTAGTAGCTCAGCAGGTATTGCAGGTAATTAAAACACTTCTTCAAGCTGAGAAGGCAATAACACAAATGTTTGAGAGATTGTTGTGAACAGTCTGAAGTGAGATAATTGCTTCCTTAGAGAGTTACCATCTTTTATCTCAGACAAGATTTGGAATGATTTGTGACTGGAATTACTTATAACTGTTGGTTAATATTTTTGCATTATGACTAAGAAATCACTTGTTTTCCTTAAAATAACTGGCACACTATTAGACATAACAGATTAGCCTTGCCACTGTGACTGGAAACTCCTTGATTATGTGCATGATTTAGGTTTCTGATATTAAGGTCCAATATTGTGGCACAATATTGTTATATATATATAGGCTGTTGGAATATTTAAGAGAGTTAAAGACTTGATGAGAATTAAATTAATTGTATTAATCAAAATTATTTACATATCCAGCAACATTTGGATTCATTTTTTTAATTGGGTATATAAAATTCACAAATATGAGTTAAGGGATTTAAGACAACTAAACTACTTGGTCAACTGAAAAGATCAATAGATAATATTCTTGTCCTTGTGCAGCCACTTTCCCTGTGGTTCCATACACTGGAATAACTATCTCTCTGAACATTTTACTAGTTGGTGGAAGCCATATGATCGAATCTAGCCAGTGGTATCATTTCCAAGACTACCCACTCCAGGGCCTTCTTCCTGCTTCAGAACAACAACAAAAACTTCTTACAGAAAGTATAGCGAAAAATAAAAGGGGGGGACATTCTCCTAGCTTTGTCCTTTGGGGGTCTCTGCATGCTACATATTGAGGTTCCCTGAAGATTTGAGCTGGATGTGGAGCATCAGGAGGAAATGAGTCCTGTTTCTTTAAGCCAGTGAAACAGGAGTTCTTTATGATCAGGACATAATTTATCCTCTTTTGACTGATAACAGCTGTTCTTATCAGGGGGTATCAGTGGGATGGTGGACAGGCTGAAGGATGCTACTTTTGCTTAGTTCATGGGAGGCAGAGAAGTGGAGAACAAAATTACACTGAGGATGCAAAGTTAATGACTCAGGCTTAGTCACTTAACATTTGCCAAAACATTCAAGGGAAATAGTTTAGGAGGAATATTGTATGCATAATACAAGATAATCTATAAAAGAAAATGCTGTTAAAGAATTCCATGTACCCAGCTTTGAGATAAGACAAAATCAAGATTATTATCAATTCATACATGAATGATTGTTGAGACCTCCATTAGACCTCCAAGGCCTTTTGGAGGGGGTCAGTCTTCCAAGGAAGAATTACTGTTGAAACAATAGCAAGATGTTTGCTTTTTCTTTTGAACTCTCACTGTCTCACAAATATATAATTTACAAACATTTCATTAAGATAATTTCTGACTGAACATTGCAATTAATTTTTAAGAGACTTCCATTTGTTGAGCATAACGATTATTGACAATTATATGAAAATACAATTAAAATGCTCTTTCTCTCTTCAATTGCATAGATGTGTGGAGTCTGATTGCCTTCATGTGCCTTGACCAATGTAGTGAAGTATAACTGATTAACCTACAGGTGGATTAAAAATCTGATGGGCTGCAGCCAACATTTACTTCATCCCTCACAGGCAATCCCTTCTACCCCAATTGTAGCAGAGTAAATTCTAAATCTTTTCAGGTTATTAACTTATGAAAAGTTAACTAATCTGACTAATTTATGGAGTGAATCACAGATCCGGTTTGCTATTTTATGAGTTTCCTCTTCGTTTCTTTGTTAACCTGATACTGATATGGTCCTTGGGTCTCCTGAGTCCACTATATACCTTGCCCATAAGTGTTGACCTTGCAACTAAAATAAAATAAATAAGTAAAATCTTGCAAATTTTACTAGTGTTCATTTTACTTTTTTCTAATATGTAATTATAATGAATATGCACAGCTCCTATAAAGGTTTATTTATTCTGTTTATAGGCCACTTCTGTTTTCTTGTGTGTATGTGTTCATGTGTAGGTGTGTGTGTGTGTGTGTGTGTGTGTGTGTGTGTGTGTGTGTGTGTGTATGTTGTGAAATATTTTAAGATATGTTACATTTGTTTACACTGTGGAATATTTGTTTTAATGATGCAAAGATATGTTGCATTCTTTTATGTTGCATTTGTTTAACTCTGTGAAGCTGTGTTACTTTGACAATAGCAAGGCATGAGAAAGGATTAGTGGAGCTGACAGGCAGAGAGAATTAAAAGGAGACAAATGGAGGAAAAAAAGATCAAGGAGTGAGCAAAGAAGGCGCCAGCTACCCAACCACACAGCCAGACAAGGAATAAGAAAGAAAGAAAAGATATATAGAGAGGTAAAAGCCTGTGGGAAAAGGTAGATAGGCTAATTTAAACTAAGAAAAACTGGCTAGAAAAAAGCCAAGCTAAGGCTAGGCATGCAGCCCACCCCCAAAAGAGCCAAAGTGTAAAAACAACGAGCCTCAGGTGTATATGAGGCTGTGTGTGCATGTGAGTGTATGTATGTGTGCTTGTGTAGATGCATATATACATGAGGGTGAGTGTGCATGTGCATGTATATGCGAGGGTATGTGTGCATTTATGTACATGTTTATGTAGAGTAGCTGGGAGTTCTACATCTGCCTCCAAAGGCAGCAGAAAGTCCATTCCATATTGGGCATGGCTTGAGCATCTGAGACTTCAAAAGCCACCCTGTAGTGACATAACCCCTCCAATAGAGCCAAACCTACCCCAACAAGGCCACACCTCCTAATAGTGCCATTCCTATGGGCCTCTGAGTCCATTTTCTTTCAAACACCAGGGTCCTCTACTGAATGTGATGTTGGTAAAACATATTTTCCTATTCTGCATCATACCATTTATTTTAAGAATGACAGTTTTCTTTGCCTTATAGAACCTTTACAGTTTCATGAGGTTCCATTTATTAATTGTTGATCTTAGTGCTTATCCTATAGGTTTTCTATTTAGGAAGTTGTCTACTGTGTCAGTATGTTCAAGACTTTCTCTTCTATCCAATTGAGTGTTTCTGGGTTCATGTTGAGGTCTTTGATACATTTGGACTTGAATTTTGTGCAGAGTGATAAGTACGGTTCTATTTGTCTTCTTCTACATACAGCCATCCACTTTGATGAGCACCATTTATTTCTGGATTCCTTAGCAGAAATCATGAGTCCATAGGTGTGTGCATTTATGGCTTTGTCTTCAAGTGTTTTGACCAAAGTGTTTGTTTTTATACCATATTGGTTTTTACTGCTATTTTTATTATTAAATTATACATGGGTTTTTATTACTATAGCTCTGTATTACAACTTGAAATTGGGAATGATGAGACCTCCAACAGTTTGGACACAAATAAATAGTTTAGATAAATAGTTTGTTTATCTTACTGATTTCCCTAAAGAACAAACTCTTTTTGTCATTTCTTCTTTGTTCTCATTGTTTCTATTTTCTTAATTTTAGCCCTGGGTTTGAATTTTTTTTGTACAGCCTACTCTTTTTGGGTGTTATTACTTCTTTTGTTTTAGCGCTTTCAGGTGTACTGTTAATTTTCTGGTATAAGTTCTCTTCACTTTATTGTGTAGAGATGCTTTTATTGAGTCCCATAATTTGGGGTATACTATATATTCATTTTCACTCAATTCTAGAAAGTCATTAATTTTGTCATTTCTGTCTTGATCCCTTTTTCATTCAATAAAGAGTTGTTTAGCTTCCATGAGTTTGTATCCTTTCTGTTGTTTCTTTATATCCAGCTCTAATCTGTGGTGGGCTTACAGAATGCAGAGACTTATTTAAATTTCTTGTATATGTTGATACGTGCTTTTTGTCCAGGTATGTGCCAAATTTGGAGAAAGTTCCATGAAGTACAGAGACAAAGGTGTTTGATAGAATATTCTGTACATATCTGTTACATATATTTGGTTTATAACATCAGTTATTTCCAACATTTCTGTTAAGTTTTTGTCGAGATGACTGTCCAGTGGTAAGAGTTGGACATTGAAGCCTCCTACTATCAGTGTTTGAGGGTCAATATCTAATTTAAGCTGCTGTGTTTCTTTTGCAATTTGAGTGTCCTGTGTTTCAGGCATAGATGTTAAGAAATGAAATGTCATTTTATTACGGTTTTTCTTTGATGAATATGTACTGTCCCTCCTTTTCTCTTTTGATTAGTTTTGGTTTGAAGTCTATTTTGTTAGGTATTAAAAAGGTTATACCAATTTGCTGCTTGGAATATCTTTTTTTTTCTGAGACAGGGTTTCTCTGTATTGCTTTGGAGCCTGTCTTGGAACTTGCTCTGTAGACCAGGTTTGCCTCGAACTCACAGAGATCCCCCTGCCTCTACCTCCAGGGTGCTGGGATTAAGGCATGCACCGTCAATGCCCAGTTCTGCTTGGAATATCTTGTTCCAAACATTTACCCTGAGGAAATGTCTATCCTTGATGTTGAGTTGTTTTTCTTGTATATAGGTAAAAGGTGAATTCTGTTTTCACAATCATTGTGTTTGTCTGCCTTTTTACTGGGATATCAAGACCATTAATGTTGAGAGATATCAATGACCAATGATTATTGATTCTTGTTATTTTGTTGTTGGTGTTGGTGTGCTAGTGTTTGTGTCTATACATTTCTCTCTCTCGCTCTCTCTGTGTGTGTGTGTGTGTGTGTGTGTGTGTGTTTCCTGTCTTCTGATTTTGCTGGTCTAAAGTTATTTATTCCCTGTGTTTTCATGGGTGTAGTTAACCTTTTCAGGTTGGAGTTTCCTTCTAGCATCATCTGTAGAGCTGGGTTTGTAGGTAGATATTCTTTACCTATGAGTGCAGTGCCCATGGAAGCCAGAAAAGATCACCAGATTTTGTGGAAATGGAGTGCTATTGAGTTGTGAGAACCTGGTGTAGTTTCTAGCAATTGAACTATGGTCTTATGGAAAAGCAGTAACCACACTTAAACCCTATGCCACCTGCCCCCAATGTTTGTTTAATTTTTTTGATGAATAAATTATGCTGTTTCTCAGGTACAGGAAAGTCAGGCAGACAGTGGAGGTTTACATGAGAAAGTCATTGTCAGTTCTGAATACAACAGAATGTTGATCCTGGCAGGAGACATAAACAAATGCAAATTTATAAAGCTCCAACATTTCTAAGTTTCCAGTAAAGTAAGAAAGTGATAATCCTTTGAAGCAGAAGCTTGAAAAACAAAAGCAAAGCAATAATGACATTTAGTCAATGATCCACATACAGAAGTGTTGAGGGGCTGAAAGAAAGTGTGGCTGTTGGAAGCATACTTTGAAATGCATTTGATACTAATGTATAGTGACAGATGGAGAGCTACATATGTGATGAATGGCATTTAATGAAACAATCATTGTAGAAGCTAGCCAGAACTTTATAGATGTTCATTGTGTAATCATTTCAGCTTCTTTTGTGCATGAGCATAGACTGTCAAAATAAGATGTTGGGAAAATAGAGGGTAGTAAATACTCATTTCTTTTAATATATACATATGTCTCCATATTAATACATCTCCATATATGCATATACACATGTATATGTATACATATACATACACACAAGTAACATATACACATAAACTGATGAAGAGAGGATTTATGGCTCTGGTGAGATGACTCAGTGAGTGAGGGCACCTACAGCAAAAACCAATGACCTCTTTTTGATCATTGGAATTTACATGGTGGAAGGAGAGAACCTACTGTGGCAATTGTCTTCTGACCTCCTCACAGTGGCATGTGGCCCTATCTTTCCCCCAATAAATACATGTGTATTTTCCATCCCCTCTCCTTTCATTTTCTTTATTTTTTTCTTTGTTTTTCTTTATTTCCTCCCCCCCTCTCTCCCTTTCTTCCTTCATATATTTTTCTTTTTTGAATAAAACAAAGCTTGGAATGGTCATATACACCCCACTGTCATTCAGACTGAAACACTTTGGGCATACAATTGTCGTCAACTGGGGAGGGGGCATACGATTTTCATATAGCCTTACTTTAAATATTTAGTGAATTCTCACTGTGAGCTTTGTTTTGATTATTAGGTTCTTGTAAGCAGTAATTATGACTCTCATGCTGCTTTTACATGTAGGGGAAAGTGAAAGCATACTGATGTATTCATTTAGCAGAAGTAAACATTTCATCTGCATTATTTGGATCTCAAGTGTCTGTGCTTAACTGGGATGCTGCACACCTTTGGCTTCAGAAAAATGGTACAGGTTTTTGACTTGAGCCTTCATTGACACCAAGGCCAAGTTCAACCTATTTTCTTTTCCTTGAATTGTTGACCAAGACAAGCATTGATTGCAACTTCTGACAGCATCCAATTTCCTATTCTTTGTCTCATGAGTGAATATCAAAGATGAGAATTACTTCCCCCTAAAACTAGCTAGACTCAAAGATGAACATTTCCTGTTCAGGTGACCTAATAAGGTTTTTCCCTGTGTAGAATAATCTTTACTGTAAACTAGTCTACCTGAGATTTATCTATTCCACTAAAGCAAAAATCACATGTCATATTCTATGATATTTAGACCTGGGTTGTTCTGTTTATGTTAATACTTGAATAAAATGAAATACCTTATTTGTTTGGTCTTTGATAATATCTAAACTATTTGTATCTATGAAAGGTTAGTGGAAAGAAATGTAATTGAGTTTGGCAAAGCAGTTAATAACCTCAAGATTTCAACTAATTAGGTATTGATCTACCATTATTATATTATCCATATATAGTCTGGGTATATGTTATCCATTTATAGTATAGATAACATAACAAATCCATACTATTACTGGTGTATGTACATACAAAAATCTTTATGACACACAGAGAGATAAAAAGAGAGAGAAAGAGATATGCTCACAGAGACAGAGAGAAGAAAAGAGAGACAGAAACAGAAGGGGGCAGGGAAGATAGATTTGCTTATTATGAGAAAGTATCCCACGATATTATGGAGGCTGAGATATTTCACAAAGCTAGAGTAACAAGAACATTGTTGGTATCATTTCGCCTGCGTCCAAAGTCCTGAGAACTAGAGGCATCAGTGATATAACGGCTCATCCCAATTTCCTCAGATTTCTTTTCCAGAGTGTTGCTTTATACGCATTATTGTCTGTGTACAGTCAAAGCATCCACTCAATGTTTAGATGAGTGACAAGAGTTTTCCTATCTGGAAGATTTTCTGTCTCTTCTCCAGTTTGCTTATTCTTGTTTTTCAATGAACTATAACTTTTGGACATCTTTTCTTTTTTACTTCTTTGTTTTATTGACATGCAACATACATAGATCTTTAAGACTTTCACCTCTTCTATTCTAGTTTCCCTACTGCTCTTCTACACTGGAAATGAGATAAGAATTCACAACTATTTATTTATGTAGTTTCCATTTTTATTATAAATTTAGATGCTTTTCTTCCTTTTATGTCATTACGTTGTACCCAGGATTCTTGAAGCATCTCTCTAGAAAGATTTTGCATTTGTTTTTTGAGGTTAACCACTTTGGTTGCTATTAGACTGATTTTAAATGTGTCCAGGTGCTGGCAAAGCACAAAAGACATTGGTTCCCATCAAACTGGAGCTACAGTATATTGTGAACCACCATGTCACTTTGATCCTCTGCAGGAGTAGCACGTTCTCTTAACTGCTAAGCCATCTCTCCAGCCCCATGGGGTAGTTTTTATTTATGGGCAATATCCTCTGATGTGTTCTATGCCATTCATATAGTCTACTGCCCAGGTTTATGCTCTGGCTGGACTCAGCTTCAGTATTTACTTTCTGATTTAATCTACCTCACCAGCCTCACCCAACTCCTGAGCTGAAGTGACTTTCTCCTTGTATTTATGACCATGGGCAAAGTTTTTCCTCAGTTTTTTTGCATAATTAAAGGTTTCCTACTAGATGCACATGGTTCTCCAGAGAAGGAGAAAGGGACAAGATCTCCTGAGCAAATTGGGAACATGGGGGGAGGGGAGAGGGATCTAGGAGAATGAGAAGGGGAGAAGAGGAGGAGTGAGGAGGACATAGAGAAGCAGTCAGGTTATAGAGGGGAAAGAAGAGAGGAGAACAAAATAAGAGATACCATCAGAGAGGGAACCAGTATAGGTTTAAAGAGAAATCAGGCACTAGGAAAATGTCCTGAGATCTACAAGGATGACACCAATTAACCATCTAAGCAACAGTAGAGAGGCTACCTTAAATGCCCTCCCCTGATAATGAGATTGATGACTGACTTATATGCCATCCTAGAGCCTTCATCCAGTAGCTGATGGAAGTAGAAGCAGATACCCACAGCTAAACACTGAACTGAACTGGAATCCAGTTGCAGAGAAGGAGGAGTGATGAGCAAAGTGGACAAGACAAGGCTTGTGAAACCCACAGAGAAGCTGACCTGAATAAGAGGAATCTCTTGGTCCCCAGATTGATCACTGGGAAACCAGCATGGAACTGATCTAGACCACATGAATGTGGGTGTCAGTGAGGAGGGCTTGGGAATCTATGGGGCCTCTTGTAGTAGATCAGTACTTATCCCTAGCAGAGGAATGGAATTTGGGGGCCCATTTCACATAGAGGGATACTCCCTCAGCCTAGACACATTTGGGAGGGCCTAGGCCCTATCCCAAAGAATATGACACACTCTGAAGATCCCCCCAAGGAAGACTTCACTCTCCCTGGGGAGCAGAAATGGTATGGGATAGGTAGGGTATTAGTAGGGGGATGGGGAGGAGAGGAGGGAAAGGGAACTGGCATTGACATGTAAAACAATCTTATTTCTAATTTAAATAAAATAATGGAGAAAAAAGCCTTCCTACTAGAATTGAAGCTTGTAGGAATATCAACTATAATTTCCTCACATGAATAGCACCAAAGCTGAGTAACCTCTGTCACAAATGGTGTGACAGATGACTTCTCACCCAAAATATACCTGTGATCAGGTCTTTCATGCCCAGGTTGTCATCTTCTGTACAGGTGTTGTGTGCTTAGAACCACAGGGTTTCTCTCCCCACTCCCACAGTGAGTTCCTTTTAAATTTGAGCTAGGTTATAAAATGAACTTTTGACATGCATTATATTTTGGTTAGTATTTGAGTTACTTGGAGGAGCAAACAACTCATGTCAGCTCAGGCCATTGTTTTGCTAAAAGTTCCACATCTCAAAATACATTTTTCTAGATCAATATGTGTTCCTCTGTAATAGTAATTCAGTGATCTGTTTCTGAAAGAGATCAATAGTTCTTAAGATGAAGAATGTGAGCTATGTACAATGATCAATTTCCCTATTTTTTCTGTATGCTAACAATGGTGATTAAATGTATAGATGAATGAGATGCTTAGTCTAGACTGGGTCAGGGCAATGTTGTGTGATTTGTCTCCATTTTAACTCTCTTCCTTTGCTTATTCTTAAGCACATGATTTCAGAATTACTTGTTAAATGTACTATAATCAGTTCAACATTTTAATGGTTAGGCTTACAAAGGAACTTTTTGGCATGTATATGTGTGTGATGTGTCTGTGTGTGTATGTGTGTTTATGTGTGCATATCTTATGGGCATTTTGCAAAGGTGGGAGCCTAGCTAGCTGAGTAACTATTGAGTGTCTTTCTCAATTGCTGTCTATTTATTAAGACTGATTATTTATTAAGATTTGCAGAACCCAGAGAATGCCAATTCCAGCTACTTTAGCTGGCCAGCCTGCTCCATGAACCCATTGTATCTGTCTTGTGAGTACTGGGTTTGTAGGCAGCTGCGATGCCTGCTCACATTTTATGAAAACTCTATGTACATGAATCCCCATCTTCATGCTTGCCAAGCAAGCACATAGTCCACTGCCATCTCTCCAACTCTGAACCCCAAATTCTCCTATTTCATCTTTCATCAATTCAATATTTTTTGTAAATACCCTTACCTTAATACATTATAGAAAGGGGGAAATCTCTGTTCAAAGAATGTGCCTAGTTTAAAATTAAAATGCATGTTTTTAATTGTGAATCTATTTAATGGTTTATAAACAACAGAAACACCAAAGAAGTATTTATTTGCATGAGTAATTTAGAATGTTTGGTATAATTTCATTTTGTATTTTATTTAAAACAAGGTACTTCATCACTGTTTAACCCTGTCAGTGATTTCCTCTTTAATAGGACTAAAATAGGACTTGATTATCTGGCACATTTTAATTATTACTTGAAGATTTTTCTTTCAGTCATTTCCATTTTAGCAATGGAGTGTTAATCTTTAATTTTCATGTGATCATTTTTTTAACAGAAGGCTCAGAACCATTTGTTTGTCATGTAGACAGAACAGACTCCTGTGCGTTGTCTACATATCACAGGGGAACACTTTCACTGTTTGGAGGATGGTGAGTGGCATTTTTGTGCCAACCACAGGAACAGGAATTTCAACAGGTTCAGTATCTGCCCGTTCTGTGAGCCAATGAGACAGAGCCATCACATGTTAAGTAAAGCAACCTTATTACTTAAAGAAAGGGACAGTAGGAGCTTGGATCAATAACAAAGAATAGATACTGTCTCTCATGGCTCAGAAATCTATTGGGACAGATGGGATCTCTTTTCTTCAAGTCCTACTTGTAATGCAGCTGAAGAGTCTAAGAAAACACTGCACCCAGGTTTAATCCACAGGGGCATATAGATTTCTGGGTGAAAGTACTTAGGGCCTGAAAGATGCCTCGGTGGCTAAAGGCACTTGCCACAAAGACTGATGATCTGAATTTGATTCCTAATACCCACATGGTGAAAGGAGAAAATCAACTCCTGCAACTTGTTATGTGCCTTCCATGTTCCAGGGAATCTCCCTTCCCTCCAAAAAAGTCAACAAAGTAAATAAAAGGTAAAATTAATAACAACAAGGAGAAATACATATAGGACATTTTGTCCTAGAAAGACAGAAACAAAGTTTGAAGTGTTTACTTCATTTCATCCTTATCTCAGAATATTTTATTGCTAGAACATTCTGCAATTATTTGTTATTTATTTATCTGTTTGTTTGTCTTGCTTATGCTTAAGGATGTAACTCATGGCCTTAGCCATACTAGGCAGGCTCTGTACTTTTTAAGTCTGGCCTGACACATTTCTGCATTTGTTTCTGAGAATTATAAGTGTAGAAGTGGGGACCTGGACCAAGCAAAGACCACCCACAGAGCTTTTTTAAAGTACATTTTATAAAAATGTCCTCATTTTCCTAGCTCTTTATTTGTTCATTCTATTTCAAGCTTTAGACATCATTTATATAGAATTAATTTTTAACATTTTGTTTTGCTTGTGTATGTAGAAGGATTTCTACATTTGGAAACTATATAAATATTCATCCATATTTTAGTTTAACACACTTACTGTTTCTCTGTCAGCCATTAATATTGCAACTCACATTCAACTTTATTCTTGTTGTATGAGTTAATAAAGTAGGATAGTGTTATTCAGTTTCCTGTCGTGAACAAGAAGGCCTATTTAATTCCAAAAATAATCCAAAAATTTTTGCATTGGCTTGACATTTTTTGAATTTATCAAATGAAAACATGTTTCTCCAACATTGTTCTGCTTGCCATTGCACTGCCACAACCCTTTCGAGAATATCCTAACACTGTTACTTGCTATACTCAATGTAGATTTCAGCAGCTATTGTCAAAAAATACTGTTCAATTATAAGTCAAGGTGACTTCAGATTTGTTGGGACAAGTTTCAAAATATAATATATGGAAAATGAGAGAGAATAATTTATCAATTAAGTGAATGAAAATGGAATTGGGTATTATGGTATCTCTTCATTGATTGACACCTCCTTTTTTATTACTTTTCTGTTTCTGTTTTCTTCTTTTACATTTTACTATCATGCTTTACCTACATTTCAAAAAGGATCTATGGTCTCTTGATTGATATTATTTTGCATTAAATTGATAATTCTAAACAGAATCTCATGGGAACCATCAGTGGAGTTGATCTGAAATCCTCATTAAAATATGCCTGAAGTAATAGAAAAAAGCAAAACTTGTAGCAACACATGAACAAAGTCTGGCAGCCCAACCTCAAAATTTGGAAAGAATTGTCACTAATTATGATGCAGAGGGTGGAGTAATAAGAAAATTCCCATAGAGGCTCAGTATAAGATAGTCTCTTATTTTGAGTTCAGACAGACATCCTTGGATTACAGTCCCAAGGGAGGATGGACAGAACTGATGAGAGAAACATTAGAAGTTTTTCAGTGCTGCAGATCACATTTCTGCATGCTGTGAGTCTAGGCACTCACACTCTAATCTTCTTCTTATAGTTTAGGCAGTTATAGTGCTGTACCTTTATCTCTGAGTCCTCTTCCTTTATTTGTTCCTTTCACACTTTAGCTAGATTATTGAGTAAAACAGGAACCATCTCTATTTCTCTGTTTAAGTGCATGCCTTGGTGTTATGAGAGGACATGGCTGTGTTATCTTTCTTGGGATACTGTTCACATGTAAAACTGTCCCTATGGATACTGAGAAGGAACCATTCCATCTAGAGTATGACAGTAAAGTATTTTCTTCTATGCAAATCTTTTAAAGCTGCTCTGTAATAGAGTTTTGGGAATAATAGTTAAGAGCTCTAATCCATCATTAAGAAATAGAATAACTCAATGCACTGAAGTCTAAAATCTGAACCTTTTATAAACAAACTATGTTGATTTACTGGAACAATCACTTGGATGGGCCTTATCCTATCAGATTATCTAAGATATTGCATTTAGAAACAACATACTTTTCTTTCCAAATATAATTCAAAAGGATAACCAAAAATTTAGGGAGCCTGCCTTATCCCAATAAATATAACTGCTGCTAACAGTCATTGTAGTCAGTCCTTTTTGTTTTTATTTTTTCCATTTTATATGTAAATGGGAAAATGTACATCCCTACAGAGAAGGAAAGTCTGTCATTCCTTGTCTTTCATGGGATAAGGCATCAACAAAGCTGCAAAACAAAATACCACAAAAGTGGAAGAAGGTGTTTAACATGTAGTCCCCCTCTCCTATCCTATTAATAGAGGGACACACATAGGTACTGATTTTAGAAATTTGTCAGCATTACAGGAATATAACATATGTCATAGCTTAGTTTTGGTGACATAGTCATGTATTGTGCCTACATTCACTACAAAGGGATATTACATGGAAAATAACATTTATACCTTGCCCAATTGTCTCTGGAATTATAACATGCCAATAGAGAATGCTGTACCAGAGTGGTAGACATGATGATGTAAAGATATTGATAGATATCAGAGGAAAAAGCTAAGTCATCTCTTGGTGATGGATGAATGAATGTGCCTATGGATTGTTCACTGTTATGTCTTTGGCATGAGGTAGTGGCAACAACTACTAATATGAGAAACATCAATATGAAGAGAACAAATTTGAGGAAAGGAAGCATCATGAATTCAGAATTTGTTGTTGGTAGTTTAATTTGAGATTTTTTAGAGACACTGAAGAGGACATGTTAAGATATGAAGATTATACAGTATCAGGGATGAGATACAAACATGACTTGTAGTGAATGTGAGAAATAATCTTAATTATGAATAAAGTTGGATGAGTATGAAATGGGAATAGAATCATTTATACTTGAATGTAATGTCTGGAGAAAATCACAGCCAAAGGTGGGAGGAAATGAGAGAGCATGATGAGGAAAGAAAGCACAGTTTTTAAACTACTGTCATCTAAATCTGTTAAAAATGAGTGAAAATTCAGACAGAGACTAGCAGAGCCCATTTTCTTGAAGAACATGAACATTACTAAAGGTTTTAGAAAGATCCATCTTGGCAGATTCAGAGTAAATGAAAGAGTATACTTGGTAGGAAGTAGAGGTAGGGTACACAAACCATCTTCAAGGAATGTGTCAAAATGCAGTGGGACTATCATATTGGGTCATGGGTAGAAATTGATTGTGGTAATGGGTTATTAGCTTGAAAAAATTGTAGAGTTCAAGGAGAGTAAGCAACCTTCTTTTGTTCCTTAAACTATTGTTGGCTATGGACTTTGCTGTGAACTATGTTATATTGAGGTATGGTCCTCATATCCCTAATCTTTCCAGGACTTTTAAAATGAAGTGGGGTTGGATTTTGTCAAAGACCTTTTCTACATATAATGAGATTATCATGTGGTTTTATCATTCAGTTTGTTTCTATTGGGGATTACACATCAATTTAAATATGTTGAACCATCCCTGCATCTCTAAGATAAAACCTAATTGGGAATGATGAATGATCTTTCTGCTGTGTTCTTGGATTCTGTTTACAAATATTTTACTGAGAATTTTTGCATATATGTCAATAAGTGGAATTATTCTGTAATTCTCTATCTCTGAAGGAACTTTTTGTAATTTCAGTATCAGGCTAACAGTGGCCTCATAAGATGAATTGAGCAATGCTCATTCTCTTTTGGGAATAATTTGAGAAGTATTAGCTTTAACTCTTCTTTGAAAATCTGGTAGAATTCTGTTGCAAAACCATCTGGCCCCGACTCTTTCTTTCTTTATTCCTTTTCTTTCTTTCTTTCTTTCTTTCTTTCTTTCTTTCTTTCTTTCTTTCTTTCTTTCTGTGTCTTCCTTCCTCCCTCCTTTCCTTCCTTCCTTCCTTCCTTCCTTCCTTCCTTCCTTCCTTCCTTCCTTCCTTCCTTCTTTCCTTCTTTCCTTCTTTCTTTGTTTCTTCCTTTCTTTGTTTCTTTCTTTCTTCTCCTTTCTTTCTTTTTTTCTTTCTTTCTCTTTATGTTGTTTTTGTTGGTAGGCCATAATTACTGTTTCTATTTCATTAGAGGTTATATGACTGTCTAAATTGCTTATTTGATCTTGATTTAACTTATATAAGTGTAGTCATATTAAGAAAATTACCCACTTCTTTTAGATTTTTCAATTTTGCAATTACAGGGTTTTTTAAATTAATTTATTTTTTATATTCCAATCCCATTTCCCACTCCCTCCTCTCCTCCCACTCCCCCCACCCCCCACCTCACCTCCATTCTGTTCCTTGGAGAGGGTAAGCCTCCCTTAGGAAGTCTATTAAGTCTGTCCCATCATCTCGTTGAGGCAGGACCAAGGCCCCTCTCCACACCCACACCCCTGTGTCTAGGCTGAGCAAGGTATCTCTTCATATTGAATGGGAAATACAGGGGTTTAAAGTATGTCCTTATGATTTTCTGGATTTCTTTGGTGTCTGTTGTCATGTTTTCCTTTTCATTTCTGATTTTGTTAATTTGGATATTATCTCTCCACCTTTTAGTTAATTTGGTCTTATTGATTTTTCAAAGAACCAAATATTCACTTTAATGCTTCTTTGTATTGTTTTTTTGGTTTCTAATTCATTTATTTCAGACCTACTTTTGATTATCTCTTGCCATCTACTCCTTTTGTCTTCCATTTGTTCTAGTTGCACTTTTAAGTGACTCGTATGAGAGCTCTTCTTTTTTTGTGAAATGTAGACATTAACTTTCCTCTTAGCATTGCTTTTCTGTGTCTTATAATTTTGGGTATGCTGTGTATTCATTTTCATTCAATTCTAGAAAGTCTTTAATTTCTTTCTTGAACCACTTTTATTTAGTTATAAGCTGTTCAGTTTCCATGACCGAGTTTGTCCATTTACTGTTATTCTTGATACTAAACTTTAATGCATGGTGGTCAGGTAGGATGGAGCATGTTATTTAAATTTTCTTTAATCTTATAAGAGTTGCTTTGTCCCTGAGTATGGCCAATTTTGGAGAAAGTTCCATGAGGTTCTGAAAAGAAGATACATTTGTGTTTGGGTGAAATGTTCTGTAAATATGTATTAGGCCCATTTGGTTTATACCATCAGCTAGCTTCAGCATTTTTTTTTTTTTTTAGTTTTTGTCTACCTGTCTGTCAGCAGAAGTGTGTATGATGGTCAAAATGCAGTGTGATTTAAGTTATATTAGTGTTTCCTTTATGAACTTTGGTGCCCTTGTGTTTGGTGCATAGATATTAAGAATTGCAATGTCTAGGACCTAGAGTAATGGAAACTTCCTAAAATATATGAAGGTGATACTAATGAATTCTCCAAATAATGGAGCTAAGAAACCCCCAACTGGTCATCTTTTGTCACAAAATGAAGATTTTTAGTACCAGGATTGGGTTACATCCAATTGAGTTGTTGGACGAAGGGTTTCCTTGAGAACCCACAAGCAACCCAGACTGTTCCTAAGACAATAGATCACTCTCTTCAAATTGACAGCAAAATCTTTGCCAAGGAAACAACCAAACAACTCATTGAACATGGGGGGTAAAGAGACTTTTGCCTACATGGAATCTTCACCTCTATATTCTAGTGTCTTTGTTATGTGGAAAAGTACTTTGCAGGCAATCAAAAGATAATGTAAACACCAACCCAGTCACAAAACCTTTGAGCTACAATGCTGTTCTGACTGAAAAACATGCTAAGGCAATGATGGAATACAGTCTGTGGAAGTAACCACCCAATGTCTGATTCAACTTATGGCCCATTTCATGAGAAGGAACCCCTGCCCAACACTTGGTTAGTCAAGAACCAGAGATTAAATAGCTCTGAGACCTAGAGTAAAAGCAAATACTCCTGTAGAATGTCTCCTAACGATATTCTGCTATACTTATAAATCAGTGCTTTATTCAGAGAAGCTTCTTCTGCAGCAGATTGAAACAAGAGCACACACACACACACACACACTCACACACACACACACACACACACACACACACACACACACACACACTGGAAAATGCAGCTGTAGATGGTATATCTCCATCAAATCCTTCCTCTGAGGGCTCAGGACACCCTGGGAAAGATGAGGAAAAGAGTGTAAGAGCCAGTAAGGATGGAGGATGCCAGGAGATAAATTGCCCCTAAATTAAGTGAGCAAAGCTCATATGAACTCACAGCGACTGAAATGGCAAGCACAAGGCATGCTTGGGTTTGCATATGATCCTTTGTGTATATTTTGTAATTTTCAGTTTAGTATTTTTGTTGAACTCTGGAGTGTGTGGATGAGTGGATCTCTGTTTTTTGGGAGTTCTCTTGGGTTCTTGTTCTTCTTTTGCTTTGCCTGGTTCAACTTTGACGTGATGGTTTTGTTTTATCTTCTTCTATATTATTTTGTTATATTTTGTTGCTATCTTTTAGAAAGCCATTCTTTTCTATTGAGAGATAGAACTGGAATGGATTCAGTTGGGAGAGGGGATAGGGAAGACCTAGGAGGAGTAGAGATAGGGGAAACTGCAATTAGGTTATGTTATATGAGAAAAGAATCTATTTTCAACAAAAGAGTAGGAAGGAATTGCAATGTCCTCTTGGTAGATTTTTCCTTTGATGATTATGTAGTATTCTTTCCTATCTCCTCTGATTAGTTTTGGTTGGAGGCTATCTTGTCAGATATTAAACAACTATACCAGTCTACTTCATAGATCCATTTTCTTTGAATATCCTCACCCATACTTTTATTCAGAGGTGATCTCATCCTTGATATTGAGGTATTGTGGGGAGCCACAGCCCCAAGATGGCGACTGGCTGGATGCCAGGGAGACCAAGCTTAGCTGTAAACAAGCCTTATTTGGAAGCGCTTAGTGGATCTGGTGTGCCTCCTCCAGCTGTGACCTATCCGGGATCACCAGGTGGCATGAACTAATTGGGTAATGAGCTTGCTATCCGGGATTGCCAGGTGGCATGAGTTAATTGGGTAATGAGCTTGCTTTTAAGGGCTTGCCAGGGGGCTGGGAGAGAAGAAGCAGAGATAGAAGAAGCAGAGAGAAGAAGCAGAGAGAGAAGCTGAGGAGAAGCTGAGTTAGAGGTAGAAGGAGAAGCTAATGTACAAGGTTTCTGAATAAACTGCTTGAAGAAGAGTCGTGGTCGTGTCCTTCTTGCTGGTCGAGATAGGCGCGACGAGGTATGTTTCTTGAATGTAGGAAAAAGTTAGATTATGTTTTAATAACCATTTTGTTTGTCTGTATCTTTTTATTAGGGGAATCAAGGCCATTGATGTTGAGAGATATCAGAGATATCAATGAGCAGTGAATGCTGATTCCTATTATTTTGTTGTTATTATTGTGGTGGTGGTTTCTCTCTCTCTCTCTCTCTCTCTCTCTCTCTCTCTCTCTCTCTCTGTGTGTGTGTGTGTGTGTGTGTATGTGTGTGTGTGTGTGTGTGTGTGTTAGGTGTGCTGTGTGCTTCTTGTAACTTGATAGGCATCTCCTTCTACAGGCTAGGAAAATTTTCTTCTATGATTTTGTTGAAAATATTTTCTGTGCATTTGACCTGTTTCTTTAACTTCCTTTATTCCTATTACTCTAGATTAAGTCTTTGCTCCTACTTCCCTTCCCCTCCCCCAGATTTGGTTTTTGATTTTCTGGAAGTTTTATGCAAGGAATGTTCCCAGGAAATCCCTGCTGGGTATTAGAGGTTAGGGTAATGGGATTAAAAAGGGAGGAGGAATGTTGGAGGAGAAGGTCTATGTGATCCACTGGAGATGTGGTCAGAAAGTAATGGGAGATTGTAGCTGGTATCCTGCTATGGAGCCACAGATATGACTAGGGGATTGGATTTGGAGGAGTTGACAGAAAGCTGAAATTCTGCAGTTAGCTTATTTGTTTCAGTTAGCTTGAGTGGCTTGAGGTTTCCCAGGGAATGCCTGCTGGAGCTGGGATGGGACAAAGCAAGCAAGGAAGAATGTTTGGAGGGCAAGGTCTGTGTGATCCACTGGAGAAGGGTGATGAAAGAGAGGCTCCTATGGGTGATCTGCTACAGAGCTGGCAATAAGACTGGGGATTGGATTTGGAGGAGCTGAGGGAGGAGTGAAGATCTGCAGTTAGTCTATCTTCTTCCCTGGCCAGAGTCCACTATTTTTATTTAAAGAAACTTGAATTAATTGTGAAACTAATTTTAACAATGAAGTAGAGGACACATTTGTTTTCTACATTTAGTGAAATTTTGAAAATATTTTCTTCTTTTAATATTGAAATTGATTGATACAGCCTTGTATGATTCTTCCTTTTTCCATTAAAACTGCTAAGAAAGCCCTTAAGGCTCTTTTCATAGTTTACCTGAACACATGGGGTCTTTGTTCAGATAATTCATTGATAACATCTCAGCACACTTATTTCCAATAGAAATCAGATCAGTTCTCTCTTTTCTATAATCTACCTGCTGTCACTATTTAGTTGGAGACATCTGTATTCTACTCCTCACTTGCCAAATAATTCCTTCTCTGTCTTCCAGCGAAACTTATTTTATCTTAATGGCAGTAATTTCTTAATTTATTCTTGACTAAAAGCAATAGAAGAAAATGAAAAGGCAGTTGCCACTGGAGTTGGTTCTGTCCTTTTTCATTATCCAGATTAAAGTGATGCTGGTAAGCCATCTGCAGTTACGGGGCATCATGCACATACTGTGGTTCCTCCCAGGACTGTTTTCATCCTTTGAAGACCTTCATTAGGAAGATGCCTCCTGTCTCACCAGGGCCTGTTAAGGTACCCTTGCTACCAAGTCCTAAGACCTGTAGTCTGTTGAGGCTTAGATTTATGCTGTTCCTCTGATGAATTCTACCTCAATTCTCTCTACTTTTCTTGTTGGAAAAGTTGAAGACAGCAAAAGGAATATAGATTACCAAAAATCTAGGTTCCCACTGGTCTCACTGAGGTATCTCAACCCAGGAAACTATAATTACTTAATAAATAATTTTCATACATACACCGCATGAATTTGAATTTTGCTTGTGTAGACATTGTGATGAAAATCAGGGAGGGATCCATAGACCTTTCTTTACTTTGGACTCTTCAATGTATATGGTTAAGATAGACAAAGTCTCTAGATTGTCTCCATGGTCAGTGAGAATGTCTCTACTATTTGATTTGATCATGGGCATGAGAACGTAATGCTGGGTCAAAAAAAATCTGAAGGCCAAGTTTACATATTTAATGTTTTATAGTAATGTGTGCATTACTGGGAGTATAATCAGTCAGAAAAGTCTTCTTTTGCATGAATTCCCACCTGAGTTCTTTCCTCAAAAAGCATATGGAAAGTGGGACATGATGGCATGCATTGCAATCCCATCACTGGGGAGAGGCCGAGACAGGAAGATCCCTGAGGCTTATTGCCTGGTTAGTCAGGACATGTCTGTCATCCCCAAGTGGCAGTGCAAGAACCAGTCTCAAAAAATGTTTAAAAGTGATGAGGTGGAAAAATGGCCCTTAAAGTTGTTCTTTAGCCCCCATACACACACACACACACACACACACACACACACACAGAGAGAGAGAGAGAGAGAGAGAGAGAGAGAGAGAGAGAGAGAGAGAGAGAGAACTACAAAATACTTTTAAGGAAATGATAAGACTCTCACAGGAAATGAATACTTCATGAGTGGTTGGTTAGCTTCAGGCAGATAGACTCTGCTTATCTCTTTTGACTCCCTAAAGTGCAGACATTCAGCCTGCAGAACTGGGTTTTTCTAACAGATATTTAATACCCAGTCTATTTTGAATGGATTATGTAATACTAGAGATTAACCAAAGTTTAATTCATTTTTATTTAAAAACAATGCAGTCAGAGACAGAACTACCTAGAGGAAAAAATCATCACTTTGGTTCTTTTCTTTTTTACTAATTTAGGAATTAAATAAAACATAGTTTTAAGCTAGATTTGAAAAACTCAGCAGAAGTCAAAGTAGGGACTTTTACAAAATCTGCTCTAAGAGGTAGGTCACTTTTTGTTGAAAGAAATTAAATTCCGCCATTTGAGTGAAGGATTTCAGATCTGCTTCCATGATGCGGAAATGAAAACATTTTACACAGACGGCATCTAAATGCGTGTGAGTCACCAATCCATATCTGGCCTTCACCCATGCTTATGTCAAACTAAGGCTGAAATAAATCCCAGCTGGTCCCTGTCTCCTCTGTGAGTATTTGTTCTTTGGCTTGTAACCTGAAAGCATTCCTCAGGCCTGGGCATGGGGAAGAGGGGCTATGGAGAGCTGCTCTCTTGATCTTAATTCATAGCAGAGGTGATTCACAAGGTCAAAAGCTACATAAACAATAAATGCTAGCCTCCATTTGACTCCAGTTCTCAAATCTACTTGCATTAGGAAATTCTTCTGGAAGTTATACCCTGCCCTCCCTGACTCCTGCAGAATCAGGGTGGTGGATTTAGCCATATGGTATGAACTTTTCTTGGCAGCCCAATCTCTTTTTACATTATCTCCCCCAACACCAGCCCATTCCTTCATATCTCACTGTCAGAACAGTATACTTGGTGTAACTTCACTCTTACTCCGGGGTTAGAATTTAGAGCCATGTTTCTTACTGGATGGCCATGAGCCCACCACCATCACCATCATATGGATGCCTAGGCTCTCCTTATCCTCCTCATCTAAGGACTAGAGGAAGGAGAGTCAAGGCTTTTAAGTTTTGGGAAACCATGTTTACACAGTTTCATACATAGTTTTCTACTGGCATACAGCATGTACTCTCTCCAGTGATTTTCTTTTTTAAAATTCTTTAATGACTATTCATATTTACATATCCATCCCCCCATTCCCTTGCCCTCCCATCATCCCATGTTGTCTCCCAAAATCCCCAAAACACCCCCAACTCCTCCCCAGGGATAGTGAGGCTCTCCATGGGGGACCTTCAAAGTCTATCATATCATTTGGGGGAGGGCCTAGGCCCTCCTTGCTGTATCTGGACCGCAATTGTATTCCTCCATAGGGAATGGGCTCCCAAAGTCCATTTGTGCTCTAGGGATAAAGACTGGCTCCACAGTTAGAGGCCCTATAGACTGTTTTGGCATCCTAGCTGTCACCCACATTCAGGTTTGGTCCAATGCTGTTTCCCCAGCTTTATGGCTAGGGTCTCCATGTTATCAATTGGTCAGGTCCACTGCTTCTGTGGGTTCCTGCAGCCCAGGCTTGGCTCCTTTGCTCATTGCTCCTCCCTTTCCACAACTGGATTCCAGTAGTACGGTTCAGTGCTTAGTTGTGGGTGCCTGTTTCTGCTTTGAACAGCTACTGGATGAAGGCTCTAGTAATGGTAACCAAGGTAGGCTCAATCTCATTATAGGGGAAGGGCATCAATGGTATCCACTCCACCACTGCCTGGCTTCTTAGTTGGGGTCTAAAGTGATTTTCAATCTGAGAATAATGACTTAAGCTAGAGACACATAATGTCTACCAGAGGACACAGGCTTCCCAAACAACTCCACATCACATAATTTAAATCCCTCCATGTGATGGCTAGTTTTAATTGTCAATGAGACACAATTTAGAATAACTCGGGAAGGGAATCTCAGGGATAAACTATCTAGACCAGGTTTATGGACAGGCATCTGTGGAGGAATTTTATTTTCTCTTTTTACGGTTTATTTTATTTTTGTTTCTCTCTCTCTCTCTCTCTCTCTCTCTCTCTCTCTCTCTCTCTCTCTCTCTCTCTCTGTGTGTGTGTGTGTGTGTGTGTGTGTGTGTGTGTGTGTGAGTGTGTATGCTAACTTGTGAATGGATACTTGTGGAGTCCAGAAGAGGGCATCAGATTTCCTGGAATTGTTGTTACTAGGCTGTTGTGAGTTGCTTCAGAAATGTATGTTGAGAACAAAACTCTGGTAGTCTAAAAGACTAGTAAATACACTTAATTGCTGAACCATTTCTCAAATTCCCAAATGAATTTTCTTAGTTGGGTTAATTTAGGTGACAAAATATGTCCTGAATATGGGTGATACTATTTCATGGACTAGACCCTGAACTAAATATAAAGGATAAAATGAGCTGCAGAGTGGCATGCATACATTAATTAGTTGGGGTGCAATGTGCTTAGTGACTTCAAATTCTAGCCACAGTGACTCTCTCTTAGTGATGTACAGCAACCAGGGAATGTGAGACAAATAAACCCGTTCTCCCTTAAGTTCCTGTTTTGGAGTATTTAATCACAGCAATGGGAAAATAAACTAAGACATTATGCTCAGCAAACACACTCAAAGTGCTAAGTGGTATTAGAAATTAAATCATGGGACTCTTTTTTTATGCCCTGGATGCTTGGGTATCATTTTCAGCATTTTCACTTTGTGCTGAAAACTTTAATGCACAGTATAATCTTATTCTAGAATGTATCACAAAAGGAGCCTGTCTTGCCTATAATTGCTCTGTTTCTTTACCTGTGGTGAAGGACTATGGTGTGACCTTTCCAGTGACATCTGGCTTAATCACAGTGCTGCATGGATGGCGGTTTTCATTAGTTGGCTGCTCATACTCTATCCTGACTCTCAAGCACTTGCTTGGTGCTGGTTTGGTGCCCTATACTAGAAGCATAGTTATAGGGATGACTCTGCCAAACACTGACCTCTCTATAGGAACTTGGATTCTATGTAGAAAAATGACAAGGAATATGAGAAGTCTGTCTTTCTGTAAGTGGCTGGGCTGGCCCTATCAAATCCAGAGTTTTTTAGAATAATTTGACCACTGAAACCAGGAGCAGGGATTGGCATCTTGTTAACAACAGACATTAATTTTATATGCTTCTGGAACTCAGGGACCAGAGTGTTGGGATAGTCTGTTCTTGGAGGTATTCTCTTCCCTGTTTCAGACTGCAGAGTTCTCCTTGTGTTCTTACATGATGGACACAGAGCAAGAGATCTCAGCCATGTCTCATTCCTGCTACTGAACCTTCCCCACCAGGATAGATTACATCCCCTTAAACTGAGAGACAATATAATCCCTTTTCCCTGAAGTTGCTTCCTGTGGACAAAGCAATAATACATTGCCAGATGGAAAACACTAGGCTGCTTTTTGATTCATGGAAAACTTTCTGATTACAACCTCCTGAGAGCTACAGTGAAGTCACATCTTCGATGGAGATTGAGATTCCTGTTCTATAAATTACTAAAAGCCAATAGTTGGCCCCTTAGAATTTATCTCTGTCCCTTCCAAAACTTACATAAGACTCTACTTTCTCTGTACTAAATGTTCTCCAAACTCTCAGCACTAAATTGTTTTCTCATTCCTGTTTTTTTAATATGTGTATTCTTCTTGAAATGTTATATTACTTTGGACTAGTAGAATTTGGGCTTCATGTCATCAAGAAAGACTGGGATAGGGAATGGCCCTGGTGTCTAGAGGCAGGGTGGTCTGCATCTAGGTGAATATGTGTAGATGTAGGTTCCTTGCCAATAGTTCAATGAAATCAGTTTAGAATTATCCCCACTATTTATTTCACTTATGTGAATGAAGAATCATCTACATCATTCTAACAATTTAAGTCAATTCTGATTATAATAGACATTGCATTGATAAAATATCATGTGCCATTTGGGTTCACTGAGCAACTGGCTCTAGAAGTAGGGTTTCTCCCTCACATCTCAGCCCCAGGCATGTTAGTTTCAAAATGTCCTAAAAAACTCCCTGTCTTGGGGCAGACTATTCCCTTAGGTCTAATAGGGAGAAAGGAAAATAACAGTTGTCAAGAATAAAACCATTATGCCCTGGAAAACAGCTATAAGGTAAACCATTTTATCAGAAGTTACTATTGCTTATCCAATGATATAAAAATGTCTACACTGGAAACCCAGAAGCTCATGCATAGATAGAAAATACCTCTGCCTGGGACTCTTTCAATTGATAACTCTAGCTGACTCCCTCAGCTACCCCAGTCAGTTTCTGTTGGATGCCAGGAGCATGATGATTTGCTATCTGTTACTCGTTGCTTAATTTTTTAAACTCTTACTTTCTGTACATTCAATAAATTTATTAATTCAATATACAAATCGTGGCTATCTTACATCATGATGCATACTATACAGAATGTAGGTCTTCAATGTTAAGACTTCTACCATTATAGGACACAGACAAATCCTCCATCAGTGTGTCCAACTTCCTAACAGAAAATATCAGCATTAATTTTCCCAGTAATTTTTAGAATAGCTTGTCATATAGTAATAGGTAATTCTAGTCTAAGGACTGGATTCTGTGTCCTTGGGAATTCTCATCTATCACATATCATTTCACAGTTTCTATTTTCTATTAGGGTTAATATTCTTTTCGTGGCTAAACTACTTTCAAAAGTATTTTCATTAATTCTTTGAGGATATTATACAATGTAATTTGACCATATTCAAGTCCTGCTTTTCCCCTGACTCCTCCAAGATCCACCCCACCCCACATTAATATTCCACTCACAACTGTGGTATGAGTGCTTAATGCTATGCTTCAGATTTATATTGAAATTTCCTTGAGTCTGAACTCAGCCCTGAGCATCAGTGAGCTCTGAAACTGCTTCTGTGGCAATGCCAGGTTTCCCCAGGAGCTTGCAGTGGCCACCAATTCTGAGGACTTCAAGAATAAGTATATTCATGTAGGAAATGTAAATTGACAAATGCACAAAGGAACCAGAAAGAAGTTTTCCGAGCCGGTATGAATGCTTACACTGCATTTTATGCCATATGTACATATTTCTGGGTTTGTGGCCCTCATTTTAGTTGGAAAAGTATTTGTCATTTCATTTTCTAAGAATAGTAAATGGAACAAAATGTTCACCATGTAGTTTGACATTTGCATATTAGTCAGAATTATTATTTTTATTATTTATATTTTAGATTATAACCATACATATGGGAATATGATGTATGAGTACAATGACTATAGATCCCAGAAGAGGACATCTGATAGCCTGGAACTGGAGTTATAGGCAGCTGTGAACCTCCAGACATGGGAGCAGGGAAACAAACTTGGGTCTTCTGCAAGAGCAGTATATGTTCTTACCTGCTGAGCTGTCTCCCCAACTTTTGGCATTATAACTTCTAAATTAAGGGAAATGTTGAGCTCTGTTCAAATTCTACTACTGCTGCTTCTGGAAAGTGGCCCTAGGACCTTTCCTTTCCTTTATTACATATGAGGATCTTTGCATGACTTCCAGATACAGGAATGCATGTTAGATTAAGAATGAGTTTAGAGTTCAAAATGCCATGCAGACACCAAGTATTATTATTTGAATAAATCTTCATAATTGTACCTAACTCTTGTCCCCTAAGACATCATATTCATTAAATAAGTAAAATATTGTACCAATAAAAGTACAGGAGGCTCCATTGTCACATTAAATATAATTATTCAAAATTAGAGAAATGATTATTTATAATGGGTATCTCTTTCTTTTCCTGTGTACTTCTCCATAATGGACATCACTTTCAGGGAGGTATTGGTCATGGATGAGCTATGATTTAGTACAGAAAACTAGTGACAGACATGTTCAGCGTGAGTATCCAACAAAGAGCATCTGTTTCCTTCTCCTTTGCAGGTACTCAGAGGCAGAGGATGCTCTTTAAATGCTAATGTTTCTGTTGCACCTGCCTGGTGTGTCTATATCATTCCATCCACACCTATCTCAGTGCTTTTCTTTCCTCAAGTGTGATAGGATGGATTTCTGGAGAGCATTCGGGGAGTCTAGCACCCACCTTCTGAGCAGCAAGGATTTAGCACTATGCCTGCAGTCAAACTTCAGCCAGCTGGAGCCATAGGCACTACCTCAATCTCCCTTTCATCTAGATATCTAAATACTATCAGCTTTCTGTGTCACCATGTTTGGCACCATCAAGTCATATTTTTAGTTTTTTCTTTTATCCTTCACAATAAGAAATATGTATATGCTTTTTTAAAAAAAAATGTTTAACCTAATTAAATTTTAGTTCACTTTTAGGGGAGGTATGCATATTTGCAAAAGAACCTGAAACATTCATCTCATGAATACTATCAGAGACAATGGATAACTATGCTTTATATAATATTTGAAAGTAAATCAAATTCCAAAGACTAAGGAATTTATTCTAATGGCTAAGCTACCTAGTATCTCTTTTTGGAAGGACTTCAAGTAGTCAGAAAATTAATCTCTTGGTCTATAGAAGATCTGAGCTGTTGGATTGAGAACACATGTACACAGAATTGGATAGATGTAGGGCAATAGCTGGAATCTTTGCCATGAATTTACTGGGAGAGACAGGATATCTCCAAGGTAATATGCCGTCTCTCCTTATTTATTTAAATATTTTATCAGCTTGAAAATTTCACATAATGTATTTTGAGCATATTCAAACTCCAGTCCTCCCAGATCCACAGCCTTTTACATGACCACCCAACTTTGTTGTGGTCTTTTTTTTTCAGTTTGTTTTTGTTTTGCTTTTTACAGATTTTTAAAATTTGAATTAGAAACAAGATTCTTTTACATGCCAATTCCAGTTCTCTTCTCCCTCCCATCCTCCCCTATAATCCATCCCACACACTAAAACCCCACCTATCACATATCCTTTCTACTCCCCCTGGATGGTGAGGCCTTCCATAGGGTGTCACCAGAGTCTATCCTATCCTTTGGGATAGAGCCTAGGCCCACCCCCCGTGTGTCTTGGCTCAGGGAGTATTCCTCTATGTGGAATGGGCTCCCAAAGTCCACACCTATGCTAGGGAAAAGAACTGAACTACTACAAGAGGTCCCATAGATTTCCGAGGTTTCCTCACTTAAATCCATGTTCCTGGAGTCTGGATCAGTCCCATGCTGGTATTCCATCTATCAGTCTGGGGAGCAAGAGTTCCCCGATGTTCAGGTGAGTTGTTTCTGTGTTTTTCACCAGCCTTGTCTGGACCCCTTTGCTCTTCACTCATCCTTCTCTGCATCTGGATTCCAGTTCAGTTCAGTGATAAGTTGTGGGTGCCTGCTTCTACTTCCACCAGCTGCTGGATGAGGGCTATCGGGTGGTTTATAAGTCAGTCATCAATCTCATTATCAGGGGAGGGCATTTAAGGTGGCCTCTGCTCTGTTGCTTAGATTGTTAGCTGGTGTCATCTTTGTAGCTCTCCAGACATTACCCTGATTTCTCTGTAAACCTAAAATGTCTCCCTCTATTATGGTATCTCCATTTGAAGTGACCAGCTCCCCATTTAGGCAGCCATAACAGCTGAACACGTGCTTGTCTGACCTTGTCTTAGTCACTAGGAGGTCAGATGCCTGCCTCGTGGCATGGAACCAATCAGATGTTAGCTGGTGGTGCTGTGCTTTACAGCTCTGGGTGTGCTTTACAGACAGGTGCACAGCAATGACGCACAGAGCATAGCAATCACTCTGGGAGGGCCTATGGGCCATAACAACCAGTTGACCAATCAACACGGGGCAAACCCTCCAAGCCTGGAGACATACCAATCCTGAGCGTACCCCTAGACACTCCCCTTATGCTGCCCTATAAGATCTCTATACAGAAGCTTTGAGCTGTCTTTCCTAGCCATCCACCATGGCAGGTGGATGAAAGACCCCAGCTAACATGGAGTTAGCTCGTTAAACAACAATAAAGCCTCATGCAGTTTGCATCAAACTTTCGACTCTGCCTGGTGATTGGGGGGACCGAGGTCCTGGGCTGAGATCTTGGAGCCCTGAGCTTCCAGGGGTTTTACACATTCGTGTTATCTTCTATTCTTCCTTGACTCAACCTTTCTGCTCCCTCATGTCCTCTGCATCCCTCCTCCTCTCCCATTCTTATTCTTCTAGCTCCCTCCCCCCTCTTCTTGTGTTCCTAATTTGTTCACGGGATCTTGACCCTTCCCCCTTCTCCAGGCCACCATGTTTGTCTCTCTTGGGGTCTCCTTGTTTACTAGCTTTTCTGGGAGTGTTGATTGTAGGCTGGTAATCCTTTCCTCTCTGTCTAAAATCCACATATGCATGAGTACATACAACATTTGTCTTTTTGTGATTGGGTTACCTCACTCAGAATGGTTTCTTTGTGTTCTATCCATTTTCCTGCAAAATTCAAGATTCCATTGTTTTGTTTTTTTTTTTCCTGCTGAGTAGTATTCCATTGTGTAAATGTACCACATTTTCTCTATCCATTCTTTGGTTGAGGGGCATCTAGGCTGCTTACAGTTTCTGGCTTTTACAAATACTGCTGCTATGAACATCGTTGAACAGATGTCCTTGTTGTATGAATGTGCTTCTTTTGGGTATATGCCTAAGAGTGGAATTGCTGGATCTAGTGGTAGACTGATTCCCATTTTCCTGACTAATGGCCATACAGATTTCCAAAGTGGCTATACGAGTTGGCACTCCCATCAGCAGTGGGGGAGTGTTCTCCTTTCTCCAATCCTCTCAAGCATAAGCTGTCATTGGTGTTTTTGGTTTTAGCCATTCTGACAGGTGTAAGATGGTATCTCAGAGTTGTTTTGATTTGCATTTCCCTGATGGATAAGGATGTGTCTTTCAGCCATTTTAGATTCCGATATTGAGAATTCTCTATTTACTTCTGTACCCCACTTTTTAGTTGGATTGTTTGGTGTATTGGAGACTAGCTTCTTGAATTCTTCATATATTTTGGAGATCAGCCCTCTGTCAGATATGGGGTTGGTGAATATCTTTTCCCAGTCTGTGGGCTGCCATTTTGTCTTGCTGACTGTGTCCTTTGCCTTACAGAAGCTTCTCAGTTTCAGGAGGTCCCATTTATCAATTGTAGATCTCAGTGTCTGTGCTACTGGTGTAATGTTCAGGAATCGGTCTCCTGTACCAATTAATTCAAGGGTATTTCCCATTTTGTCTTCTAATATGTTCAGTGTGGTTGTGGTCTTTGTTTTTGCTTTGTTTTGCTTTTAACAACCATGGAGTCTAATTTGTGTCATCCATATATTCTTGCATGTGGCCTTCCCAAGGAGCTTGGTTGACTAACCTACAAAGAGACCACATCCTTACAGTAAACTTCTTTTCCTCTCTCAGCAGCTATCAGCTGCCAGGAGGTCCACTGGTCTGGTGGTATTTCTTGTCCATCTCCTTTCTCCATGCTGGGATGTGATGTGGCCTGGACTTTTCTATAAATGCTGAATAACTGCTGTGAGATGCACAATTACTTTGTTGTGTCCACAAGTTGTAGTTTTGCAGTCAGCCACTGCTTAAGGTTTAGGTTTTATTTTCCTTATTGTGGTCCTGCCACCCAGCACCCAAACTGATTCATAGAAACTTAGTCTTGCAAATGCCCAGCCTTACCGTGGCTTGTTTTTTTGTTTTTTGTTTTTGTTTTTGTTTTTCGAAACAGTGTTTCTCTATGTAGCTTTGGAGCCTATTCCTGGCACTCCCTCTGGAGACCAGGCTTGCCTCCAACACACAGAGATTTCCCTGCCTCTGCCTCCCAAGTGCTGGGATTAAAGGCGTGCGCCACCAATGCCCGGCTAGCTTGGATTGTTTCTAACCATCTTTTCTAACTGAATATTTCCCATATCTCTTTAACTTTGTTTTGACTCTGGGCCTTTTACCTTTCTTTATTCTATATATGTTTCCTGCATGCTGGCTGTGTGCCTGGCCCTTGGTATTCTCCTCTCCTTTTCTTTTTATTGCTCTTTATTCTTCTGGAGCCTAAATTTATCCTCCTATTGATTCTTTCTGCCTAGCAGCCCCACCCATTCCTCTCCTACCTACTCAACTCTCTATTAGACCAATCAGATGTTTTAGGCAGCCAAATTAATACAACTTTACAGAGTTAAACAAAAACAACATAAAAGAATTCAACACATCTTTGCATCATTGAACAAATATTCCATAACCTAAATGTATGTAACACATCTTAAAATAATATTCCACAACATCTGGCTCTTATAATCTTTCTCTTCCCCTCTCTTTTGATGGTGTCTGAGCCTAGGGATTAAGGGTGTGATATAGACATCTCATTTAGAGCTGTGTACTCCTAGGTCCCTTCTCTCTATCGTGGCCAGGTGTAAGTCTGTGTTAATCACCATCTACTGCAAATAGAAGTTTCTCTGTAGAGGGTTGAGTGATGCACTAATTTATGGGTATAAAGAATTGGTTTAGTACTTTGTCCATTTAGCAGAATAACAGTAGTTGGTTTTCTCTTTGGGCATAAGACCTGTCTAGACACAGGTTCTAATCAACTTCACACATTCATCTTTCAAAACCTTCCTCTGCGAACCAGAAACTATGCATTAAGAACATGCTTTGAAATTTGACACCAAAACAGGTCTCTTCAAAGTCTGAAGGCATATTTCACTTCTAACTCTCCCTTGTTTCCTAGCAAATGAAAGAAAGAAAGCATTGTAGAGTAAATAACATTTTATGTTTCCAAATCTCTATCTATCTTTTTATTTTGCTTTTACTGCTTATTCTTTATCTCTCTTACCATGCAAAATCAAGTATTATTCTGGTTATTTCAGTGGTCAACTGATAACACCTGTGTTCCTTGAACTCATCCAATGTCTTGAGGTTCACTCTTTCAGTAGTTTGATGGTCAAAGAGGGGAACACACAATTGTCTCTTTAGAATACGCTCACTCCTGTGAGACAGATGGCTTAAAGAACTACAAAACTTCTTCACCCTTTTGTATTTATTGCAGCATTGGTATGACATCAAACTGTTCTTGGAATCTCTATAAGTAACATGTCCATGAAGACTGTGATTATTAAAGGCAAAAGGACTCTAGTTAATGAGTTTATATAAGTAACTTACAAATTACATTGTGTGTGTATGTGTGTGTGTGTGTGTGTGCGCTTCAATTGCATGTAGCAGTCTATTACCTATTTTCTTCTCTCTCTCTCTCTCTCTCTCTCTCTCTCTCTCTCTCTCTCTCAGCTTTTTGAGACAGGGTATCTCTGTATTGTTTTGGAGCCTATCCTGGAACTCACTCTGTAGACCAGGCTGTCCCTGAACTCACAGAGATCCACCTGCCTCTGCCTCGAGTGCTGGGATTAAAGGCCTGCTCCACCAACACCCAGCCCTATTTTCAAAGGAAATCAGCTTTCCCACATGTTCTGAAGGCATTACTTAGTTGGTCAATATGCTTGCTGGGAAATGTTTGATAATGTTTGGCTTTAGAACAGATATGACAGTGTGGCAGGAACCCTTGCTGAAGTGATGTCAAACTCTATGGCCCTCAACCAGTGTTGTTGACAGATATTTGTAGCCTGAGAGTTATGGAAAGCTGACTCATGCTGGTTTGGCTCCCCTTTTGTTTTCCCTTCCATCTCCAGTGCTATGATTTAAGACAAAGACTTGTGCTCCTGGTGCACATTTCTTGCCTCCACTTACTCTTCCATTGTTGACTCTCTGTCGCCTATACACCCAGACAGAACTTTCTCATCTTACCCCCTCTTTACTTTCTGTCCTTGTAACAAGGTTTTTATTTGGTTGTAGTCAATCACCCCAAAACTCAGGAATCCATATTCATTGTGCCTTAGGCACTAAGTCATCTAGAAATCTTTTGATAGGCAGAACATATGGGAGCTAAGCTAACATTTATTGAGCTTGCAGCACAGAAAAAATTCGTTCAGAAAAGAAATGTGATGTGTGTGTGTGCGTGTGTGTGTGTGTGTGTGTGTGTGTGTGTGTGTGTGTGTGTGTGTTGGATACATATCAGGATATCTTCCTCAATCACTTTTATACTTTATTTTGAGGAAGGTCTCTTTCAGCTACACTGGCCGGTCAGTGAACCTCCAAGATCTGCCTGTTTCCAACTTGAAGCTCTGGGAATACAGAAGTATGCTGCAATGTTTGGCTTTCAGATGGATTCTAGTTATCAGAACTCAGGTGCCCACACACATCCATCAAAAATTTTACTCACCTCACTACCTCCCCAGACATCTACTCCTAGGAATAGAAATCTGTAAAGGAAAAATATAGCAGGGAAGGAGACAAAAAAGATCTCTGTTACACACACCCTCTCTCTCTCTCTCTCTCTCTTCTCTCTCTCTCTCTCTCTCTCTCTCTCTCTCTCTCTCTCTCTCTCTCTCACACACACACACACACACACACACACACACACACACCAGACAGCTTATCTGCTGTGATCAGGTTTTATGCTAGATATTTTTAAAAAGTCCAAAACCAGATCTCAATGAAATGCTGAAAACTTTCCTCTCAGGATCCAGCATCAGTATTTTCAAGAAAAGCTGTGTTCAGCATGTTTGCCATACTGGTCTTTACTCTGGTAAACTCATTTCATACAGGTTAAAGCAGGGAGCATTGAGGTACTATGTCAACAGTCAACTAGATAGGTGGTACCATATACTATCCTGCAGAAGAAGGTATGTCTAGTAATACATAGAGATGAACAGCTCCAGTGAAGATAGCTGTGCATACAGCCATGGTGGAGAGAGAGATAAAGAGGTTGGCCATGAACATAAGCATTCAGTCTTACCATGCATGAGTATATCTGTAGTGGTAAAGTAACATGCCTAGATATGAAGGCTATTAAATAGAATATGACTAGAAAGATCTATTTAAGCAGAAAAGGCTTAAGTGCAATTTATCTGCATCTCAGGCAATGTGCTAAGTACCTAGAAAAGTCTCCCATCTCTTATAGTATGTAGATATTTTCCTTTTCCATGTGAGTGTGTGTTTGTGTGTAGGTATTCACAGTTAAGCAGGTGTATGTGCAGTTGTTATAGGCCAGAGGACACTCTTTGATGACTCTATCAAGGATCTGGAACTCAACAACAGGCTACGATGGCTATCCAGTGATCCCCAAGTTTCCTCTTCACTCTGCTTCTCTAGGGTTGGGATTATAAGCATGGTTCTTCATACCTCTTTTGTTTTATTTTTCCATCATCTCAGTGATAAATCTCAAGTCCTTGTACACTTTAGTGGCTGAGCTATGTCCCTAGCCTATAAATACAGTATTTCTTTCTTTTCTAATAGGGGAACTAAGGTACTGCAAAATTGAAAAGTTTCCCCACAAACACACATCTAGGAAGTAGTGAGTTTGTGTGGGGTGCAATTTGCTTTCTTGATTCCATTTATTTTTCCATCAGGGGAGTCTCCGCCAGTGGTATCTAGAGACAAAACCCTGTCTCATCTGTGTTGGGTCTGAGTTCTGCAATGGTAGCAATTAGCACTCTTGGCTGGTTTTCTTCCTTGTGTAAAATCTAAATCTTTCTTATTACAGTTTTTAATAAGATGTGATCCTGGGTAATTGAGGAGGTGGCACTGATGACTGTTTCACTCTCACTTTTAGGTCAGAGCCAATCAGAATGAGGATGATGATGAGTTTAGTTATTTTGGCAAACTCATTGAAAAGCTTTCTTTGAGTACAATATGTCAGTTGCACATCTGAGCTCACCATAGTTATGACAGCATGCACAAGACCTGTGCAAGCTCAACCCATATAAAATTCAATAGAGAGGGTGGGGTAAGCAGAAAGCCCCATCTGCAGCTGAGAGGCTATTGACAATGGATAGCTGTTGGGAGAGGAGAGCCAGTTTTCTTTAAGAATGTGGCACTTGGTAGGTTGATCTCACTCTAGTGGATGGCCCTACACTCAACAACGTATAGACACCTCAAATTGGGCTTCATGGATTTTTTTTTCTTTTTGCAAAGAACAAAAACCTGCAAGTAGGCAAGTGGCATGGATCTGGGAGGAGTTAGGATGGGGTGTGTTTATGACCAGCATACATTGTATGCCATTCCCAAGGTGCAAATAATAAATAAATAAATAAATAAATAAATAAATAGATAGATAGATAAATAAACAAATAAGAAAGGAAGGTGATGGGTTTCAGGACCTGTATCATTTCCATCCCCTGTGATCATACCTTCTTTTCCTGTGTATGTGTGGAGTGGGCTGTGGTGCTTCTTTGTTTCTTTTCCTTTAACAAAAGCTAGGGACAGAAGTTGTTCATGGCCAGCCTGTGCTGTGTGGTGGCTGGCATTTCACAGCCTGACACCCCTGTGACAAGGGCTATCGGACCTCTGCTGCGAATGTCTCAGCAGAAGGATTTGGCATCTTCTACACAGAGTTATTTGACATTTTCTTTAATTCTTCAAGGCAACCAGAAGAAAATCCTTGGAAGGTTGTGAACGCTTTCCAAAACCAGAAAGCCGATGAACACTTTCTCTCAGAATATCCCAGAAGCCTCATTCTGGTCATCAGTCAGTTGGCAGCCTGCTGCATGATGACACTCCATGAACTGGACCTCTGTGCTGCCCATGCAGGCTTCATTCCCTGCACCCTGGCAATCCTTTAATCAACCCAAATCCAGTTTTAATAAATTATGAAAACTATCCTTACTTCAGTAATGAGATGTCTTGATTTCTGCATGTTTTGTGCCAGGAAGATGCTAGGGACCAGAAGACAGTTATGCTTCTCTACTGCATCCTGAATAGAACTTGTTCAGGAGAGAAGAAAAACCATAGCCCTCCTATTGAAAGAGCAATGAGCATGCAGCTAAGATCGGCATAGAAAAATTTCCTCCATCCATCCATCAGTGCTGAGTCAGATGGGGTATGGGGTTCAAATGCCCTTCAACCTAAGGACACCACCTATTTGAGGCCCTTGTAGAAAAACCATTCACTATCCAGAGGAAGGTTAATGAGTGTTCAGGGAGGAAGCAGAAGCAGCCAGGGAGAGAGAGTGCTTCTAAAAGGCAGTAATTTGACTCAGGGAGATGCTGCCATCCCTTTGAGGGAGTTAAATTAAGAGCTGTATTTACAGAATCTCCTAGGTATGGGGCCTTCTGAAAGGAAAATGAACTGGCTTTGCTTCTGAACAGAGTGGAAGGCATTAATCAGAACTGCCTTGAATTGATGGCAAAATCCATTTTTAACTGCTTGTTACTCTAAACCTGTGTCAGCCTCCAGCGTGGCAAGTGGCCTGTAGTGTTCTGATGGCCTGCTGACTAACAATGAGGGCGGGTAGCTCTCTGCTTCTCAACCTCCCCAGCCCTTTCTCTACAGATCTGCAGCCCCAAAGGGTATGTGGGTTCTTCAATTCAAGTGCTGTAGCTCAAGCTCTGACTAGAACTGCAAACGCCACATCAACAATAATGTGATTCAATTTGTGTTCCATTAAGCAGTTGAGGCTGGAGAGGTAGCTCAGTGGTTAAGGCCACTGACTGCTCTAGGGAGGAACAAGGTTCAATTCCCAGCACTCGCTTTGCGGCTCACAAATACATATAGCTTCAATCCCACAGGATCCAATGGCTTCTTCTGGCCTCCACAGGTACTGTATACATGAGCTTCCCACATATACATGCAATCATAATTCATACACATATAATAAAATAAAAAATTCAAAATGAAATTAATAATTTATGTTGTCTACTTTAGAGAAAGCAGACTCCTGAAAAGGCATGGAAAAGACTAGCTGTTGAACACCTTCGGCTTCTTCAATAAATAACTTTTGTAAAATACAATATCTTTTATTTATTTTTAGGGGATTGCATACACACATATGATGTATTTCAGACATGTGCACCCACACACTCCCCTACCACAACCTCTCCTTGGTGCTCTTCACAACTTCGTGTTTTCCTTTTCCTCCCTTATAGCAACACCAACACTCCTTGTAGATACTGATGAGTGGGGCTGCCTAGAACATTCTTTCTCCATCCCTCAGCTTGTGATACATCTGGAAGCCAATGCCAGTAGTCTTATCTTTCCCTCAAGTGTGAATCACAACTTTTCCAGGACAGTCTACTTTATAAAAGAGGACTGAGTGTAAGCAATACCTTAGTGCTGGCCTTTTGGGTACTATGCCTGTTTATAGAGGACTCTCCCTTCCACCTTGTAATGAACAACTTTGGGGCATGGACAACCTACCCATGGCCACACTTCTAAAGAAAGTTCCTCTACTCCCTCATCAGCCTTAAACTGTCAATAGCTCCTCAACAATGGATGGAGTCTTAGAAGCCCCTCCTCCTTCCATATGTTATTCATCCCAATTTCCCATTAGATGACTTATTTGAATCTTTCCTTTATTATAGACAGAGATCAAAGACACAGAGAGCCTACCAGGAGGGACACAGCTGTAAGCAAATCCCTGCAACCCTCTTGAGAGCTTTGTCTTTTCATATCCACTGCACACCTTCTCAAATGTTTGCTAACCATCATCCCCCCAAATCCTTTATTGTTTTCTTCCCATAGGTCCTCACTCTCCTCAAGGAGACCCAGTAGACAAACATCTAAGAACTCTTACTTCTTCTAAGCCCTACTTGCTTGGCACTGCCCTCATCTTCTGGGAAAGAGGAGGAAGATGCATTGACAGCATTCTGTCCCTTGGGTCCTTGATTGTAGGACAGGACTCAGAGAGCATGAGAAAAACTCATGTTAGAATGGTAAAAATTGCTTTTCCACTGGAACTCTCAGCAACTTCTCTCAGTGGCATCTTCATATATCCTGGGAAATTCTGTTTGCTGAGGTGGAGAAATGGAGAGAGTTTTACAGCTAAGCAACTCAGTGCTCATGTCACAGAACAGAACTTATCCAAAGCTTATCTAAATCCGCATGGGGTCAGGAAACTCATTGCAAGGTCCAGTCTCCAGAGAATCCAGTAATTGGTGACTTTGGCTAGATCTGAAATAGTCAGAGCTCCACTCCTGGCAGCTGCCTGTTATTAAATCCTATATGCTACAAGTTCTCTGTCAAAATAGCCTGCCTGTGTAAAAAGAATTTGGCTTAGGAGAGAATTTGGAATTAGTGTAATGAAAGGAAGAGTGTAAGGGTTCCTTTGGGACAATTGTCATAGCTCAACAAACCTTCTTATTTCTTGACCTGTTACTTTATTTAGTAACTGCTCTAACAGGTATTGATAACCATGGAAAGATAATAATAATAATAATAATAATAATAATAATAATAATAATAATAATAATAAACTTATTACATTCAATAGGTACTAGCATAATAGCATTCAAGGATAAAAGTTTATTCAATAAAAGAATGTTAAACAATGTTATTTAGTTTTATGCATATTGCATTTGTATTCTTGTTAATGTGCAGGTGCACATGCTCATATCTGTATGCCTGTAGAGGACAAAAGAATACCCTGAGTGCTATTTCTCAGGCAATGTTCACAGTTTCTTTTCTCATCCATCTGTGTCTCTATCTATGTCTATGTCTACATCTATAACTATCACCTATATGTATATCTAAATACTTATAATAATCTCTATCTCTATATATCTATCATCTTTATCATCTCTATCTCTATATAATCTCTATATATACATATATAGACCATCTATATTTATCTATATCATCTGTATCTATACCTACATATCTTCCTTTTGCAACAGGGACTCTCAGTCTCTCTGAGCAAGGATACTCCTGCCTTTGCCTCTCTAGTACATGGCTTACAAACATTTCTTCATTCCTGTTTTGAACTTAGGCCGTTGAGCTTGAAGACAAACACTTTACCAACAGAGACATGTCTCCAACACATGGAGAATGTTTTATATGCATCTTCAACAGCCCTCTAATTTTATCCAGGCAGCTTTGGAAAAGACTAACAATACATTTTAACCCGCTAGCAATAACATGTTGTATTAGCCATACAGTGTGTCTGTCAATTCAAGACCTCACTGGAGTGGATGGGAAAATAAACAGCTGAGAAAGGGAATTGGTATTCCAGGAGAGGCTAGGGTCAATATTTTTTCTGCTTCTGTTTTTCTTTTGTAGCAAAGAATTGAGTTTCCTTTGCTGGAAATGTACCTATCTTTTTCTTCTCAGTGGTGGTTGGATTTCTCTCTCTCTGTATCTCTCTCTCTGTGTATCTCTCTCTCTCTGTGTGTGTGTCTTTCTCTCTGTATCTCTCTCTCTGTATCTCTCTGTGTGTCTCTCTCTGTGTATCTCTCTTTCTCTCTCTTTCTCTCTTTCTCTCTCTCTCTCTTTCTCTCTCTCTCTCTCTCTCTCTCTCTCTCTCTCTCTCTCTCTCTGTGTGTGTGTGTGTGTGTGTGTGTGTGTGTGTGTGTGTGTCTATAGACCACATGTGTGCAGGTGCCTGTAGTGTCCAAAAGAGGGTGTAAAATTCCCTTGGATCTAGACTTACAGGCCACTGTTGAGCTACAAGATGCAGATGGTGGAAATCAATCCCCTGGAAGAGCAGCACATGATCCTAACAGCTGAGGCCTCTTTCCAGACACTTGGCTATGGTTCATATGACAGCCTTTTTAAGTGGCTTACTCTGGTGCACTTGTCAATGTGCTTTATCCTGCTATGTGTCTTAACATGCAGGAACTCCTAGCAGTGTGCAAACATTAATTCACCAAGCTTCTATAAGTATTACTATGCCCTGGTTCTCTCACAGAGACGCAGTAACTGTCCTCAGATTTTATTGGCATCTTAAAGTGTAGACATGAGTAGTCATTGAAAATTTGCATCTATGTGCAATTTCTCACTTTATTGGAATGTTTTGTCTTTAGTGTAAAATTAAATTGTTCTTTTCAAGCAGTTCCTGTTTAAAGTGGCAAATTAATTTCAAATTGCTTATACCAAGTAGAGTTTTAAGTGTAACTTTTCTGCATAAATTTGCTTAGTTAAATCACATCTTTACACTTAGACACAGAGTATGTATCATTTTAATTAGATTACTTTCAGATTACTCTAACATATCAACTTCTTGGTAATTTATTCAATGTCTTGCTGTAATGTAGAGAGTTCAGTACTGTCAAAGACTCCAGTCTTGGCTAGGTGAGGTACACCAGGTGAGGTACATCTCTTGGCCCTTTGGGACAAAGGTGGAAACAGAATCTACATTCTAATGACTCTTCTTAAAATAAACATTTAAAATAAACATTTAAAGACTGTTGTACTTTGAAGAGCTGTATGTCAATGGAGAAAGAGGAGCAGCTCACTGGTATAAAGTGGTGTAAGATCTTGGGATGCTTGAACCAAATGTTGGTGCTTAATTGTGTTTGAGAACAGAAGAAAATCCCAAGTCTGACTAAAAACATTAAGCTAGTAATATAATCTATTGCAGGTATAGGCATCTGAATAAGTGTGCTGGAAAGACAATTTTCATTCTTATCTTTTAGTAACTTTCCAGGCCAGATGATTTAATCAAGTCCCAGGCAAAACAATCAGAGCAAGTGATTGATTTCCACAGCACCAGGATGAACCTGCATGCTCCTTTGGAAGAGAATATTGAACAAAATGGGCTTTTATGGTGTTGCTACATAATGCTTCTTCTCAGAGATATCCTCTATTCAGATCTTATCTAATGATGTCTTCTGTCTCAAGATGTCTTCTGGAACCTTACTAAATGGGCCAGATATACAAATATGTTTTCCTTTCTCTGATACAGAATAGGAAGGTAGAATGCACTGGACCTGTGGTGATGTGGTCACATAGTGATTTTTCTTATTATTTTTAGTAATGCCATGCAAACTCTTTTATTATTTACCATTCAACTGTTTTAGCCACAACTCTTTAACATTTAACATGGGCTTGGTGTAGCAGAGTGAGCTAATCCTTCACAAAAAGAAGAAATTTTGTGTGTGTGACAAAAATAAGATGGAAAATTGTCTGGCATTATTGATGGAAGCATAGGTTATCTCAACTGTGCAAATAGTCTCCAGCCACCCCTCATCATCACTCTTTAGTCTTGTGACAAAGTTGATACCGTGTCCTTCTACCATGAGTCTTCCGTGTGTGTGCACATTTGTGGAGGGTAGTGGTAAACCTCATGTTTTCTTCTTTAGGGACTCTCCACCTGTTCTAATTTTTTGAGACACCCACTCATGTGGCTTGGAACATGCCAATTCAAATAGGCTGGCTGGAATTTTGATGAGAATTAAGTTGAATCTGTAGATTGCTTTTGGTAAGATTAACATTTTTACTATGTTAATCCTACTGATCCACGAGCATAGTCTAATATATTCTTCAATTTCTTTCTTCGGTGTTTTAAAGTTATATCATACAAATCTTTCATTTTCTTGGTTACAGTTACCTCCAAAATATTTTATATCACTTGAGGATATTGGGAAGGGTGTTGTTTCCCTGATTTCCTTCTCAGTCTGTTTGTCATTTGTGTATAGGAGGACTACTGAGTTTTGTTAAGTTGATTTTGTAATCAGCTACTTTGCTGAAAGTGTTTATCAGCCGTAGGAGGTTTTCTGGTGAATTTTGGGGTCAATTATATATACAATCATATAGTGTGCAAATAAAGATACTTTTACCTTTTTCTTTATAATTTATATCCTTTTCATGTCCCTCTTTTTGTATTTTGGTCTTGCTAAGACATTAAGTACTATACTGATTATGTACACAGAGAGTAGGCAACTTTGTCTTGTTCCTGATTTTAGTGGAACTGCTTTGAGTTTCTCTTCATTTAAGTTGATGCTGGTTATGGTCTTGTCAAAAACTTCCTGTAATATGTTGAAGCATGCCCCTTTTGTCCCTAATTTACCCTGAACTTTTATCATGATAGGGTGTTGAATTTTGTCAAAGTCCTTTCTACATCTAATGAGAAGATCATTTTTTTTTTTTAGTTTGCATATATGGTGGATTATACTGACTGGTTTTTGTATGTTGAACCATCCAAGCCTCTCTGGAATGAAGCCTACTTTATCATGGTAAATTGTCTTTTTGCTGTGTTCTTGGATTTGGGTATAAGTATTTTATTGAGAATTTTTGCATTTATGTTCATAAGTGGAATTGGTCTATAATTCTCTTTCTTTGTTAAGTATTTTTTTGTGGTTTTGGTATCAGGGTAACAGGGACTTCAAAAAATGAATTAAGAAATGTTCTTTCTCTTTCTATTTTGTAGAATAATTTGAGGACTATTGTTATTAACTCTTCTTTGAATGTCTGGTAGAATTCGGTGCTAAATCAATTTGACCCTGATGCTGGGCTTTTCTTTGTTTTTCTTTTCCTTTTCCTTTTCCTTCTTCTTCTTCTTCTTCATCATCATCTTCTCCTCCTCCTCCTTCGTGTCTTTCTCTCTTTGTTGAAAGACTTTTTCATACTGCTTCTATCTCATTGGGGTTTATAGGTCTGTCTGTCTTCTTGTTCTTCTTGTTCTTCTTGTTCTTGTTCTTCTTGTTCTTGTTCTTGTTCTTGTTCTTGTTCTTGTTCTTGTTCTTCTTCTTGTTCTTCTTCTTCTTCTTCTTCTTCTTCTTCTTCTTCTTCTTCTTCTTCTTCTTCTTCTTCTCCTCCTCCTCCTCCTCCTCCTCCTCTCCTCCTCCTCTCCTCCTCCTCCTCCTCCTCCTCCTCCTCCTCCTCCTCCTTCTCTCTCTTTGTTGAAAGACTTTTTCATGCTGCTTCTATTTCATTGGGGTTTATAGGTCTGTTTAAATTGTTTACCTGATGTTGATTCAACTTTGGTAAGTAGTATCTATTGAGAAAATTATTCATTTCTTGTATATTTTTCAATTTGGCATAGTAAGTACAGATTTTCAAAGTATGTCCTTATGATTTTCTGGATTTCCTCAGTGTCTGTTGTTAAGTCCTTTTCATCTCTGAGTTTATTACTTGGGATATTCTCCCTCTCCCTTTTTGTTAATTTGAATAATGGTTTGTCAATCTTACTGATTTTTTTCAAAGAGCCAAATCTTTGTTTCATTACTTTTTGTATTGATTTATTTTGTTTGTTTGTTTGTTTCTATTTTATTTATTTCAGCCCTGAGTTTGATAATGTCTTGCCATGTACTCATTTTGGGCGTGATTTCTTCCTTTTAGTCTGGAGTTTTCAGGTGTGTTTTAAGTTGCTAGTATGAAATCTGTCTATTTTTTATGTAGGCACTTAGTGCTATGAATGTGCCTCTTACAACAGCCTTCATTTTGTCCCATAAATTTATGTATGTTGTTTATTCATTTTTATTTAATTCTAGGAAGTCTTTAATTTCTTATTTTTTGTCTGGACCCATTTTTCATTCATTAGAGAGTTGTTCACCTTCCATGACTTTGTAAACTTACTGTTTTTTTCTGCTGTTGTTGGTATCAAATTTTTATCCACGTGATCAGATAAGATCAGATCAGGTATTTTTCTAGTATCTATTGTGCTGCACTATGTGTCTAAATATAGAAGAAAATGAAAGTGACACCTTGCATTCTTTAGTGTCTGGGTGAAATTTTCTGTAATTATCTGTTAGGTCCATTTTGTTTGTAATGCCAGTTAGCTACAACATTTTGTCTAGATGACATAGATATTCCTCAACGGAAGAACTGAAAGCAAGAATGTGGTACATTTATATAGTGGAATATTACTCAGCTGCCAAAATGACATCATGAAATTTGTAGGCAAATGTATGAAACTAGAAAAAAATATCATCCTGGGTGACGTATCCCCAACCTAGAAAGATAAATATTACCAGTGCCTTTTTCAACCATTCTCATAGAAGCTTCTTCCTGCAGCAAATGGAAACTAATACATAGACCCACAGCCAGAAATTACACAGAGTGAGAGACCTTGGTACACTCAGCCCTAAATGGCCAGGCCTCATGTTCAGGAGTAGTGGGCTAACATACAATGTACTCCATAGTTTTTTGGTTTTGTTTGTGTGTTTTTTCTGTGTGTGCTGTTATTTGGCTGTAGCTTTATGGTTTTTCATTTTCTGTTTGGGAACTATTTTGTTTTCTTGGTTTTGGGGGGATTTGTTGTTGCTTGTTTTTTTTTTTTTTATTTGAATTACAACCAAGATTGAATTACATGACAATCCCAGTTCCCTTCTCCCTTCCTTCCTCCCCTACCACCCCCACTAAAACCATACCTATCACATATCCTTTCTTCTATTCTTCACCTGACTCAACCTTTCTGTTCCCTCATGACCTCTGCATCTTTCCTCTTCTTCCCTTTTGATTCTTGTAGCTCCCTCCCCCTTCTTCCCATGCTCTCAATTTGTTGCATTGGTTTTTTGAGAAGCAATTTAAAGTTTGGTGTTTAGGGAGTGGGAGGATTTGGGAGGCCTTGAGGGAAGGGAAGAATATGAATATAGGTACCCTTTACTCTGGCTTTCCAACTCCCTGCCCATTTAACTTCTTTTTCTAGTTTTCCCTTATCTCTTTATAATGCTAATCTCCATTTCCCATTCTTTGAAAGACCTCCCCGTTCACCGTTCACCCTAGCCACTTGCTAGATACCCAAATCAGTCTGTTGTCTGGCTTTCTTAACACCTTCACAGTGGCCTTTTGTTTAGGTACTTTGCAATTCTACTGCTATTCATACCCTGATACTGCCTACACATTTCCTTCAGTGGAAAAGACAGCTTTGGCTTCTTCCCTTGGAAAGTTAAATTAATTTGCTTTCTTTCTGCTTCTCCCCACAGTTTCAACTCTGTAAGTCTTCAGAACAAGATACCATCTAATGTTCGTCTTTTATTGTGCATGACATTGTATATTTGCTCTTATAGATATATGGTAAATGGTATTGAAAACACTGTCATTGCAGCTATATATGAACACATGTTGTAAGAGGATGCCTTCCAGGACTTCTTTCTATCAGATTGACGTAATGTTGGGATTTCTAGCAAGAAAGTAATCAAAGACTCTGATATTGAAAAACCTTATTAAAGCTTGCAAAAGAAGTATTATCATATAGCTAAAATCAGCTTTCAAGGTAGTTTTCACAAATGTGACAGAAAATATAGCATAAGTTTTGAAGCTATCCTTACCTTTCCACTGTATCCTAAACTTTTAACATGCAGACAAAAGTCACAAAAAAGTTGTAACAGAAGGAACTCATATTACTTCAAAACTGTATTTTCTGATGTTAGGCTTGCAGATTGTGCTGTAATATAGCCTAACACACAATGATTTGAGCATGTGACAAAGAACAGAAAGATTAAATATGTTCTCTTCCTACGATATTCATTCTTTATCTTGATTTTGCTTCCTCTTCTCAAACCTTGGGTCACTGTTCACATATACCTCCTCCAGGAAGTCTTCTAAGATCCTCTGAATTTTGGCTATTGTCCTTTTGCTTTCCATCCATCTTGGACTGTTCAGTAATTCCCCAGTTGCTTGCCATTTTCCTATAGTAAGTGTCTAAAAAGTGCCTGAGATTTTACACAAAGGAGATGCTCAATAACTTTGTAAAATGAATGAGTGAGGAAGCAAATCATGGTTGTCAAGTTTTATTGTTTTCATTATGTCATTTCCCCTAAAACATGTTTTTTTTCTTTTTTCCTTTTCCATCTATCTATCTATCTATCTATCCATCAGTCTTGACTAGGACAACTTGTAAAGGAAATCTCAGTTGAGGATTCCTAGGGCAAATCAGTCTGTGAGCATTCTGTGTAGGATTTTCTGGATTGTTAATTAACCCAGCCAATTTTGAGCAGGATCATTCTCTAGGCTAGACCCTGAACTACATAATAGTAGAGAAAGCTATCTGAGATCATGAAAGCAAGGGTGAACATGATGCTTTAAGTTCCTCCCTTAACATCATTACAATAATGGATTGTCACCTAGAACTGAAAGCCAAATAAATCTGTTTCTCCTCTAAGCTCTTTTTATTTAATCAGAATATTTTTCATAGTTCTATCTATCAATTACATATCTAGCTCTCTTTCTGTCTTCATCTATTTGTTATTATTGTTTGTTTTAGTAAGAAGTTAGTAATGGCACTTAATGTCTAGAAATTCATTACCAATATATAGCTAAAGTCAAAAGACTTCAAAGAAGTCTTGTATTGCACTGATTACGACACCAAACATCAAAACTCTTTTGATCAATACTGGTGAGATGTGAGTCCAAAAAAATAATAAATCATTGTGATTGGATTTCTGGATGTATGGTAGATGCAGTGTCATGTCCATTTGGAGATAACGTCTGTCCCAGGGAGAACCAAGAAAGACAAAACTTTGTAAGGGGAAAAATTGATGTTTGTTTTCTGGTTTAGGCATTCTTGATCATTTATTTTCCAGCTGGTATAAGCACTGAAGAATAATTTACTTGCAGTGACATGACTAGATTTTAAACAGTATAGTCAATATTCTTTTGCCAATGTCTAATCTAGTGTAACAAAAACCAGTAACAGGGTCCAGTGATGCCAAGGATACACTTCCTGATTTATTTTATGCAGAAGAAACTTGGCAGGAGACTGCAAATTAGATACCTGAGCCACTGTACTTCACATGCAGAAAAACCAAGTCACATATGGTTGGTAGGATGTAATAGTCTTGATGAATCTTATACTTAATTGGGTATCTTAGTTAGATTTATATTGTTGTGATTAAACATCATGAACAAATTCAACTTGGTGAAAAATGATTTTATTTCAGCTTATAGATCCACATAAAAGTAAATTATCCAGGAGAGCTAGGTCAGGAAGGGCAGGAACTCAAGGCAGGAACTTGGAGTCAGGAACTGAATAAGAGGTCATTGAAGAACACTGCTTGCTCACTTGTTTCCCATGACTTGTTCAGTCTGCCTTCATATACCATCCAGGACCATCCACACAGAGTAGTAAGTACATGCTCTGTGGGATGGAAAGATCCACCCACATCATTAACCAATCAGGAAATTACACCATGTTCTACCCACAAGCCAATCTTGTGGTGGCATTTTCTCAGTTGAATTTTCCCCTTCCAAAGTTACTAAAGCCTATGTCAAGCTGTCATAAAAGTAGCTGGCACAGTGGGGCTGTCCCCTACTCAAAGAAGCCCAAGAGCAGGGGGTTACTAGGTAAATCTCAGTGGGGAATGATGAGAGGAAGAATGAAGAGAAGGTGCTTGAGATGAGTTGCCCTCAAAGAGGAATTGTGAGAATCAGATGCACACCAGAAAAGACAGAACTTGAATGGTCTGGTGTCCATCCTGTGCCTCCCAACCACAGGGGCAGCTATCATAAAGCACCTGTGACCAATTTCTTAGTCCTCAACCGTCTCTGTTTCAGGGGGACCAAGAAGCTACATACTACACATTTGGGAAAGTTCATAGGGAAGACCCTATCAGCTTTGCTGGAAAAGAGAAAAAAAATGAAACAAATGAGATTTAAATGAATTTGTGATTGGAGTTGGAAGTTAAAATGAACTTGCTGTATAACTGAGAGGGTTGTAAAAATATGGAGTGGTAGAGCAGAATAATTCACCAAAACTCCACTGAAAGTGAGGACTGGAGAGAGAAAACCATTTCATGTTTAGACTCTCAGAATTGGACCCTTCCAATAAATCAGTTGTACAAGAAAACAATAGTTCTAAGACTGAGGATTATAGACCCCTGGGGATAAGCAAAGGAGAGTCCTGGCTCCTATAACTCCTGGCAAGAGGACCGAGGCAATACATCAAACATGCACATCCAGTGAACAGTGTCTTCCCCAGGCAGGTAAAATTCCTTTCTCAATGTATATTTATTGAGTCTTTAGGAATAAATAGCAAGTCATGTTTTTATGTAACAATGATGCCAAGTTCTCAGCCCCATTTTACTTTTATTTTGTATATTGTTCTGAGCTACCTGACAACTGTGGTCAGTAATAGGACATGTTCATCGGTGGCCCCGTAAGAGCATAACAAAGCTGAAGAATTTCTCTTGCTCAATGGCAGGGTTTCTGTTATGACACAGCTCAATGAATTAGTTGTTGGTGGCGATGCATGCTGTGGCAAACAAGTCTTTTGGTTATGAATCATATAAAAGTATATCAAAAGGGGCTGGGAAGATGGCTCATTCAGTAAAGAACTTGCTATGCAAGCACTGGGACCCAAGTCTAATCCTTAGAACCTATCTACAAAACCAGGATGTGGTGATGCATGCTTGTAATCTCAGTGCTTGGGGAGACAGATTCCTGGGGCTTGCTTACTGGAAAGTTTATTCTGATAGGTAAGCTACACACTGGTGTGAGACTGTGTTAAAAACACAAGGGATATAATGTTTGTGGTTGTCCTTTATCCTCCACATGTGTGCACACACACTCACATTCATATGCATATTTATACACACACAAATCCACACACACAAATATATTTTCATAATGATATGAATGGTTGTATTACTGGTTTATTCATCATGACAGCATGCTTTTAAATAATGATTTTAAAGTATATGTCTTCATTAGAAAGGCGTTTACACAGAGGCACCCCACATGGGTGAACCATGCTGGTCACGGAAGACATGGGTTATTAATGAAAATCTCTGTGCCAGGCATTAGTTAATTCCTTACCAGTGATTTGGTCAGGGAGGCTCCAGAAACAACCAAAAGAAACAAGTTATTGCCATTGCTCTTGGTTGCCCACCAGAGGTATGATAGGAAAAAAAAAAACAAACAAAAAACTGTTGCTTAAAACACCACATACTTGAATTGCAGAACAGAGAGAAATCAATCTTGAACAAACCAACACTCTATGGGTTATTTTTTAAGGCATGGAATTGGTATGGAGTTCTGATGCAATGGGGTTGTGGGGAATTGGAGTGGGGATGGTGTGGTACTTTGAATGTAATTGGCCCCATAATCCCATAGAGAGTGGCCCTATTAGGAGGTGTGGCTTTGTTGGAGTGCATATGACTTTCTTGGATGAAGTGTCTCACTGTTGGGGTGGGCTTTGAGGTTTCCATCATCAGGACACCATTCAATGTGTCAGTCTACTTCCTGTTGCCTGCAAGGCATGGGACTCTCAGTTACTCCAACACCATGTCTGTCTGAAATGCTGCTGTGTGCCTGTCATGATGATAATGGACAGAACCTCTGAGACTATAAGTGAGCAACTCAAATTAAATGTTTTCGTTATACAAGTTGCCATGGTCATGGTGTCTTTTCACAGCAATAAAAACCATTACTAAGACAGATGGATTTATCAAGATTCTCTGTATACATGTATGAAATTTTTAAAGAAGAGATGCATTTTTTAAAAGTTGTCTGTAAATCATTGTTGTGTGTACAGAGGCTATCACCTCATATAACACATGCTTGCTGTGTCTTTTGATTATATCAAGAGGCTGCAGTGGTTGGCTTGTATCCACTGTCCAGATTGCTATAAGCATACCCCTGATGCTGACACATGACATCACTTAGCAACGGATTGCTCAGAACATGCTCCCATTATTAAAAGACACCTGATTATGCTCAAAGTCACAGACTTTGTGTGTATAGATACCTGATTATGCTCAAAATTACAGGCTATGTGTGTAGAGACACCAAATTATGCTCACAAGCTGTATATAGAGACACCTGATTGTGAGCAAAGCTGTGTAGGTGTTTGTGGTGATATATAATTTATGATTCGTTAAAACTTGCCCGAGGGTTCAGAATACAAAGCCAGACACAAGCCATAGAGGCCAGCCAGTAGTGGTACATACCTTTAATCCCAGGACTCAGGAGACAGAGGCAGATGGATCTCTGTTAGTCCAAGGCCACACTGTACAACATGAAATTGATACAGTCTAAAAGAGAAATAGCATACCCAAAGGTGATCTCAGCACTTGGGATCACATGACTTTAATTCCAGCACTGTGGAGGTAGAGACAGGAGTGATATGGCTGGGCAGAGAAGGGAACACAGAGGATTGCAGTCTCAGGCTTGGTGGAGAGTAGTACAGTCTGCATTGCACTCTGAGGATTCATGGAGACAGGATCACTCATTTTGGTCTGATGTAGAGGTTAAGAGGTAGTGGCTGGCTGTTTTGCTTCTCCAAATCTTCAGCCTGAACCCCACTGTCTGACTCTGGGTATTTATTATTTGTGATACAGGTGTTCTCACCCATTTTAAAGTGGAAAGGGATCATTGTGAGCCCACGTTACTCTAAATCACTAAAAGATGTAGTAGATTCCAAGTGGCTACCAAGAATCCAGAAGCATGAAGATGCTGTGATACTCATCCTCCCCAGCAGACATTAGTTTACCCCTTGGGAGCATAACACCCAGTACCATTCTGTGTATGGAGTCTCTGAAAAGCCACCTTAGGAGGAGATGGATCCTATCTGAACTTGAGGGAGTCCAAGTCCCTGCAGATATCTTGCTAACATGACTTATGCCTAGGAAAGGAATGCTGCTCTGGAATTCACCAGTAGTGTTCATTTCCAGAGGCAACTATATCATTGTCTCACAGACTGGCTGGATTAAGTAAGCAACAAGAATTTTTTGTATCATGGTCCTGACATCTGGAAATATGAGGACAGGATACAACCTTGTGAGAGCTCAGAGGAAGACTGCTTTCCATGTCTCCTGGAAGCTCGGGGCAGGGGGGCTTTCTAACCATCTTTGGTAGTACTTGGCTTATAGAAGTCTTTCACTCTCATAAGGGTGTTCCACTTCCCTGCCAACATCTTCTTGTAGTATTATCACCATGTGCATGTCTCTGACCCCAAATATCTTCAAATGAATGCTCACCCAGCTTTGGTACCATGTCATATTCACCCATGACCTCTGCAATAACTCTGTTTCCAAGTAAGGCCAGATTCTGAGAGAACAAGATCAGGACATTGCTAATTAGTTTTTGAGAAAACACAGTTCAGTGCATACAGGAGATACTTTGAGAAGTCTGTTTGGGATTTGCATGCTTTGCAAAGTTTTTGATAGAACAACCATAGGCACTCATGCCCTTTCCAGACTGATTGTGCATTTTGCTTTGGTTTTGAAGACTCTAATAAAGAAAGGGTGTCTGAAAACCCCATCATGCCTGGTGGGCATGGGTTGAAGGCAACAATCATTTTCTCTTAGATTCTAAAGCCCTAGTTAATTTTAATATTTAGCCATTTTACTATGATTCACTAATGCTTACAGGGTAAGTGCAATAGCATAGATAATGCCCTGTTTAATGTCCTGATTCAACTTCTGGGTCTTACTTGGAATTTACAACACAGCCTAGCAATGAGCAGTCAATGACACATTCAGTCCTTGTCAGGCAAAGCAGATACCATCATCAACTTGTCATAGCCACTTTATTATTCATTTGTTCACTCAGCCTGTGTTTGTACTTGTGTGTGCGTGCACATGAACATGTGGAGTCATTCCCTTAACACCATCTTCTTCACTGGTACTCTCCAAGTAGGCCAGGCTGGCAGGCCAATGAGCCACAGGGATACACTTCTCTCTGCTTCCTTACTTCTGAGAAAACAGGCTTAAAAATCCACACTTGACTTTTTGATGTGGTTTCTGAGGTCACACCCAGGTTGTTCAGCTTGGGCGGTAAGGACTTTACCAAGTGGGCCATCTCCTCTGCTTCTCTCTTGTTCTTCAATTATAAAACCAAACTCTTCTGTCAGCCTTGAGAACATTTATTTATCCTGGGCCAGTGAATTATGTGGTTGTGATTCCTGATGGGGGAGCTTACTTCAGCACAGATCAACTCCTTTTAGATGCTTGTCTGAGAGCCATGGCTGAGATGGCTGCACATTCCTTTCAGCTGGTTTTCTAGTCTTTCTATTAATTCCCATTTCTGGTTATTTTGAATAGAAAACTTTTGTTTTCTAAGGCCTTTTGTTGAGACCATATTTAACACACCATTTATATTTCTGAAAACCATCATAGTTTTCTAACGAGTCAAACATGTTATTATTTAACATATTTTTCTTTTAAAAATAGATTTTTGAGACATCTTCTTTCTTACCATATAGCTCAGGGTGGTCTTGAACTTATGAACTTCCTGTCTTGGCCCCTAAGTGCTAGGAGTAAGGTGTGTGCCACTATGCTTGCTTTCTATTTTTCAACCAAAAGCACATGGAGGAAAATGGCATGCTGCTTTTTCTAAATAATGAAATTATGTAGGTCAGTAGTTATGAGTCGATGGACATAATAAAGCCAGTTATTTTAGAAAATAAAAAAGCCTGCCTTTACATGGCAATTTATACACAGAGTGACCAGCATGGGAAATGATTCCAAGTGGATCTGTGAACAGCTGATCTTTTTCCTTTCTTTTGTCTTTTAAGATTTTATTTATTTTTATATCTCTCTCTCATGTGTGTCTGTGTTTGTCTGTGTCTCTGAGTGTGCATGTGCAAATGCATTCAAAGGAATCCCCAGCAACTGATGGGAGCAGATGCAGATGCCCACAGACAAACAATAGGCAGAGTCTAGGGAACTGGGTACAAGAAGAGGAAGAAGATTTGTAGGAGCCAGAGGGGTTGAGAACACCAGGGAAACATGATCCACAGAATCAACTAAGTAGGGCTCATAAGGGCTCATGGAGACTGAAGTGAAAAACACAGACCCTGAATAGGTTTGAGCTAGGTCCTCTGCATATACCTTGTGGTTGTATAGCTTGGTGTTTTTGTGGGACTCCTGACAAGGGGAGTCAGAGGTGTCTCTGACTTTTATCTGCACTTGGGACCTTTTTGCTCCTATTAGGTTGCCTGGTCCAGCCTTGATATGAGGGTTTGTGACGAGTCTTACTGTGTCTTGTTAGGCCATTGTAGGAAGATCTTCTTTTTATTTTTAAAGGGAAATGCAGGACTGGATCTGGGGGAGAGAAGAGGTGGGGGAAAGGCTGGAAGGAGTGAAGAGAGGGGAAACTGAAATCAGGATGTAATGTATGACAGAAGAGTAAAAGTTAAAAAAAAAAGCAAAGCATTTCCTCCCCAAGTTGCTTTTGGTCATGCTGTTTTATCACAGCAATAGACACCTTGATTAAGACAGCATATTCTCAGTTAGTAGGACTATAACATGATCTAGAACACTGGATGTATCTTTGGAGAATACAGATTCAAATCAATGTAGAAAATTAGATATTTAATAGGAATACCCCATGATCAAAGTCATGGAATGGATTCTTGAATAATAGGAATGCAGTACAGCTTGGATATGGATTCTGGGGGTGGAGGGAGCCACTCGGGTTTTCAGGTTTCCATGGCAAATACCTGTACCCACTAAAGCTGTCTTTAAGGCCATTATGTCTTTTAAATGCTTTTCTTATTTAGTAGCCAACATAATCCCTCTGAGATTCTTAAATTTTGCTATTCTCCTCTTTCCGTTTCCATGTGTTAAGTTTGTTCTGTTATCAGTAAATAATTGGACATGCTGAAATGGGTAGCTCCATACTGTGAGAAAGAAATGGAAAAGTGCATTTGCCCATGGTTTCCAACTGGCTAAAACAGACTGACAATTATTAAAAAGCAATATTTTATGATTGACGTTCCAGAGATACCACTTCTGGTGCACAAAGTGGGCCCGCTCTGCTGTTGCTGTCTAGGAATTCTAAACAAGACTTTAAGAAAGAGACCCACATTCTGAACTTTTGTGGAACCATGCAAATTGTGGGTTCATTGATTGAGATAAATGATAGCTTAGTGTCTCCAGGGAGGGGAGGTATCCTGCTCAGGGTCAAGATGCAGAGGGAGTCACATTGGGGAGAAAGCCACTGCTCATCTGTCACTGACTACTTCACCTTGATCATCCTCTGAGGCAGCTTTGCCAGTTCCTAGGGTAACAGGGAAACAGCCAAAGTGAACTGGAATGTGGATGGGAAGTAATGAAGGGAGAAGAGAAAGCTTGCCGGACAGATGTGTGGAAGGATGGCTGAAATGGAGCCAGTGGCTTGGCTGCTCTGAATCATGAAGGATGGATGGATGCATCTGGAAAACTTCAATTCCTGGCAGCAATTTTTTTCACATAAAAAAGAATTAGAGAGATAATGAGAAGTCACAGAATGTGACAGACTCTGTAAATAACCTCAACAGCCACAAACAAGAGACAGTGTTTAAATAAGTAAATGGGGGACAGCTGGTCATGATTTGGTACTAACAAGAGCCCACATCAGTGAACATGCCAGATCTTTCCAGATGAAGTCATGCATATAGAGGACAGTCATCCTTAGTACTTAGAAAAATACCACCAATTTTGTGTGTGTGTGTTTGTGTGTCTGTGTGTGTGGAGAGAGAGACAGACAGACAGACAGAGAGAGACAGAGACAGAGACAGAGACAGAAAGAAAGAATGAAAGAAAGAATGAAAGAAAGAGAGAAAGAAAGAGAGACTGGAGATTGAACAGAAGTATGTTGAACCTACCACACACTACCATTGAGCAACAGCCCTAGGCCAATTGTCTTATAAATAAGATTTAAGAAATACTGTATATGATTTGATGCACATACAATTATAAGCAAATTTAAGTAATGAAAAGAAAGAAGACATCATACATAAGAACTCTTGAACTTTTAATACCAATTATTTATATAGAGGCCACTGAAGCTTCAATTCTAATTGGTCTAATAATAAAACTCCCCAACCCCAAGTCAGATATTATGGAATGAAAGCTGAAAGATCAGAGAAGTAAAGCAGACAGCCGCTAAAGTTCTTACCTCTATGAAATCCTCAGACTGAAGGCGCTGAGATCCTGTCTCCTCCTGCATTATATTCCTCTCGATGCCCAAACCATATCGCTTCCTGTCTCCACTTTTCTAGTGCTGGGATTGAAGGCATGTGACTACCCAGTACTGGGATTAAAGGTGTGAGCCATCACTGCCTGTCTCTGTTTCTCTTTAAGGATATGAGGGAGCAGAAAGGTTGAGTCAGGGGAAGAATAGATGATAACAAGAATGGAGATACCATAATAGAGGGAGACATTTTTGGTTTACAGAGAAATCAGGCACTACAGAAATGTCTGGAGGTCTACAAAGATGACACCAGCTAACAATCTAAGCAATAGAGGAGAGGCTACCTTAAATGCCCTCCTCTGATAATGAGATTAATGACTAACTTATATGAGATCCTATAGCCTTCATTAAGCAGCTGGTGGAAGTAGAAGCCGACACCCACAACTTATCACTGAACCGAACTGGAATCCAGATGCAGAGGACGAGTGAAGAGCAAAGGTTTCACCAGACTAGGCTGGTGAAACCACAGAAACAACTGACCTGAACAGCGGGGAACTCTTGCTCCCCAGACTGATAGCTGGAATACCAGCATGGGACTGATCCAGACCCCAGGAACATGGGTTTCTGTGAGGAAACCTAAGAAATCTATAGGCCCTCCTGTAGTAGCTGTTCAGTACTTATCCTTAGCATAGGTGTGGACTTTGGGAGCCCATTCCACATAGAAGAATACTCCCTAAGCCAAGACACATGGGGGTAGGCCTAGACCCTATCCCAAAGGACATGATAGACTCTGATGACACCCTATGGAAGGCCTCACCATCCAGGGGGAGCAGAAAGGATATGTGATAGATAGGGTTTTAGTTGGGGGTGAGTGGTAGGGGAGGACGAGAGGGAGAAGGGAACTGGGATTTTCATATTAAAAAAATGTTTGGAATGGAAAAAAATTATACAAGAAAAAGACTGGATCAATCTAACATAGCCCAGGGTGGCCTTGAACTCACAGAGGTCTGTCTGCCTCAGCCTCCACAGTGTTGGGATTAAAGGTGTGTACCACCACCGCCTAGCCTGTGTGTTGAACTAGTGGCTTAGATCTGCACTCTGATCTTTAGGCAAGCTTTATCTGTTAGAGTAAAAATAATATATTATCACAGACCACTGTGTTGGGTTTTGGCATTTGAATATAAATGCATTAATATTAAAGCACCTATCTTAATTTATTCTAATGTCTGATATTTGTAAGTTGGACTCTTGTCCTTGAAGTGTTAGATGCCCATTATTAGTTTTCTTTTTAATCAGAGTGGGCTTAAATTAAAAAATTAATTTTTTATTTGGGCTTTCTCTTTTCTCCTGTCATTACTTTGCTTCACCTTCGTTCTCTTCCCATCCACATTCCATTTCACTTTGGCTGTTTCCCTGTTATCCTTGGAACTCACAAAACTGTCTCAGCTGATGATCAAGGTTAAGTAGTCAGTGACAGATGAGCAGTGGCTTTCTCAGCAATGTGACTTCCTCTGCATTTTTGGCCCTGAGCAGGACACCTCTCCTCCCCAGACACACTGAGCTATCATTTGTCTCAAGCAATGGATCCACAGTTTGCTTTGCTCCATGCAAGTCTGGAATGTGGCTCTCCTTTTTAAACCCCTTTGTAGAATTCCAAAGCAGAAATAGCAGAGTGGGGGCATACCTTATATATGTGTCGATCGGAGGATAATTGTGGGAGTTGGTTCTGTCCTCTCATCAGGTGGGTTCTGGGTATCACCCTCAGTCCATCAGGGTTCGCTGCAAGTGTCTTTCTGAGCTGAGCCATCTCACCATTCCTCTGACTTAAATGTTTTTTTTACCACCTCCAAAGTCATCTGCGCATGTATCAGGCAGAATCACCCTCTATGCAACTTAGGCAGATATGACAGCCACCAACACAGGGTCCCCTAACATGCCATCTGCCAGAGACAATGACCTCCATGATTAGAGGCCTGGCACTAGCTCAGAAGCTACCTTGTAGTGAACTCTGAATTAGTATGTCCTGAAATCAAGCACAGCCTCTCAAGTTTTAGAGTCTAGAACTTTACTCTGCATGTAAATTATCTAGAGATTCAAAAAGGCAGATACTGGGGCCTCTGGCCTGATGAAGGGCTTGAGATTTTGTTATTTTTGTGTATGTGTTTGTTATACCATTTTGTGCAATTGTGTGTGCATGCATGTGTGTGCATGTGCTTTAGTGTGTGGGTGCACATACATGTTTTTACCTGTGTATTTGTAGGCCAGAGGGCAACCTCTTGTGTCGTTCCTCAAGCACCATCCTATTCATTGCCTCTTTGTGATTCAGGGTTTCTCTTCAAGCCCAGAACATGCCCATTAGGTTAGCATGACTTGGCAACATGCATCAGGTATCCTTCTGTCTGTACTTCACCATTGCTGAGATTACAAGCACACTCTCTACCATACCTGTCTTTTATGTGGCTTCTGACAGTGAGCTCCAGTTTTTCTGCTTGTAAGACAATCCCTTTCTTGGCTCAGTTGGTTTCCCAGCCTGAGAGATGCTGCCTTTCTAATAAACAATCTAGGGGCTGCAAAGATGGCTCAGAGGTTAAGAGCTCCTACTGCTCTTCAAGATGACTCAGGTTCAATTCACAACACTTACATGGTACTTCAACTCTATCCTTATCTCTGATTTTAGAGGATCCAGTGTCTTCTTCTGGCCCCGTAGACACTGAATGCTTGTGGGTCACAGACATACACACAGGTTAAAAACCCATACACATGAAATAAAATAGTAAGCGACTGAGTGTTGCTGATGTTGCTGGTCTTGGGATCATGCTATGGATGGCTGGATGCCTCTTCTCACTATTTATGGCTTCACATTCACCCAGTACAGATTTACTTTCTTTTAAGTTGTGGCTGTCTAGGGTCATGTCCTTATGGGACCAGTACAGAATTTCTTAGGCCAAAAGCTTCCAATAAGTCTCTTTAGGCCAAACCTGTGTGAGAAGTAGCATGACACACAGATGCTGCAGCTGGGTGAAAATGACATGGGAAATGCTGCCTCTTGAGTTTGCTCTTGTTTCTGCTTTTGTTCCCTGGAGGCTATCATGCAGGTCTATGGCAATGGTGTTCTCTGGGGTGACAACAAACTCTTTATTGAGTACTACTGCGTTTCTGTGGTGTTTGTTGTTCCCTCCTGTGCCTCTGGTTTTTCTTTAATTAATTTTTAATTATTTACCTGGGAGATGGTGCATTCTGTAAACTGCGTGGCATGCAAGCATGAGGACTTGAGTTGGATCCTCAGAACACTCGTGCACATTCTGGGTGTGTTGGCATGTGCCAGCAATGCCAGCACTGGCAAAGCAGAGACAGTAGGATCTCCGAAGCTGATGCTGATGGGCAGGCAGTCTAACCTAATTGGTAAGATCCTGAGATGATGGGTAACATTTCTTAGGATGACACTCAGAATTGTCCTCTGTTCTGCACATACATTCTCTACACTAACATGTTGGTGCACCTGACACAACGGAACATGTAGAAACATGCATGTGAAGATACACATATGTTTTAAAGTTTAAATTCTTTAAATATAAACTTACAAATTTAAATTATTGCATATTCTTTCAAAGTCCCTGTTGTTTCTCCTTGATTGTAGACTACATAGGAGACATGCTCTGGTTTCCGCTATCAGGCCTGAATCTCCAATGGTGGAGTCTACAGTTCCCTGGGTTACAGTAATCTGTGAAGAATACACATTTCCTTGTAGTGATATGGGAACAATAGGAGGGAAGGGCATGGGGATTATATTGATCAGAACACAACATGAGTGTGCATGAAACTCTCAAAGAGTAAATAAAACCCATGTACTTCTGTAGCTAGGATGCCATGTGACTCCACATCCTGGACTTCACTGCAGTATGCTTAGGTCAAGCTCAGTTGTGTCAGGCTTTATTTGCCCAGTGGAGTCCTTTGATGATGTCTCTGCTTGGCAGATGATGCTATAAACCAGATTGAGGCAGCATATGTCTCCCCAACAGTGGCCAGAATCACCCCGTATATCTTTATGTTCTAATCACCAGGACAGACACTGCAGGCTATTTCTTGTGCCTGAGGAGTGTCATTTTGTTGTTGAAAATGGAATCTCAGATGCTTAAAGGGTTATGGAATACACAGACCTCAGACAACACAGAAGTTCTCTCTAGGAGAGCATCTTCCCTCTGTAAATGTGAAATTTCCCAAGCAGGAAGAGGGCATAGGAACTTAAGCAACATAGCAATTTATTTTTAGTGTGTTTTGAAACCAAAAGTTTTGATGTAAATTCAAGATTATTAAAATACAAGAGAATCTCAAAGCCTTTTAGAATTATCAAGGGTAAAGGAACCAATGCTACTTAACACTAAATAGAATGCACATTTTAACTATTTATACACCAAGGTCCTTTGTTTCAAGGATGCTATCTTTCATCTCACCCCTGTTATCTCAGCACTTTGTTCTCTTGAAGTGTAATGGTAATGGCAGTTCCAAGGGTTCAAGGATCTTTCCCAACAGCTTAAGCCTACATCAAATTCTGTTCTTTCTCTTCTGTTTATTATTCCATCACTTCTCAACTAGACAGTGCACATCCTGGTGCTATCTTTTAAATATTGGTTTTATTGTATTGATGTAGTATAAATGTGCAAGTTTATGCAGTGCTCTGTGGCACTAGGATGGGGTATGTATCTCAATGGTACAGTGCATGCTTACCAGTGTTATAGTTCAATATTGCTATGCTATTTTGTAATTATCTGATTGAACTATTTGGCTTGTATCACTTGAAAGCTTTATCTTTTTGTGATAAAAGCATTTAAAATTCTCTCTATCAGCTATTGTGAAACATTCAATTTCTTGCTGTCAGTCAGAGTTATCCCACTGTGCTATGGGAAGATTAGATATTATTCTTCCATCCATCCACATCCTGGACTGCCTACCTTTAACTTTCCTTCTCCATCTTTCTCCTCATACTCTTCCTAGGTACCAGTGATCACTTTATTTGAATATGTTAACATATTAAAATGCTCACTATAAATGGAAATTTACTGTAGTATATCAATGAATGTTTATGAATTGTCTTCCATACATCCACTTGCTATTCACTTAGGACATTGAACAGAACAAGTCAGGTAAGACTTTGGCTTTCTTAGGCTAATACTCTAGTTATTTCATCTTCAACTTTCCAACACTACTATGGACAGCCATTCTAAATCAATGCTGTTGTGTAGCTTTTTCAAGTAAGATAAGTGTCTTCCTAAAGGATAGGGCAGGCTGGACCCCTATTTAATTTAATTTAATAGCATTTGAGTTAGATAGTTCTAGGAACAAAGAAAGTCTGAAAAATAGTTGATAAAGATACAGAATATCACCTGACAACTGGGGCCTCAATATGAAGATAATGGACAACACTAGTATGTACATACACACAGGAACCTGGAAAGAAAATTTGGGAGAATTAGTTATTTAGAAGTCTGAAATAGCAAGCAAGCAGTTGGTACAATTTAAGAAACAGCATGAAGCCAGAGACGGTTACATGGCTGAGTTCTGAGGCTGTCAATAATCTTTGGACTTGTGTATCAGTTAATTTTCTCATTGCTGAGACCAAATATCAGACACAAAGAAAGGAACTTAAGTATGGAAGGATTCATTTTGTCTCATAGTTTGACGGTATCAATTGTCATGCTAAGGAAGTCATGGAGGCATAAGCATAAGGTCACATTACCCCTCTGTCAACCCTGAGAGGTGAAGGCTAGTGCTTGGCTGTCTTGCTTCTTTCTGTCCAGTCCTGAGTGGAACTGTGTCTTTCACACATTTTACTGTATGTCTTCCCATCTCTGTTAACCCTGTCTAGAAACACCCTCGAGGACAAATCTCCAGATATTTACCTAGGTCCTGTCCAGATGATAATCAATAATAAGAAGTAGAAGGACTTCTAGAACATGTTCAATCTGTGCCTTGAGTAGACTGATCCAGTGAGTAATAGTGGGAGAGACCGATGCTTCTCACAATGTGATTAAAGTTACAGTTAAGTCTTGACATTAAAGAAAATATTGCTGACCACCCAGTTTCAAATAGTCTTGATAGATGTTATTTCTTGAGGTAAGGAGAATACTGTGAGTTTTCCAGATTAGTAATTAGTTCAGAAGGCAAATGTTTCAGTGGTAGAATGTGTGCCTAGCACTTCAGCTTCAACAGTCGTCCTTCCCAAACATGAGTTTGATAAGAGAAAGTAAACAAAAGCTGTCTGCATTAGCTAGCCCTTAAGGTGCAATGACAGCTAGTTGAAAAATGAAAGCGGGCATCTATCTTATTTCTCTCTTTAATAAGTAATATATTAAAGTACTTCACATTTACAAAGTGGGGTGCTAACAGCTGACTTGAGATTAATAAACCTTAACTTGTTACAGAACAACTCATTTGGATAACAGTTAATGAAGTATAAACTTAATTTGGTAACCATGAATGAACCCCACATTGTATATAAATAAACATCCCTTTAAGGGCATCGTCAATATAATCATAATTTTTATTAAATTATAACACTCAAGTCTTTAGTAAATCCTAGCATTTATTATAGCACAGCTGGGCTATACTTCTCCTTGGTAACTGAATTCATAAATAGGATTGGCTTGAGGTTTCATTGATTGTTTTAGCAAACTCAATAGAACTCACCACAAAATTGAGTTTAATTCATGGGTCGGGGCAGAAAATTTTAAGAAAGAAAGAAAGGAAGGGAGAAAGAAAGGAAGGAAGGAAGGAAGAAAGAAAGAAAGAAAGAAAGGAGAGAGGAAAGGAGAGAGAGAGAGAAAGGAAGAAGGGGTAAGAGAAAGAACATAGATATGATGGTTAATATATTCAGCTTGAAAGAATCAAGAAACGTCTAAGGAAATACATCCAAACCCCTGGGGAAGTTTCTAGGTTGGTTCCATCGAGAACCTAATATGGGCAGTACCCTTTGATGGTGTGGAATCAGTACTGAATGAAGGTGAAAAGGCAAGCTGAGCAGCAGCCTCCATCTCTAACTGCTTCCTGACTGCAGGCACAATGTGAACAACTGCCTCAGATTCTGGCCAGTGTGTCTTCTGTGCCACAATGGACAGTACTCACAGCTGTGAGACAAAATAAATCCTCCCTTTCTTCATCTGCTTTTTACCTCAGTAACAAAACATATAACTAATTAGATGGTTTTATACATTTATTGAGTTAAAATTTGAAGTTTCAAAAAATCATCACTGAGATAAAATCTTGCAGTTACGTTTCAAACAAAAAATAGCACTGAGAGTGTAAAAATCACATGTAGACATTTATTTGTTTATTGTCTTCTAGATTTCTTTTTCTTTCTTCTTTTTTTTTTTTTTTTTTTTTTTTTTGCGGAGTTTATCATTAAACCTGAGTCCCTGACATGGGAAACAAAACTCTAGCAGTGAACTACACCTCAGGAATTTGTAGAAATTTAGAGTTGTTTGCTGCATGCTCTGGTGCTGCCACAGTCCCTTGGAGACAGAGAGGCTTGATTTGCTGTGAAGAGAGCAGGAAGCTGCTCACGACACTATTCCCATGGCTGGAGAGAACTCCTTCTCCCATGGCCACACTGTCACACTAAGGTACATCAAGTGTAATACTTGGTGAGGTGTGGAAGAGTGAAGGGCCTGGCTCCCTTATTCTAACTTGCAGGTATCTGTGTGGTCTTTGCAATTCTAGAACATCCTCTAGGGCCACTTGAGGATAACAAAGGCATCATGGGAACTCTACTCTTCCTTTGGCATGGAGGACTTCCTTTTGTGGGTGTTAATCCTAAGAACATTTCTTCAAGGTCTTCCTATGCACTTCCCTCTATGCCAGCACCGGGACCCAAATTTCTGGAGGAGCACATTGTTGTTGATTTCTTAACTTATTCTACATTTATATTTTGGTTTATTTTTTAAAATATTAAAGATATTTAATTTACTCTTTAATTATGTGTTTGCACTGTGTACATGGCACACGTGTGTGTGTGTGTGTGTGTGTGTGTGTGTGTGTGTGTTGGCATATGCATATAAATGTAGGTGCCTGTGAGGGCCAGAAAAGGACATCAGATTCCCTGAAACTGGAGTTGTAGGCAATTTTGAGCCACTGCAAAAGCACCCAAATGCTCTTAATGCTAAGCCATCTTTCTAACACTAATGTGATTTTTTTGATACATGTGTAAAGCATGAAATGATTGCTGTACTGACTAATATCCCAAATGTCTGTCACTTTTGTCATGAGAACATTTAAAATCCTCTCTATTTGCTAACTGGAATTACTCTCTGCTGTCCAGCTAGCTATGGTCACCACCCTTTGTGGTAATACACCAGAGTCTGTGCTCTGTACTTCTAACTTTGTCCTTATTGATCAAAGAACTCAAAGTCCTCCCCATCCCCCAGTAACTTCACTTGTTTTCTCCTTCTGGGGTTCCACATACTAAAGCATATGGTGTTAGTATCCCTAGGAATTTCTCACTTAACATATCGTCTAGTTCATCATGCAGCCACATTTGTGTATTAGTTTTACTTGTCGGTGCTTTGAGGGTCGTACCGAAGAAAGCATTTCAATGCCCACTGTCATGGAACATTTCCCTCTTTAATTCTCTTTTTTAGTTTTGAGTTTAAAATTTAGGTTCATTCTTTTTTTTTTTTTTTTTATTAGTTCAAGTTAGGAACAGGCTTGTTTCACATGTACGTCCCTTCTCCCTCTCCCTCCCCTCACCCCCATCCCTCCTTCCCCCACCCCCAACCTACCCGCCACCCTATCCACCCACCACTCCCCAGGCAGGGTAGGACCCTCAGTGGGGGCTCTGCAGTGTCCTCCAAATCTTCCTATACTGGGCCTGGGCCCTTCCCCATGTGTCCAGGGCCAGAGTGTATCATTCTTACATAAGGTATTTGATATGTCTATTTTCTGTTTTGCTTTTCTTAGCTGAATTAAAGTTTAGGCATTTATATAGTTCTTGGAAGAAATTGCCTTACTCTGATACTTTTAGATATTTTAACCTTACATATTTATGATTTTTAAAGATTAAAAATACTGTGTGTGTGTGTGTGTGTGTGTGTGTGGGTGTGGGTGTGGGTGTGGGTGTGTGTCTCAAATGTGCAGACACCTGTGGAGGCCAGCAGAAAAAAGATGTCAGAAGGACTGTTTGTTTTGTTTTGGCCCCCTTAGTAGGACCAGGGTGGCATGAGCACTGCACATAGTAATGAGTTCTGCTCATAGATAACCATTTTACCCAGCACTATTTACTGAAAAGGCTGCCCTTTGTCCATGCTTTATTCTGGCAATTTTATCAAGAATCAATGGACCACTAGTGTACAAGTTTATCTCTGGGATCCTGGCCCTGTTCTACTTGCAAATGTACTTGTTTCCATGCCAGCACCATTCTGTTTTAATAACTATAGCATTTTGAAACTAGTAGTGATACTTAATTGAATACTCTAATTTTCTTTCTCTTTTTTATTTAGAAACAATCATTTTACCTATCATTCTCCCCCCTTCCCCTCCCTCCCACCCTCCCGTGCTCCCTACAACCCCCCAACCCACCCCCACCCATTCCTCAAGGATGGTGAGGCCTTCCATGGGGGATGATCAAAGTCTGTCACATGATTTGGAAGAGGGCGTAGTCCCCTCTCCATGTATCTGGGCTGAGAGAGTATCCCTCCATAGGGAATTGGCTCCTAAAGTCCATTTGTGCACTAGGGATAAATACTGGTTCTACAGTTAGAGGTCCCATAAACTGCCCAGGCCTCCTAACTGACACCCACATTCAGAGGGTTTGGTTCGGTCCAATGCTGGTTCCCCAGCTTTACTAATGGGGTCCGTGTGCTTTCACTAGTTCAGGTCAGCTGGTTCTGTAGGTTTCTCCAGCAAGGTCTTGACTCCTTTGCTCATCCATCCTCCCTCCCTACACCTTGATTCCAGGCGTATGACCCAGTGCTTAGCTGTGGGTGTCTGCTTCTGCTTCCATCTGCTACCGGATGAAGGCTCTAGGATGGCAATTAAGGTAGTCATCAATCTCATTATAGGGGAAAGGCATCAAAGGTAGCCTCTCCACTACTGCCTAGATTCTTAGTTGTGGTCATCTTGTGGATCCCTAAAAATTTCCCTAGTGCCAGATTTCTCTTTAAACCTATCCTGATTCCCTCTATTAAAGTATCTTTTCTTTCTCTCCTCTATTCCTCCCTGTCTCAGGCTTCCTGACCCCTCTTGTTCTCCTCCCTCCTCCTCTTCTCCCCCCTCTTTTACAGAAGTATTTCCTCTATTCTGTGCTTAAGTAATCACCAAGTCTCCTGAGTGGTGAGGACTGAGCTCTGGTAAATGAGAGAACAGCACATCACTGAGTCGGGGAGAGAAAAGGAGAGGGTGTGTATGTGTGGCAATACTGAACTAAGCACAAGCATTTCCTGTACCTATTTTGGCAAAGGACACAATAGAGGGAGCCACTTGCAGGCAAGCCTCCTGTTAGTCTCCTCTGTCCTTTCTCACAGCATTCTCTTCATATATTTTGCTTTTGGTTGTTGGCTGCACTTCATCCTTAGAGCCCGCACCTTGCCCCCAAGATAACTTCCTTTCTCCTTTCTTTGCTCCAAAGCTAAGATGAAACTTGAAAGGAAGAATAAGATTATGAAGGTTCAGAAGGTTCAGAAACCTGGGGGTTCCCTGACCCATTTTGCTCCTAGTGAAGTAGCTCATGCCTAGTTTCTGGCCCGCTGGGCAGAGAAGAGGCTGGCTATGTTGGTGGGTCTCAGGTGTACTGGAGAGATAATTGATGCACATTTGAAGTTAATTAATAAGGCAATTCAGCAAAAGATAAGTGACAAATAAGTGACATAGGCAGCTAGTGTTGAGAGTCCGGAGGGGTTTAATAGCTATTGTGGGCTTAACTTGCATGGAGACAACTGCCCATTGCACTTACATCCAGCAATTACTTTTCTATTAACTTTGTCTGTAGGGTGGCCAAGTGCCTGGTGTTGTTCATCACCTCTGCTTAATTTCACCATTTTTATTCTCATCACATGGTAATTGGCAATGTTTAAACATCAGTTTTTCAAGTAGTTTTTCTTCCCACTAGAAAATGAAGACAATAACTTTCACTATGATTCTTGTAACCTTGGCCCACTACTTAATTTTCTTCTTGTAATTATGTCAAAAAAGCTTAATAGCCAATACTTTTTGCTGGGAGAAAAGTCCAGGCTAATAGCAGGCATGCTTCATGTTTCTGAATTTGTTTCCTTTTCTTAATAATGGAGTTAATAACTGTATAGGATTCTTCTGAGCCCTAAACATGATAACCTGTTTTGGAATGTTCTATAGAAGAGTTCAGTAATAGTCCATATATTTCAAGAATACCAAATACTGCCCTTATATCCATATTCTGTACCATGATTTAAGGTGCCCTTTATGTTTTAATTAATATAATATGTACCCAAAGCATATTATATTATCTAGAATGTGATAATGCCTGCATTTTAAAGTAAGGCAACAAAGACTCAGAAAATTTAGTTAATTTTTCTTGGATTATGTGCAAGAGTCTGTCTGAGATGAAAACTGACCTAGTTAGTTGTTTACAGGCTCAGTTTTCATAATAGCCATGAACCTACTCTATGCCAAAGAATTTAGAAAGTTCATTCTAGGAAAAGGACCTGAATGAACCCAAAGTTTGAATCATTCTCCTTCAAGAGCTCGGTGTTTGAGAATCTCTTGGTCTCCAGAACTCTAAGCTTTTAACATTCTGAGTACATAGTTCCTTTGTTTGTTAGAGTATCTGAGTTGCATGGAAATTATTGTCTGCTTTGCACTGGTCTTAACAGGTAATATTTCTGGAAGCAGGAACCCTTAGACCCAAAGAGATGGCCTCAGATTCAGGATGAACATTCAGATTAAGGGCTAAGACAGTTTAGAGACAAGGTGAAGTGACAGAAAATGTACAATGTCCACCTTTAGAAATGGAGATAAATATTTGGATGTATTACTTTCTGGATGTGATGCATGAAGGAGCTACTTGTGAACAAACTTCAGAAGGATCTGTGCTTCTCATCCAGCCAGGTCAGGAAACAAACAAGAGAGAATGTTCTCATGAGGATATGATGTTGTGAGCCACAAAATCCTGCATAGGAGCATATTGATTCAGGTAGAAATGGTGAGACTGTGGGCCTGTGGGGACAGGCAAGGCAGTGGGTCAAACAGAGCTGCCTGTGTCCTATAGTTAATAGCTCCCTGGGTCAACTGATCTAGGAATTTACTGTGGAATATAACACAGGGAAATTCTCCACTGAGTTCTAGGCAATCAAAGAGTCAGATGAAGGTGCTGGAGAGATGCCTCATCTTTGAAGAGCCCTTGTTGTTCTTGCAGAGAACCTGAGTTTAATTAGACAAATCAGAGAGCCCACAACAGCCTGTAGTCCCAGTCCCAGAGTTTTCACTGATCTCTCATAAACTCTACAAACTTTTGTGTGAACATGTAGGCAGAAATACCTTTTTTTTTCTGCAAGTGGTATTATGCATATAGAACAGGCTATATATAGGGATCTATCTATCTATCTATCTGTCTGTCTGTCTGTCTGTCTGTCTATCTATCTATCATCTATCTATCTATCTATCATCTATATGCATGTAACAAAAATAATGAAAAAATGGTATAAATATAATGGAGAGCTGGGAGGGAAACAGGAGAATATGGAGGGAGGAAAAGGAAAGGAGAAATGATGTTACTATAATCTCAAAAATTAAAAAAAAGTATTAGTTAAGGCTGGCTTTCCACAAGAAAGTGTCTGTGGTCTTTCGGCTACACTGGTCTTTGTGCGCAGATGTGTGTGCGCATGCACACATATGCTTGTTACTTGTTTATAATTTCTCTGTGAATGTTTCCTGCAACTTTATTTAAAGAAAATGGGCTCAAAGACCTCTAAAGGGTGAGTAAAACACAAAGCTTTACATTTTATTTATTTTTTTCACTGTTTGCATTTTAATGGCTATCACATATGGATGCAGTTAGATTAACCACACTCACCACACTCATTCCATCACCCTCTCTACCCCTCCTCCCACCTGCTGGCCACCTTCTCTCCATCTAGTCTCTCCTACTTCCCTGTCTTTTCTTGAAGATCTAGTGCAGGTAGCCACAGATAAGGTGTGCTCATCCTCACACTGGCCAGTCATATGCAGAGAAATTTTATGCTGCACTGTCCCATTCCCATGCTCTTGTATTCTCTCTGCCCCCTTTTCTATGATGCCTCAAACTTTTATTTATTTCTTTTTTTTCATTTTTTGAGACAGGGTTTCTCTGTGGCTTTGGAGGCTGTCGTGGAACTAGCTCTTGTAGACCAGGCTGGTCTCGAACTCACAGAAATCTGCCTGCTTCTGCCTCCCGAGTGCTGGGATTAAAGGCACGTGCCACCACCACCCAGCAAACTTTTATTTCTTAATCTCACTTTTATTCTATCCAAAAATGAATATGTTTATCCAGATCATCCTAGTACTTCCAATAAATTATTAAGATGAACCTTTGGGGGAAAATAATTGCAAATAATTACTGAACTGATTCAGGTGCTTTAGCCAACTAAGCAACAGAGCCAGAAATTTAATTATTGAACTTTTTAAACAGAAACAATCAGTGTGATTTTAATAACATAGCAGAACTCACTTGTAATACACTTGTATATGTTGACATTTCAATTTTAAAAAGTCAGATATGCAAAATTATAGTCCTTCAAAAAGCCGAAATATCTGGGATTTAAAATCAAATTTCTTTCTTTCCTCCTCCTTTCTTCTTTTAAAGTCCATTCTTTACAAGTTCCCTATTCGAAACAATCAAAGTATTACATGCAGCACTAACTCATTTTTATTACCATGCGTCAGATGAAAGTCCCCTTATTTCATTCAGTCGATAACATTAGCCTTTCAACTTCAGTGGCACATTCAACCATGGAAATTCTCTCACTGTAAAAGTAACCACAGAGGGAGTCCTAGCATACAGCACTACAAGGGGCCTCAGCTTTTCCCCGCATGTAAATGAGAACAATGATGCCCAGCAAACTGGTCTGAAATGAGAAAGCCTTTGATAATAACAGCTTCAATTTGCATGATGGCCTACCTCCTGAGGATGTCAAAGATGCTCCAACACGTTATAATTTGGAAAGGCTAAAAAACAGAGGTCCGTGACAGAGTTCTCATAAGATATTAATTACTCTGTGAGCAGAGCACAGGACTCCCACATATCATTAATTTCCTGCATCTTTAATGTGCTCAGGACATGTTTTGAAATAGGTCTTTCTGATCATAACCATCACAAGTGGGACAAGTTGTTTACTGGATGTTGCCACAGAGGGTGTCTCCATGGAACTTCCAGAAATAACCAGTTCCATTTCTACACAGGCAGAAAATAGAGCTCACTCCATTTCAGTGTCCAGGTGCTCCATTTCCCCCGGGGTGGGCACCATAAGGAATGCTTTAACACTGTGTTCTCTAATGATCCTCATAGACATGTGCTTCCAAGAGCAATTGGTATTTTAACAGCTCTGTTAAGTGGTTGCTAACTGAGCATGACGTGGAAAAGCTAGCTCATGGTGTTAGAAGAAATAATCTGCTCATAAAGAGAAAAGATGAAATCCAGTGTACAAATTGTGGGTGAACCTGGCTTTTTAGGATGTGTTTTATTTTGGATTATGTATATATGTGGAACTTGGGTATGCGCATGTGAGTAGGGTGTCTTCAGATCCTTCAGATCTGGAGTTACATGTGGTTGTGAATCCCCTGTTGATGCTAGGACCTGAATATGAGTCCTCTGTGCACTGAGTCATCTTGCTGGTCCCTCTAAAGGTAAATCTTAAAGAAACACCTTAATGCTATTTTCTTAATGTGATTATTTCAAGAGGGTAAACCTGCCTTTGCTGATCACTTTACAGGCATAGACAAAATGAAGCCATTCAAGCAGAACAGAAGGAAAGGAGACCATTCCTTGTAACCGCCTCACTGTTCCTAGCATTTGGGAACTAGGGTAACAGCAGGTCATATAGGACAACAGCCTATGTCCCAATATTATAATGTTGAGTACCCTGCAATTCTGTAACATGATATCTTTTTATACAACTGGGCTTCCTGTAAGAAATATGAACAAGCTCAAGGGATATTTTTCAATGCAATAAGATTTAAAAAGTAAATAAACACCTCCATGAAACCTCTGACACCCAAACTTGATGTATTTACTCTTTGAAGGCAAGCTGCTCCTACGAGTACTATTTCTGCTTTATTTAGCCGTTGGAGAGCCATTTACCTTTTAGAAGTGACATGTTTTAGATACATTAAAGGGGAAAACTTATGGCTGAGAAGAGCAGATACCATTTGAATGACAGTAGATTTAGTGTAGATGCTGTGCTTGATTTATTTGTGTCGAGACTGAGCTATGGAAAGGGTGCATTTGGCATCTCAAAATCAACAGAGATACGGCAAACCTTCTAGTAAGTAAGATGTCAGCCTGGTTCCCAACTGCCAACTCTTTTCCGAGTTCTGATGTAGAAACTATTTGAAACATGGAGTGTATTTTTTCTGGAATTTGAGTCTTCCAGTAAAAAATACAAATAGGAAGTTTGGAGGCCAATCTGCAACTAGTTCCAATTCAGTGAGTCCAGCATGGTGTTATTGTTTGCACTGTTGATGTTATCAACAACAACAACAACAACAACAGAATTTAGGAGCAAGAGAGAAGGCTCAACAGTACAACATTGTTCTTGAAGAGGGCTTTAGTTCAGTTTTCAGCTCACATCTTTCTGAAACTCGCTGGAAATGATCTGACATCCTTCCCTAGACTCTTTGGCATCTACGTTCGCATTCTTAAAAAAAAAAAAAAACCCACAAATACATTATTTTAAGAAATAGTGAATCTTATAAAAAGAAAAAGTGTTGGCCTCTGTGGAATGTTTAAGGAGAGTTTGAAATATGTGTACACCTTGTAGGGCAAGATGTTGGACAAAGCCGTGAAAAGGAAGTCTCTCAAAGACTGTCAATGTTAATGGAGAGATCCGTATGCTGTGACAAGCATTCTTCCTACCAGGGTAGAAATCTACACCTATAGGAAATGGAGAAAGGGCTGAAGGAATCATGTCAAGGGCAGTTATATATCAGGGTAGCTGTGGCTGTATGGGACGAGCTGTCCTAAAAAGGAGTGGATATGCTGGTAAGTGACTGTCCAGGGTCAGGCGGGGCTGAGCAATTGTGTGTGGCAGAGGAAAGGCAACAGCTGTTCAAGGACACAAAAGGTTAAGACTCAGAGGGTTAGATGATGAAAATGTGCATAGACTCAATAGAATTTTATGCCCCTCTAAGGACAAATGGCACCATGACTTTGTTTTTAAAATGCAAATGGAGATCATAAAGTTAACTAAAATAAACCAGACTCAGACAAATATTTTTCTCTCATATGCAGAACTCAGGTTTTAAGTATAAATACATACATACATAATACATACATACATACATACAAATACAGAAATATCACATATGTGCATCTATGCTATGAAACTGGAAAGTGGAGCAAGAAAGGAAAGGACAGGGTCTTAAGAGGATAAGGAAAGAGTGTGGAATACATATGCTAAGCAGGGCCTGGAGAGATGTCTCAGAATTCAGAGCACTTGCTGCTCCTGCAGAGAACCTGAGTTCAGTTCCCAGTACTTAAGATAGATAATTCACAATCACAACTTATACTCCAGGGCATTCAACACCCACTTCTGACCTCCATGGGGCAGCTGTACTCATTACACACACACACACACACACACACACACACACACACACACACACACTATGAAAATGGAATCAATCTTTTTTCTTTCATTAATTTAAATTAGAAACAACCTTGTTTTACATGTCAATCCCAGTTCCCTCTCCTTCCCCTCCTCCCCTGGCCCTAATGACCCTTTATCCCATTACTTTTCTGCTCCCCAGGGAGGGTGAAGCCTTCCATGGGGGATCTTCAATGTCTGTCATATCATTTGGAGCAGGGCCTAGGCCCTCCCCCATGTGTCTAGGCTGACAGAGTATCCCTCTATGTGGAATGGGATCCCAAAGTCCATTAATATACTAGGGATAAAAACTGATCCACTACCAGAAGCCCCATAGATTGCCCAGGTCTCCTCACTGACACCCACAATCAGGGGGTCTGGATCGGTCCTATGCTGGCTTCCCAGCTATCAGTCTGGGGTCCATGAGCTCCCACTTGTTCAGGTCAGGTGTTTCTGTGGGTTTCTCCAGCCTGGTCTTGACGCCTTTGCTCATCACTCCTCCCTCCCTACAACTGGATTCCAGAGTTCAGCTCAGTGCTTAGCTGTGGGTATCTGCTTTTGCTTCCATCAGCTACTAGATGAAGTCTCCGCGATGGTCTATAAGGTAGTCATCAATCCCATTACCAGAGAAGAGCATTGAAGATAGCCTCTCGACTATTGCTTAGATTGTTAGTTGAGGTCAACCTTGTAGATCTCTGGACATTTCCCTTGTACCAGATTTCTCCTTAAACCTATAGTGGCTCCTTCTATTATGGCATCTTATTTCTTGCTCTCCTCTATTCTTCCTGCTCCCTCATGTCCTCCTCTCATCTCCTTTTCTCCTTCTTTTTCTTTTAACTCCCTCTCCACTCCTCCCATGCTCCCAATTTGCCTAGGAGAACTTGTCCCTTTCCCTTTGTCTGGGGGACCATGTATGTCTCTCTTAGGCTCCTCCTTGTTTCCTAGGGGCTCTGGCGGTGTGGATTGTTGGCTGGTAATCCTTTGCTCTGTGTCTAAAATCCATATGTGAGTGAGTACATACTATGTTTGCTTTTTTTTTTGGGACTGGGTTACCTTGCTCAAGATGGTTTCTTCTAGTTCCATCCATTTATCTTTGGATTTCAATATTCCATTGTTTTGTTTTCTGCTGATTAGTACTGCATTGTATAAATATACCACACTTTCTCTATCCATTCTTCAGTTGAGGGGCATCTAGGTGGCTTCCATGTTCTGGCTATTACAAATAATGCTGCTATGAACATAGTTGAACAGATGTCCTTGTAGTATGTACATCTTTTGTGTATATGCCTAACAGTGGAATTGTTGGATACTGTGATAGACTGATTCCCATTTTTCTGAGGAACCACCATACTGATATGAAATCAATCCTTAAAATAAGAAGAAAGCATAAGCTAGAACCATGTATTGGAGGACAGGACACTGGCTAGAGGAGGTCAGAGGACACAGGATGAGGAGTAGTGGAAGTGAAGACATCAGATGTCATGTATGTATGTATGAAAATGCCATACAACACACAAAGCACATTGCTGTCTACATTGTCTTAATTAAAACAAACAAAAAATATTAAAGGATAAAATAAAGATGGGACTCCTCACAAGATACAAATCTTGGAATTGTGACATAAGTCAGAGGTTCCCTGATGCAAACACAACATCCCTTGTATGACTCAGGCTTGTGACATATACTTTAGCCACATCTGACTTTCCAACATCCTGCTCTTTGTTGAATAGCGTGTTAATCTCAGTTTGTTTCTGGGAAGGAGTTATGCAATTCAGACACACTCTGCCATCTTTCCAGGGGTTTCCATGTCTCTCTTTTGGGATCCAACCAGCAGTAAAATATTTCTTGTGTTTTCAAGATGTTCTTCCATTCTGTTGTTTTCCTTCCTCATTGAACACACAGACGGTTGGCTTTAATTCAACCCTGCAATTTGCCTGCAGTTGTGGATTTGGGTTTTACAATTTTCTATGCCTAATGATTCCCATATTTTTCTCAAGGGCATTACAATCATATGCTGTATTTATTTACAATCACTTTCATTCCTCTGTTTCTTTTATTAAAATTATAAATAATAGCAAAACATTACAAAAGAGAGCATGCAGTTTTTAACACAGGACAATTTCTTAAGTGAATGTTATCTGAAGGAATCATGGAGACATCATAGCAATTTTGGATCTAGTCCTTGGAGCTGGTCTGTGCCTGTCCCTTTCTAGCCATGTGACCTTGGGCCATTTATCTGTCTCCCTGTTTCCTTACACTTGAAACAAAAATGATAACATTGGCTATTTGCCACATCAAGATGTTAACCATAAAGAGTTAAGAGATGTTAGACCCAGGGGAGCAGCACTGTGTGATGGTTTATGTGTCTGGATTTAGAATCACCATGGAAACACACCTCTGGGATTACTGTTGAGTGATTTTTCTGGAATAGGTTAATTGAAGTTGAAATACCCTCTTTAAATGTGGGCGGCAACATCCCTCAGTCTGGGCTCTGGATTGCATGAGAAGAGTGGCCTGAGTAGCTGGCCTCTTCATTCTCAGCTTTTCTGCTGTGGATGTTGTAGGATCAGTTGCCTTCCACCCTGGCAGCTATGCCTTCCCTGCCAAGGTGGACTATTCCTATGAACTGAAATGAACCCTTCCTTCCTTAAGTTGCTTCCTGCAGGGCATTTGGTCTCAGCTATGACAAAAGTAACTAAAAAATTCTGTAAGGCTCTGCTCATGGAGAGTAGTCATATCACTAATTATTAACATCACACAAATTCCATTAATTCATAGAAATAGTGATTTAAGCTGATGCTTCAGGCTTTATTTTGTGCAAATGAAATTAAGTTTTAAATTTTTTTGTTTTTGTTTCAATAACTCTTACCCTAGTACTATTTAATGAATTATTTATTTCTTTTAACTTTTTATAATCATTCTAATTTTCAGTTACTTCATATTTAATGTGATTATAAAAGTCATCATGTTAAACCTTGTATTATTTTATCACATGAATAATATATGTCCACTTTAGAATACATAAAATGTGTCTGCTTCTCTGATCTAGAGTTTCTCAGATCCTGAGTTGGGAGATGACTCAGTGGGAAAGGCATTTGCCACATAAGCATGAGTACCACCAGGTCCACATCTGCACACCCACCTAAAATCCAGGTAAGCATGGTATCTTGACAGCAACTCTGGGGCTCAGGGGTTGTTTAGATGGGATCCCTGTGGCAGATGGCTTGCTAGACTCACTAAATTGGCGAGTTTTGGGTTCAGCAGGAAAGCCTGTTTCAAAAAACAAAATCAAAAGCAATTGAAGAAGACTCTCAAGTTTAACCTTTGACCTGCACATTCTTATACCCACATGTTACATACAGATACCCATTAAAGTATATGAACTTTTTGTGATTGGGTTACCTCGCTCAGAATGGTTTCTTCTAGTTCCATCCATTTTCCTGCAAATTTCAAGATTCCATTGTTTTTTTCCTGCTGAGTAGTACTCCATTGTGTAAATGTACCACATTTTCTGTATCCATTCTTCTGTTGAGGGGCATCTAGGCTGCTTCCAGTTACTGGCTATTACAAATAGTGCTGCTGTGAACATGCTTGAACAGATGTCCTTGTTGTATGAATATGCTTCTTTTGGGTCTATGCCTAAGAGTGGAATTGCTGGATCTTGTGGTAGACTCATTCCCATTTTCTTGAGGAGTCGCCATACTGATTTCCAAATTGGCTGTACAAGTTGGCACTCCCACCAGCAGTGGAGGAGTGTTCCTCTTTCTAAGCATCCTCTCCAGCATAAACTGTCATTGGTGTTTTTTATTTTAGCCATTCTGACAGGAGTAAGATGGTATCTCAGAGTTGTTTTGATTTGCATTTCCCTGATGGCTAAGGATGTTGAACACTTTCTCATGTGTCTTTCAGCCATTTTAGATTCCTCTATTGAGAAGTGTCTATTTAGTTCTATAACCCATTTTTTATTGGATTGTTTGTTGTTTTGGAGACTAGCTTCTTGAGTTCTTTGTATATTTTGGAGATCAGCCCTCTGTCAGATGTGGGGTTGGTGAATATCTTTTCCCAGTCTGTGGGCTGTGGTTTTGTCTTCCTGACTATGTCCTTTGCCTTACAGAAGCTTCTCAGTTTCAGGAAGTCCCATTTATTAATTGTTGATCTCAGTGTCTGTGCTACTGGTGTTATGTGCAGGAAGCAGTCTCCTGTACCGATTAATTCAAGGGTATTTCCCACTTTATCGTCTAGTAAGTTCAGTGTGGCTGGGTTTATTTTGAGGTCTTTGACCCATTTTGACTTAAGTTTTGTGCAGGGCAAAAGGCTTGGGTCTACATAGAGTAAGGGATTACCATCCTACAATCCACACTGCCAAAGATACTAGTAAACAAAGAAGACCCTAAAAGAGACAAACTTTGTCCCCTGGAAAAGGGGTAAGGGTCACCATCCCCTGAGGAAATTGAGAACATGGGAAGAGGGGGGAGGAAGCTACAAGAGAAGGGAAGAAAAGGAAGGATGCCGAGGTCATGAGGAAGCAGAAATTTTGAGTCAGGTGTAGATTAGAAGAAAGGACATATGACAGGTAGGATTTTAGTTGGGGGGCTGGTAGAGGAGGAAGGGATCTAGAAGGGAACTGGGATCATCATGTAATTCAATGTTGTTTGTAATTCAAATATATAAAAAATAAATATTAAAAATGGTATACTGAATGGTAGGTATACTGTTGCACCCAGTGCCACAGTGACAAATGAGTATGTGAGGGAGAGGCAGGAAAGATAGAAAAGCTGATTTGGTACAAGGACAGCAACAGGTGTGATGAGTATGAGAGAAGGCTACATTGATAGAGGAGCAGCAGTTTCTTGACCAGAGGTGTCAGTGAAATGTGTCTGTTGGTTTATATCTTAACTTTTATTTATTTTTTAATTTTCTTTTGGAGGGGAGGTTATAAGGTTGATGGACAGAATGACTGAAAAATGAGTGAAATTGGGGTGCATGATGTAAAATTCCCAAAGAACAATAAAATTTAAGTTAGAAACAAAAAAAGTACATGCACATACATACATATACATATCAATTGTATTAATTACTTTCCTGTGGTGAAATGCCATGGTCAAAAAAATCTTAGTGAAGGAGTAGCTTAGTTTTGCTTATGGGTCCAGAGGACCAGAGTTCCATGATAGTGAGGAAGCCATGGCACAGGTACAGAAACACATATCCATGCACACAAAGAAGGAGAGAGAGAGAGAGAGAGAGAGAGAGAGAGAGAGAGAGAGAGAGAGAGAGAGAGGTACCCAAATAATAAATCCTTCCTTCCTGAGACTGCTTTTGGTTGTGATATTTTACCACAGCAATAGAGAATAACTAGCACACCCCATCTTCTTTTAACTCCTTTAACCTCCACAAATCTCTGAACTTGTGAGATTTGAGATTCTGTTGAATTTTTATTCATAAACTGTTTTCTAAAATGATTGTTCCCTACTTTATCTTTCTTGGTACAGTCTGCACTCACTAGCAAACTCCTGGTCAACATTTTTGCCTCGATTCCTCACATGGCTACAAATTTTTCAAGAGCGTGCTATTCTGTGCAGAACCTCCAAGAAGAAATTTATCAAATGTTTAACATCCTTTTACTATGGCCAAACATCTCTTCTTCCCTCAGTACCTTTTTCCCTGTCTTCATAGCCCTGAGCCACTGTCTAGGCTCTCTTGGCAGCCATGGTTCCTGCTGATTCCTGGTTATATTATAAATATAGTCTAACCTCAGTACTCTAAACTAGATGGTGTCTGTGTTTATCATCACAAGTTGACCTCACCTTCATACAATCTTCACTGCCATACTGATTGGCACATCCTACTGATAGTATTCCTAGTCATCAGCAAAGAGCTGCATAGCATGCCCATACTGGCTCTTAAAACTTCTCCAAGTGTAAATTGAAATAAACACTCATCAATCATTCATGGATCAAAGAAAGTGACATGGCTATAATTCAAGGGGATGAGGAAGCAGAATCAACTTGTTTCTGAGAACTAATAGCATCAAATTCAATTCCCCTCTGTTTTGTTCTCCCTCACTGACTCACTTGTAATCTGTTTTATCTTTTCCCATGGTTAGCAGTTCCACTGTATTTTCTGTGATCATTGAGATGATTTGGGAATCAGGATTAGTTTAGGAAAACAAGGTACAAGACATTAGGAGCTTTGAATCTGAAATCCAGCTTAGGCATTGCAGGCATAGCATCTCTCTCTCTCTCTCAAAAAAAAAAAAAAAACCAACCAAAAAAACCTCTAAATAAATTTTGTTGTGGGGGAAGGGCTTGTTCCTACCTCAACTGAATGTACCCAAGTTGAATTTTATGACTCTCCATGGGAAGCCTTATCCTTTTTGAGGAATTAATGGGGGTGGGTTGGGGGGAGGTGGGGAAGGGGAGGAGGAGAGGGCGGGGATACTGTAGTTGGTATGTAAAATGAATAAATAAAATAAAGCATAAAATTGTTAATTCTGATAATTTCCTCCTAATTAACTCCGTCTCCTGATAAGTGTGATGAACCATGGAAGTACAACCCACTGAGATATCACCAGGGCTATTTGTGGATACCAGGGCTATGAGTTAATGCTTTCTTTTATGTTCATTTGTTATAGGAAACCCAAGGTGCTGATTTGAGCAGCTGTGAGGCTACACGATAGTAAGTCCCTGAAATTTTCATGACAGAAACATACTAATGACTAAACACAGAGGAGCACTCAGGACTCTTTCCTATACCTGAAAATTAGAAAATAATAGCTTAGAGGAAAGGCAGAGCAACGAGCATTTAGTGTACAGGAAATGATTTCCCAAATAAACATGAGATACAAGCAGGGGAACAGGAATATTCCATATCCACCTGGGGGAAGGGAGTCTAATATGTTTGATTATATCAGTGCACTAGTTATGGCCATGCTTTGTGTGGGTAGAAATTGAATTCCTGCAGCAGGCAGGTCCTGTATTTGCTGATGCATAATGAGGGTGCTCAGACTTAGACTGTTTATCCCCTAGAGTCTCATTAAACTAAATACACTTGCCTTAAGCCACCTGCCTTTGGACAGCCGCAATAGAAATAAAATCAGATTCATTTCCCATCTTGATAAATTGGCATTAACTACTGCTTTATCTGAAATAAGCTTGATAATTAGTGCCTCTGATTACACGGAGAAAACTGTTGAATCTTTTAGAATGCTTTAAAATTTTTCAGCCTTTCTAAATCTGTGGCAGTTGAGGGAGGAGATTGAAAGCCCTGAGCCAGTCGCAACTGTGATGAGTGTCATTAAAATAGCAATCTTTTTTTGGAAGCTCATCTTGTCCCAAGTAAGTGTGATTTAGGAATATGAGAACACCTGTTCTAGGGTGGCAAATTTTACCTTAGTGCTCTGATACCTGCTAGGAATGAGGTCTGGAAAGAAAAAAAAAATGGATGCTCTGAGTGACAGGTCTATTTAGCTGACTAATCAGAAGAAAGGAAAAGAGCTCCTCAGGTATGGGACTATCCAGGGCCACAGTCCAGCTTTGTGTCTGCTTTTATTCACAGCCAGATACAAATAACTCACTTTAGAGACATTTACAGTCAATAACATTGACCACACACAATGAGCTTGCTGTCCTCAGTGGTGTGGAGAATGCTTCCCAGTTGGTTCCTGCCAACTTTTCAAAAGACAGTGGTGGGTTTTTGTTGTCTCCTGCTCACATGGAATTTATTCTTCTGCCCTCTTCTCAGCTAGGACATGTAGAAGGATCCTTTGGAATGGAGGGAGAATTTCTTCCAGGTTTCTGGAAGCTTCTTTCAATGACACATGCATTTTGCTCAGGCATTAGCCTACATCCAGAGAGCTCTGCCTGCCTGGCCTTTGCTTGAAGCTGTGACTACAAAGATCAGGGGAACATTGGGAAGCCTGGTACAGACTGGGGAGGAGAAAGAAAGAAGATGCAAGATCCTTGAAAGTGGCCAGGAGAACTAGTGAAAAGCAACAGTACTTGTGCTATTAATTATGTGATCAAAATAATGGAAATAATAATGTTTCTAGAAAATTTCCTCTGTCTAAAGTTACTGTAAAAAATACCATAAATGTAGTATTTGACTAAATTTCACAGCTATCTCATCAGGTATATGTAAGAAATAAGGTAGTGGGTCCGGCAGAGGGTACCCTAGCCTCAGGTGAGTCTGGGCGCTGCTCTGCCCTCCCCCCAACCTCCTCCATCAACACCTGCTCACTTCTTCCTGACCCTACCCAGACAAGAGTGGCCTCCCCAGTCCTGGAAGGTCCACCCTGAGTCTGGACACACCCCACCCTTGTCCACCCACCACACACTGCGATCCTGCTGCCACCAGAAGCTGAGCCACCTGAACTCACTGGAAAAGGGGAAGGGAAGAAGACAGAGTAAGAACATACTCAACAACAGAAATACCAATATGACACCACCAGAATCTAGGAACTCCACACCAGCAAAAACCCAACACAGAGCATGAAAAAGAGATGGACCTCAAAAATTATCTTAGGAAGATGATAGAGTCCTTTAAAGAGGAAACAAGAAAATCACTTAAAGAAATAGAAGAAAAAAAGAAGCAAAAAATTACATGAGATGGAGGAAAAGACAAACCAAAGAATTCAAGAAGTAAACAAATCTCTGAAAGAATTTATAGAAAGCCAAGAAAAAACAACCAAACAAGTGAAGGAAGCACTCGAAACAGTTCAAGACATGAAAGCTGAAATAGAAACAATAAAGAAAACACAGAATGAGGTGATGCTGGAAATAGAAAGGCTGGATAAATGATCAGGAACTAAAGATGTGAGAATAACCAATAGAATACAAGAGATGGAAGAGAGAATCTCAGTTGTTGAAGACTCTCTAGAGGATATACAATCATCGACCAAAGAAAATCTAAGTCCAACAAATCCTTAACACAAAATACCAAGGAAATAATGGACACCATGAAAAGGCCAAAACTAAGAATAATATATAGAAGAAGGTGAAGAAATACAGCTCAAAGCTACAGAAAACTTATTCAACAAAATCATAGAAGAAAACTTCTCCATCCTACAGAAGGATATGCCTATGAAAGTACAAGAAGCTTACAGAACACCAAACAGACTGGACCAGAAAAAGAAGTCCCCTCAACACATAATAATCAAAATAACAAACCTTCAGAATAAGAGAAACTATCAAGAGCAGCAAAGGAAAAAGGCCAAGTAACATATAAAGGCAGACCTATCAGAATCACACCCGACTTCTCAATGGAAACTTTGAAAGCCAGAAGGTCCTGGATAAATATCCTATGAACACTAAGGGAGCATGGATGACAACCCAGACTACTGTACCCAGCAAAACTTTCAATCACTATAGATGGAGCAAACAAGATATTCCATGACAAAACCAGACTTAATCAATACATATCCACAAATCCAGCACTACAGAAAGTTCTAGAAAGGAAACTCCAACCCAATGAAGACAACTACACTCACAAAAATATAGGCAATAGATAATCCAATTCTACCAAACAGGAAAAGAAACAGGAGGGTGAAATCCACACACAATGACACCACCAACAATAAATCCAAAACAAACAAGAACAAACAATCAATGGACATTAATATCTCTCAATGTCAATGGTCTTAACCTGCCCATAAAAAGATACAGGCTAACAGAATGGATACGAAGACAGAATCCATCCTTCTGCTGTATACAAGAAACACACCTCAACTTCAAAGACAGGTGTTACCTCAGAGTAAAGGGTTGGGAAAAGATTTTCCAATCAAATGGGCTCAAGAAACCAGCTGGTGTAGCAATCCTAATATCTAACAAATTAGACTTCAAACTAAAATCAATCAAAAGAGATGAAGAAGGACATTTCATACACATCACAGGAAAAGTCCTTCAAGATGAAGTCTCAAGCCTGAACATCTATTCCCCAAATATGAAGGTGCCCACATTTATAAAAGAAACATTACTAAATCTCAAGCCACATATAAAACCACACACACTTATAGTAGGAGATTTCAACATGCCACTTTCACCACTAGACAGGACCAGCAGACAGAAACTTAACAAAGAAACAAAGGATTTAGCAGAAGTTATGACCCAATTGGGTTTAACATATATCTATAGAACATTCCATCCAAACACAAAGAATATACCTTCTTCTCAGTGCCATATGGCACTTTCTCTAAAATTGACCACATAATTGGCAAAAAAGCAAACCTCCACAGATACAAAATAATTGAAATAACCCCCTGTATCTTATCAGATCACCATGCTTTAAAGCTAGAATTCAACAGCAATACAAATTGCAGAAAACCTACAAACTCATGGAAATTGAATAACACCCAATTACACCATTCCTGGGTTGAGGAAGAAATAAAAAAAGAAATTAAATACTTCCTGAATTTAATGAGAATGTAGACACAACATACCCAAACTTATGGGACACTCTGAAAGCAGTGCTAAGAGGAAAGTTCATAGCACTAAGTGCTCATATGAAGAAACTGGAGAGTAGTCACATGAGAGAATTGACAGAACAATTGAAAGTTTAGAGCAAAAAGAAGCAAACTCACCAAGGAGAGTAGACACCAGGAAATAATCAAACTGAGGGCTGAAATCAATAAAGTAGAAACTAAGAAAACATTACAAAGAATCAATGAAACAAAGAGTTGGTTCTTTGAGAAGATCAACAAGATAGACAAACCTCTATCCAAACTAACCAAAAGGCAGAATGAGAACATGCTAAGTAACAAAATCAGAAACAAAAAAGGGGGATATAACAAGTTACACTGAGGAAATCCAGACAATCATCAGGTTATACTTTGAAAACCTGTACTCCATAAAATTCGAAAATCTAAAGGAAATGAACAGTTTCCTGGGTAGATATCACTTACCAAAATTGAACTAAAGAACAGATAAGCAGTTTAAAATGACCTATAACCCCTAATGAAATAGAAGCAGTCATCAAAAGCCTGCCAACCAAAAAAAGCCCAGGGCCAGATGGCTTCACTGCAGAATTCTACCAGAAATTCAAAAAAGAGCTAATTCCAATACTGCACAAGTTGTTCCACACAATAGAAGATATTACAGAAGAATATCCCTCATGAACATAGATGAATAAAATATTGGTGAATCAAATCCAAGAACACCTAAGAAAAATCATCCACTATGATCAAGTAGGCTTCATCCCAGGGATGCAAGGATGGTTCAACATATGAAAATCCATCAATGTAATCCACCATATAAACAAACTGAAAAAGAAAAACCACATGATCATCTCACTAGATGCTGAAAAAGCCTTTGCCAAAATCCAACACCCCTTCTTGGAGAGAACAGAAATAACAGGAACATATCTAAACATGATAAAAGCAATATACACCAAACCAATAGCCAACATCAAAATAAATGGAGAGGAACTCAAAGCGATTCCTCTAAAATCAGGAACAAGACAAGGCTGTCCACTCTCTCCATATCTCTTCAATATTGTACTTGAACATCTAGCTAGAGCAATAAGACAACAAAAGGAGATCAAAGGGATACAAATTGGAAAGGAAGAAGTCAAACTTTCACTGTTTGCAGATGATATGATAGTCTACATAAGTGACCTGAAAAACTCTACCAGGGAACTCCTACAGCTGATAAACACCTTCAGCAAAGTAGCAGGATACAAAATTAACTCAAAAATTCAGTAGCCCTACTTTATAAAGATGATAAATGCAATGAAAAAGAAATCAGAGAAACATCACCCTTCATAATATCCACAAGCAACATAAAATATCTTGGGGTAATGCTAACCAAAAAAGTGAAAGACCTGTACAGTATGATCTTTGAGTCTTTAAAGAAAGAAATTAAAGAAGTTACCAGAAAATGGAAAGATCTCCCATGCTCTTGGATAGGCAGAATCAACATAGTAAAAATGGCAGTCTTGTGAGAATCTACAGAGTCAATGCAATCCCCATCAAAATCCCAACAGTTATTCACAGACCTTGAAAGAACAATACTTAACTTTATATGGAAAAGTGAAAGACCCATGATAGCCAAAGTAACTCTGTACAATACAGGATCCTCTGGTGGCATCACCATCCCTGACTTCAAGCTCTATGATAGAGCCATAGTTCTTAAAACAGCTTGGTATTGGCACAAAAATAGACAAATAGACCAATGGAATCTAATTGAAAGCCATGATATTAACCCACACACCTATGAACACCTTATTTTTGACAAAGATGCTAAATCTATACAATGGAAGAAAGATAGCATCTTCAACAAATGGTGCTGGAACAACTGGGTTTGGACATGCAGAGGACTGCAGATAGATCCATATCTGTCACCATGCACAAAACTTAAGTGCAAATGGATCAAAGATCTCATCATAATAAATCCAGCCACACTGAATCTTCTAGAAGAGAAAGTGGCAGATACCCTTGAATGAATAGGCACAGGTGACCGCTTCCTGAACATTATACCAGTAGCATAGACATTGAGATCTTCAATTAATAAATGGGACCTCCTGAACCTCAGAAGCTTATGTAAGGCAAAGGACACATTCAGTAAGACAAAACGACAGCCCACAGAATGGGAAAAGATCTTCACCGACCCCACATCTGACAGAGAGCTGATTTCCAAATTATACAATGAACTCAAGAAGCTAGCAAAACACCACCAAAACACCAAACAATGAAATTAAAAAGTGGGGTGCAGAACTAAATAGAGAATTCTCAACAGAGGAATCTGAAATGGCTGAAAGACACTTAAGAAAGTGCTCAAAATCCTTGGCCATCAGAGAAATGCAACTCAAAACAACTCTGAGATACCACCTCACACCTGTCAGAATGGCTAAAATCAAAAATACCAATGACAATCTATGCTGGAGAGGATGTGGAGAAAAGGAACACTCCTCCATTGCTGGTGGGAGTGCGAACTTGTAAGACCACTCTGGAAATCAGTATGGCGGTTGCTCAGAAAAATGGGAATCAGTCTACCTCAAGATCCAGCAATTCCTCTCTTGGGTATATACCCAAATAATGCACATTCATACAACAAGGACATATGTTCAACCATGTTCATAGCAGCATTGTTTGTAATAGCCAGAACCTGGAAGCAATCTAGATGTCCCTCAACTGAAGAATGGATATAGAAAATGTGGTACATTTATACAATGGAGTACTACTCAGCAGAAAAAAGCAATGGAATCTTGAAATTCTCAGGCAAATGGATGGAACTAGAAGAAACCATCCTAAGTGAGGTAACCCAGCCATAGAAGACAAACATGGTATGTACTCACTCATATATGAATTTTAGACATAGAGCAAAGGATTACCAGCCTGCAATCCTCTTCACCAAAGATATTATGAAACATGAAGTACTCTAGGGGATAAATGCATGGACCCCAGGAATGGGAGGAGCAGGAACTCCTGAGCTAATTGGGGGCATGAGGGGAGGGGAGGGGGAGCTCCCAGAATGAAAGCAGGAGGAGAGTAGAGGAGGAAATGGAGGAGCAGAAATATTGAGTTGGGGAAGAATAGAGAAGAACAGGTTGAGAGATACCATATTAGAGGGAGCTATTATAGGTCCGAGGTGAGATCTGTCACTAGGAAGACTTCCAGAGATCTACAAGGATGACAGGACCTGACAATCCAGGCAATGGTGGAAAGGATAACGTAAATGCCCTTCCCCTAAAATGAGATTGATAACTACTTTTTATGCCATCCTAGAGCCCTCATCCAGTGGCTGATGGAAGCAGATGCAGACATCCACAGATACACACTGAACTGAACTCTGGAACTTAGTTGCAGAGAGGGTGGAATGAAGATTGAAGAGGTCGGGACCAGGCTGGTGAATCCCACAGAAACAGCTGGCCTGAAGAAGGGAGAGCACATCGGCCTCAGATGCTGTCTGGGAGGCCAGTACAGGACTGATCCTGACCCCTGAACATGGATGTCAATGAGGAGGCCTCTGCACTCTATGGGGCCCATGGCAGTGGATTAGTATTTTTCCCAGGTGTGAGAAGGGACTTTGAGAGCCCATCCCACGTGAAGAGATGCTCTCTCGGCCTGAACACATTGGGGAGGGCATAGGCCTGGCGCAGGATGATGTGGTGGCCCATGGTAGTGGTTTAGTATTTTTCCCTGGTGTAAGAAGGGACTTTGAGAGCCCATCCCATGTGAAGGGATGCACTTTTGCCCTGGACACATGGGGAAGGGCCTCTGCCCAGTCCAGGATCATGTGGTGGACTTTTCGGCCTGTTGAGGGCCCTACCCTGCCTGGAGAGTGAAGGGGTGGGGGGGTAGATCAGGGTGGGGTAGGAGGGTTGAGGGTGAGGGGAAGGAGAGGGAGAGAGAGAGGGAGAGGGAGAAGGGATTGACATCTGAAACAAGCTTGTTCCTAATTTGAACTAATGAAAAAAAACTAAATAAGGCAGTGATCCATTTTCAAATGTGCTTTAATCCCACTTAGGTTCAAATCTCCTGCCTTAAAAGAAAATTTAGCATGGAAAATTACTAACATCCAAACTTGCCTGAAAAGTTATGTGTCTGATAACCTTTACAAAATCAAATTGTAAAACACAGACTGATCCATGCATTGTCTTTGTGAGGAAATATAAAATGGTAAGAGACAAAGGGAAAGACCTAGGTGACTGACACATAAGATTGCAATTCCCTAATTATTTTGTCCATGAAGAGAGAGGAAGCAACCTGTGTTAGGGTGAAAAAGCTCTTCTCTGAACTCAGTTATACACCTGCCTGGCATTAAGAGAGTTTGCAGATGATATTTCTATGAAAAAATTTACTGGAGAAAAAGCAGTTATCTGAGTGAGTACTGCCACTTTTAAATCATTCAGAAAATATTTTTAGTATGGATAGGTGTCTTAGCAAAAATGTAACATTCTGAAGCAACTTACTAATGTGTTCTTTGCCATCCAAACATCTGGGCAAGCTTGATATAGGGTATGTGAGGCAACAGGAAAAACCTGAAAATCAAAAATGATATAGGCATGTATTTCTATGTATTCATTCACCTCTAGTTTAGTGTAGTTTCTATAACATCCTCTTCGAGGATTTCAAATTGTCCACACAAAATTCTACCATTTGAACTCAATCAAAAAGCAGATGACTAACTCAGGGAAAATAAAAATAAAAATGCAACTTTTATTTATTTGTCCCATTTTTTATTTCATTTTACATTCCAACCACAGTTCTCACTCCAACTTCTCCTCCTGCCCCTTACCTCTTCCCACCCTCCTCACATTTTTCCTAGCCTACCTCTAATCTACTTTCCCTCTAGTCCACCCCAATGTTGGCAGCCATACAGCTTGGCATGAACCTTTAGGCCAAACTTGGCAAGCCACATAGTTATAGAACTGTCTTTTGATTATAAATGGCTTCTAGAAGCATGAGTACCCAGAAGGAACAACATGACCCAGACGTCAATCCTTTGTTCCAACTACAAGCCCACTTACCTAAGCAAGCCTCCCGAATCCCACCACTTACTTAAACAACCCTCCTGTGTCCACCCATTCACCTAGGTAACCCTCCCTCTCCCCACCACCCATGAACTTTTTACCCTGCCAACATCCTCTTTCTATAGTTTTCTAACATCCTGATTGAGCTAACACCTGGCTCTTGGCCTCTTCTCCTCCTCCCCTGACTATATAAACTAGCCTGGAAAAAATAAAATTTGCCACTTGATCAGAATCCTGTCTTGTGGTCATTCTCTCAAGTCTCTTGTCCCCAATCCCCTCCCTGGACTTCTTGCTCTAGGTTTCTGTCCTGCAGTTCCGGACAACTATACCCGCAGTTCACATCTCTTCACAGGTAAGGGCTCCCATGAGGAGTCAATACAGTCTGGCACAATAGATTGTGTCAGGGCCAGACCCCTCTCCCATGATTTAAGACTGAGCATGGCATCCCACCATGAGGAGTGGGATCCAACAAATTAGCTCTTGTAGTGGAATGGCAGCAGGCCTATCCTTGCAATTGGATTGATGAATATCCCAACTACCATCCAATAACTGATGGAACCAGAGGCAGAAATCCACAACCAAGAACCAGGATGAGCTCTGGGAAGCCAGTCAATGAGAGGGAGGAGGAAATATATGAGCAAGGGGGGTGGTGGGAGGGTGGGGTGTCAAGACCATGATAGAGAAATCTACCTAGACAGCTGAAACAAGCTTGCAGAAATTCATAAACTCTAGACCTACAACTGTGGAGACTCCAGGGGACCGAACTATGCCCCAGGAACTAGATTTTCAGGCATTGTGAGTTGCCCATTGTGGGTTCTGAGAAACAAACTTGGGTTCTCTACAAGGAATTATGCACTCTTAACTGCTGAGCAATCTCTCCAACCCCATGCTTTTCTGCACGTAATCACTTGGTTCAGTTAGATGGCTGCTGGATTTTTGAAAGAACAGTAAATTAACCTTTTGCTCATCTAGGAAGCGATTCACCTAAACATAAGGAAAAGGAAAATAAAAAGTAATATATTGTTTCCCTACGTGAAAAATAAGTAGGCTTGTTATAGAGTTGCACAGGGGAAGCAGTAGTTGGGCACATGTTGGAGGGAGAAAGATCCCTAAGAAATAGTTCAGGTTCAATTGAAAGGAGGAAGATAGAAGTAAAAGTTCTTTATGGGGAGTCATGGTGTGTTATGAGATCATTTTTTTCTACTTTGAGCAGTAAATCAGGCTTCCAGGAGTTCTCAAAGCCTGTGGACAGTTTTGTCTCATGTCACCATGTTGTTATAAGAATGCTTTTCTAATAAAATAAAATAAATTTAAAAATTAAAGATAGGGGCATTGCCCCAGCAAGGATGAAGTAACTTAGGTTGCAGAATAGAGATGAAGGGAAGACAGATACTGAGGTACACATGATCCTGTAACGGTGACTCATTCTTTGAGCTCTCCTAGGATACCATAATGGCTATCAATATTTCCATGGAATCATCTTGAGATACTTAGTTGGCTTTTAAAGTTAAGATGAACCATACATCTGAGTACTCAGGCATTTTTCTTTATTACAACAATAATACAATAATAATATAAAGGTTAAAATAATATGTACCTATGGTTTGATGAATGTTTGAAGGGATGGTGTAAAACAATAGGTCAAGTAAAGGAGGCTGGAGGGGCAGTCATTTACCCCTAAGTTACTGACTATCAAAAGATACTGGAGAAGGGAGGACTATATCTTTAGTGTTTGTCCCATATTGAAGCCCACCAAGCTCCAAAAGATAGCTTCAAATCTATGGTCTCACAGATAGCATTGTGGTTAATCTCAACAGATCACAAAACAAAATGAATAGATATAAAAATGAAAGAGAGATTTGTGGGGAGGAGCTGAGGGCAGACAGGAGTGATTAAGGGGCTGAGAAACAGGCATTGGGAAGGATGCATTTTTTTCACATGTGTGAAATTCTACAAAAACAAATGTAAATAATGACAACAATAACAGAGTCTATATTACTGACCTAAAAAAAGCCCCCACAAATTTATAGAAAAAAATTTGTTTTAAACTTTGAAAATATATATACATTTTTAGAAACCTGAAAAAAGTAGTATAAAGAATTGGTTTTAAAATACACATTCCAGGGCTGAGTGGTTAAGGGCACTCACAGTCCTTTGGGGAGCTCATGCTTAGTCCATAGAATTCACAAAACCAGCTCCCTGTCTCCCATGAATCCAGCCCCAGGGGATCAAATGCTTTCTTGCTGTCTTCCCCCTGCACCAAAATGAAAAAAGAATAAACACATTTTTAAACTGAATTAGTAGTTGTTTAGTGCCTAAACAGAGGAATTAAGGCAGATACTTCATTTGTTTGGAATGTACTACTTCATTTGTTACATAATGTTATTGATATCAAATACTTTTTCGAAAGAAGAGAAAGGATGGTTGTCTGGCTCTTGTTGACATGATTTTCCATGTATAATGGATGGGAAAAATCTCATTGGATATAAAACAGTTTCATACAAAAATAAAACTGAAAAAACTACTAGCTGATTGGCTTGGGAATTCTTTGTTGGTGGGATATTATACCAATAAAATATGCTGTAGCATTAGCAGGAACATTTCTCAAAGGTTGAGTGAATCAAATCTGCATGAGTTTTTGGTTTTTTTTTCTTGTTTTGTTTTGTTTTGTTTTTGTTTTGTTTTTGCAATAGTTACTATGCAGGTCCTAGCAACATTTATTGTCTCCAAGAAAAATCAAAGAGCCACTAAAATATTTCCAATTTCTTTAAAAAGCCAAATGGCAATTAGGCTATAGTTTGAACTAATCTCTTTCCAAAGTTAATATTTGGACTTAGATATGCCCTCTGAGAGAAGTAACTTGAAGCCAGTAAATACTAGTTTTAATATTTATGAAAATGAATCTGGCTAAACATTCATTTTGATTTGAAAAAAAAAGTCATCACGTTGATTAGCCAAATCCCTTCTCAGCATGAATATTAGTCAGATTTCAAACCACACTGCAAATGTTAAAATATACCAACTGTCTCAAATTAGTTTTGTAGGTCATTAAATGAAATAAATCAAATATAAATGTTCTCTTAAAGTGAAATATGCCACCAAATGCTATTCTTATAATGATTATTGCTTGGCATAAAATTTGTGTAAAGAAATCTGTCTGGTAGGCATGGTAGAGCAAATCCAGTGTTGACCCATGTATGATGTCAACCTGAAAAGGGGAATAGAACTGGACCACAGACTTTTTCATCAGACAGATTATCACTCAAATTGTGTCTTCATTATGTCTCCCAGGGTCAGCTATATTTTCCCTATGTGCCTCAGCATTCTTGACAGAGAAATGAGAACCAAACTTCCTTAGCCAGGCTTAATATGCAATAAAAAGATTATATATATATATATATATATATATATATATATATATATTGATACATGAAATATATTGATATTTTGATGTACACATATCTGGCAATACAATAGATTCAATGTAAATGGGCACTAGTAACTTATAAGTATGCAGAAATCTGTTTAACAGTTTTCATTCATTTACTAGAATTTTGAAAATTTCATACAATGTATATTGATCATATTTGTGCCCTCCTCCCCCTAAAACTCCTCCCAGATCCTCCCCTACTTAACTTTTCACCCTTTTCCTCTTATCAAGTACAATTTATAATGCCTACATACTCTTGAGATAGAGTCTTCTCCAGAGCATGAATGACCTGCCAATGGCTCCATCCTTAAAGAAAACTAATGATTCTCTCAGAAGCAATCAATTACCAATATTTCTCCTTTCTAGGTGCAAGACTTCATGCCTGCATCCTACCTCCATGATGGAATTTTGATTGGTTTGTGCTGGCACAGGTCTTGCTCATGTGTGAAAACAGCTGTGAGTTTATATGAGTATCTACCTTGTTGTGTCAGGAAAACTCTATTTCCTTTTAGTCATTTACTGCCTCTGGCTCTTAGAAAATTTTTCCACCTTCTGTTCCACAAAATTCTCTGAGCTTTGTGGGAAATCTGGTGTGATATAGGTGTCCCATGTAGATCTGATGATTTGATGGTCTCTTATTTTCTACATCGTAACTAATTGCTGGTCTCTGTTCTAATCACCATCTACTCCAGAAATACATGTCCCTAATGGGTTGACCCATGCATTGATCTACAAGAATAATAATAAGGCGTTAGAAGTTGTTGTAATAACAGGTCCAAATAACAAAGCCATAGTTATGAGCTCTCTTTAGGTCTATGAATTATCTAGACATTGGTTCTTACCCCTAATAAGAGTGATGCATGCCTTTAATTCCAGCACCAGGGAGAGAGAGACATGGCAATCTCTGTGAGTTCAGAATCAGTCTTCTCTACAAAGCAAGTTTCGGGTTATCTAGGGCTGTTACACAAAGAAACACTGTCTTAAAACCGAAAGATGCCCCACCCCCTGCCAAATAAGAAAGCCAGTAATGGGTTTCATTTTGGGTAGTAGGCCTTAAATCCAAGTGCTTGATTGATACCATGACATTCATGCAACTGTTACATTAGTGGGCATGTCATAGCAGACCAGTTCCTATGTTGGCTCAATAGTTCACAGTTGGTTGATACTGATGATTGGTTTTCTTTTCTAGTGGTATAATAGTACCTCCTAGCACTCTGAACAATAGCCAGTGGGGATGAAGCTTCTTTAATGTTTATGACTTATGTATGGATATCTTCATCAATAGTGTCTTGCCTTCAAATTCTAGAGGGTAATAGATAACTTGTAATGTTTGGGTCACATGGGACTTTATTGTCCAACAACCCTCAAAGAAGTAATCCATTCCTGGCACTGGTATTTTTATTTGTTGCTTTGTGGTGTATAGTAGGATTATTGTTCCCTTGTTATAAGGTAGCTCCATTTAAACTCTTATTGTGTGTGTGTGTGTGTGTTAAACTCTTATTGTGTGTGTGTGTGTGTGTGTGTGTGTGTGTGTGTGTGTGTGTGTGTGTGTCTATAACTTAGGAACTTTTTATAGTAGTAGGTTTCCATATGACTTTTTCAAAAGGTCTTTAGTGTTATTTATACCTCTTGTGATCATTCCTTTATCCTGCCCTTTCAACTCCATGTCATTTAAATCACTTTTTTTTACACTATACCTGGTTTCTTATATGGGTGCTTGGGATTTAAACTCAGGGCCTTATGCTTGTCATCTCTCCAACCCATATAATATCCTTTCATTTTTAAATATCATGTCCAAGATGTGTAATAGATCCAAACACGGAAAAGGAACCGCCATAAATTTTATGTAGTATATTTAGGTGAACTTTAACTGTTTCTTCTTTGTTGTTTATGACTGTCTAGAGATCTTGCTGTGTTGATATGTTCATCATATTTGTTGGAAACTATTTTCAGGTAAAAATGGTTGAAGTTATGAATTTCTGATGTTAAAGTGGCATGGCAGTTGTATGCATTCAGTATAGACTGTGCTGTACATATGGAGAATGTCAAAGGGCATACTCTTATTGTTGGTCAACAGCAGGGAGCTACAGTTTCCAGTAAGCATGGGGAGGTAAGAGCAGTTTATCATATATGGTGTTGATAGGTTGAGGTATTTAGGAATTTAGACAAATGTGGGAAGCCCCAGGGAACTATGGGTGGTACTATTCCCTAGGTAGGGGGTAAAACTGGATAAGAGTGAATAAATCAAGCTTAAGATGAACAAACAAGAATCATACATTAATCCATTTCCCTCTGCTTTTGATGGAGGAGATGATATGACTGCTGCTTCCAGTTCCTGCTGCCTTGACTTTCCTGCTATGACAGGCTGTAACCTGGAATTGTGCCCTAAATAAACCTTTCCCCACTAAGTTGCTCTTAGCCATGATATTTTATCAAAGCAACAGAAATAAGACCAAGACAATGGATCAGTGTATGTGAACTAAAGTCCAAATGTGACACCACTCACTTATGTTTTTTTTGTTTGTTTGTTTTTTGTTTTTTTGAGACAGGTTTTCTCTGTGTAGCTTTGGAGCCTATGCTGGCACTCGCTCTAGAGACCAGGCTGGCCTTGAACTCACAGAGATCCACCTGCCTCTGCCTCCAGAGTGCTGGGATTAAAGGCGTGTGCCACCAATGCCTGGCCACCACTCACTTATTTAAGATAACACAACTTTAAAGAGTAACTCTCAAATCACTGAAATAGTCCAGGAAAAGGAAGTTGGACATGCAGGGGGTTGAAAGTTCAAGCTAGAAAGAAGTTTATGTACTTCACTAAACATCAGATGTAATTTTCTTTGTAGGTTTTATACTTTTCTAAATGTATATTTGACTTGATTTTAAATTATGTGTATGTATGTGCATCTGTGTGTGTCTGTTGACTAGTGAGGTCAGTACTTTTGAAGTCAGAAGAGGACATCAGAACCTCTGGGTCTGGAGATAAAGGTGATTGTGAGCAGCCTCACATAGATGCTTGGAAGCAAAATGTCTTCTTCAAGAGCAGTGAGCACTCTAAACCACTGAGCAGTATTTCTTGCCACAAGTTTTATAGCTTTAAGAAAACTTTGTAATGCAGTATGAACTTAAAAATAAAGTGTCAACATGCACTCAATCCATCATACTCTTTCTAGAGCTTTTACATAGATATATAGGATTTGGCTTTTTTATTTTTGACACCACAGTCTCTTTTAGTATATATATTTTCTTTCCCGTGAGCCTCAGTGAGGACTTTCCAAAGCCAGCAAAGTGAAAATGTGTGAAACCAAAATGCATCTTAATGCAAAGAAAAGAAATAGTCAAGGCCAGAGTTTAATTGCTTTAAAACTCAGTGTTTTGTTGGACCATTGCTTACTAAAGAACTGGTTTGAGGAGCTCAGAAAAGGGACAATGTTTATTAGGAATGATTTGGGAAAGCTACAAGAAAGCAATGGGCAAAGGCACACATGGTTTAATTCAGATTGAGCTGTCTTCTTATTCTTTTGAGTTGAGACTCAAATCTAGTTCACATTTCCCCTTAATTCACTTTCCCTGTGAAATTCTGGATTACCATCAGAGTTCATTGATCTACAATTTATACTCAAACATTTTTTTAGCACAACTTCTGCTGAGAGCCAATCATACACACAATAAAAAGCTGTTTTATGATCTCCTACAGAAGAGAACTTGAAAGGTATTTAATCTGTAATTCTTTCAATGGAGGAGGACTATAACAGGATTGTACTTTGATTTCCTGATTTGATGACTCCCAAATCAATGGCAGAAATTTCACCCACATAAGTTACTATATAGTAAGAGAATGGTGGGTTTAAGTACATTGTTTTTGTACTTCTGGATATCCAAAAAATAAAGAACTACATTGCTTTGTTTGTTTAAATCATCAAAACATCCAGCAGGCAACATTATTTTATTAATAAAAAGAGCACATGTTCCACATCTTCCCATAGCAATGAGTGGAAGAAGTTTATCATGTCCTTGCCTGTCTCCTCTGGTGTTCAGTCATTGTCATTCAGGCTTGAATAAAATCTGGAAATATTTTAAACAGGGTGACTCAGAAATAAAAATATCAATACTATGTGTTCATGTTCTTTTCCCCAGTAAGATAACACAGGTAAGAAACATGTGTATGTAAATGGGCCTGATATAGATAGACACAGGCTATGAAGCTAAAAAAAGAGACCATGAGAGGGAGAATAAGAAGAAGGGAGTATTGGAGAATGTGGCGAGGGCAACAGAACATACATTACATTAAAGTAGAAAGGGAGGGACAAGGGGAACAGGGAAGAACCAAATCAACAAACTTTGAACTCTAATAATTTTTTCTAATTAAGATAAAAAGAGTGGTCAATGGTCAATGAGATGACTCAACAGGTTAAGAAATTTCCCACTAAGCCCGGTAACATGAATTTGATCCTTAAGTTGCACATGGTAGAAGGAGAAAACTCTACCTTGACTTCTATGTATGCATCATGATACTTGAGGCTGACTACACACACACACACACACACACACACACACACTCAGAGAGAGAGAGAGAGAGAGAGAGAGAGAGAGAGAGAGAGAGAGAGAGAGATGAAGAATGGCAGAATGAACAACTAAAATAAAAACTTAAAGAACTATACAAAACCACAAACAAAAGACGATTTGAGTATAGTAACCTTTTTGTAAATTGACTGTGAATATATCCCAAGAATGACAATAGAAAAGCCTGCAGGAAAATTCTAGAACCTGACTTTGCCAAGATATGCATTAACAGAAAAGTATCAAGGGTGTGAAATTACCCAAATAATGGGCACTTAAAAAAAAAAAAAAAACTAAGTTAGTGAGATTGAACTCCTTGAAAATTAGCCTGATGTCCATTTTTGTAGAAGTTCAGTCATCAGGACTGTTTGCATAATCTTGGATAGTTTTTATTTTAGTTCTTTTGAAATAATTTCACTGTATATTAATTAAACATAATGGGCTTCTTTCTGACATTTTCATATGTATTGATTATAGTCAATTCCATTACCCTTGAGTGCATCCTTGGAGTCCAGCTGATCCCTTTCCCTCCCAACTATTCTTCCTTCTATTTTGATGTCTCTTTGTCTAACAAAATGCATTTCATTGTGGATGCTTATGAGAGCATGGGTGAGGGGCTGTTTACACATCATGGATGCTAGCCAATGAGCAATCCTGCCTTTCACCTGCTGCAAAGGGCTCTTTGGACCATGGACAGGAGGACAGTGGAATCAATTTTCCTATATTGCTAAGGCCAAATGGAAGCAAGTCTTCTAATCCACAGGCCCCATACAATCAGCAGAAGGCAGTTGTCCTTAAAGCCTCTGCCCTCAGCAACTATGGGGGACTCTGGTGGAAGCTGTCCAAGCAGCTAGCTAGTAAGTCTCTCTCATTCTCTAATAATTAATTCAGGTTAAAATTTTATCCTTCTCAAGAACTCTGTTACTTTTGATGACTGATAGCTTTGCCATCTTACAGCAGCAGCCAAGGCTCCAACTGTCATAAAACTGATTTCAGGATTTTAGGGTTTATCTATGTGAAGATAGGAAAGTGTAAGGTGTATGAAGGTCTGAGGATGCAAGTTATAAAGGTCTAAGGATGGAAAGGTCTAACATAAGGTGGATAAATGCATGTTATGAAGGTCTGAGGATTCAAGTTATGAAGGTCTAAGGCAGTAACATAAGGCATATGAATTCAAGTTATGAAGGTCTGAGGATAAAAAGGCTTAAGTGATAACAAATAAAAAAGTGATTTGAGACATCCAAAAGAATGAAACATGTTGCAGACCTGACCCCCCCTGTGTGTGTGTGTGTGTGTGTGTGTGTGTGTGTGTGTGTGATTATGCTACTGTTTATAATCTTAACACTAATCAATAAAGTTCTGATAAGCTACTAATCCAACTGTGACAGGGTACTAAGCACCATACTATCCTGCTATAGGATCATAAGGTGCTTTTCACTGTGCTAAAGATATCTGTCAGTTTTGAAAATGTTAATGCTTTTAACCATATTATTTCTGACATGGGTATGCTGCCAATTCTACAATGCAAATTTCAGTATAGATCATAAACAATGAAAGTGTTAATGTGTCTAAAACTTACATTGTTTCTCAAATTCAAAGGATGCTTGTAAGTTCCAGGGAGCTGAATTGGACCCACCCAAACAGGTCAGATTCACTCCAGATAAATATTATTCAACCTTTCTCTGGTCTGGTCCCTCATCTTGGGACCCCCTCGGGATCAACCCCTCCCTTATCTTACAATCATCCTCCCGTCACATACCAGGATCTAAGAAAAATTATTTTTTTCCTAAACTTCACTTTGTCCTTTGTTCTGGCAACATCTTGCCAGGTCTAACAGGTGCCAGAGTCCCAAATAGCCTGAACTGTGGTTAAACAACCAGCTACCCAGGACTTGGCCCAACTCCAGCTTTCTCAGGTCCCCCAAAATGGTCGATGCCCCCCCCCACCAGGTCAGCAAGAAGTAGTCTTGAGAACTCCATGCCCTTATTTCCTAACCTGCCACACCTAACTCCCCACCTTTTTAAATAATAAATAAAGGTGGGAATGTAAGAACTCAGGCATTATGCTGGCTTACCCTGTCACCTGGTAGATGCACTCAGGCAGTACTCTGGTCAGCCCACGGTTCCATGAGTAGTAGTCTGCATGCAGATGCAAAGGATCCCTTTAAAGGAAAGACTTCAACCCACTTACGCTCACTTCTTGCTCTCTCTCTTCCCCACTCTCTCTTCCCTACTCTTTTTCTGCTGTTCCTTTGGAGCAAACAGTACTTTACCTGACTCCCTCTTTCTCTTCTGTCCTTTCTCTCTGTGTCTTTTTATCTCTCTTCTCTTTCCTTCCCCCTTCCCTCCCCTTTCTAATAAACCTCTCACTTAAGCTCTGGTCATGTTTGTCCCTCTGCCTAGGTCACCCTAGCATGCCATGGAATCTGCTTTATCATAACAATGGGTACATTACTAGCCTTGACCCATTAAATAAAATCTCATTGTCTCTTACCCATTAACCATTATACCTCTTCAAGGAGGGGCAAAATCTTGTGAATTCCATCCTACCCCACGCCCTGAGACAAATATGGAATGTATCAGTTAGGGAATCCTGCATATGCCAATATATACTACACTGGAGACAATACCCCATGTATCACCCTGAAGGAATCTATCAAGAGGCTACTCAAGAGCAATTAGCATTACAGGGATAGGAGGTATTGGTGAAGGGATGTGTGCACATGTGCATAGGGCTAGCACACTCTCTCACACACATGCAAACACATACAATCAGTAAAATGTTACCTTGTAGAAGTTGCCTCTGTAACCAGAGGTTTAGATTTGGTTGCCACTCACTTGATTTTGTCTAATCTGACATACATTGTTCCAATAGAATTCAGACAGGAAGGGAGGGATGAAAAAAGCATGTAGATGTTAGTACTGCATTCTTTTGTTGTTATTAAAAATCAAATTCTTAGCAATTATGAAATGTGAGAAAGACTGGTGAACATGCAGGCGGTTTGATGGGAAAAGGGATAAACTTCCTGAGTTTGTGGACAATCAACAGGAAAATGATACTTTACAGAAAATGACCCCATATCTCAATAAAACAAGACTTTGAAGATCTAAAATGAAAGAGTCACAGCAGCACCATAAAACTTATCTCTAGAAAACTTGTGTTCTTCACCCAACCCTCTCCAAATAAGCCAAACAAGTACTGCTCTCCCATTTTTAGAAAGTGAAAAAAATTTCCATCATTACATGGAAAATGCCTGAATTCATAGGATCAAGAATCAGGCTTGGTGGCAAATATCATACCTTCTGAGCCATCTTGCCAGGTCTGCTTTTTAAATAGATGCAAAGATAAGACAACTAAACAGGAACAGATCTGTGAGGGGGGAGAAAAAATAGTTAAGGCCAGATACTGCGTTCACGTGATGAAATAGCTGCACAGAAATCATTGCTTAGGATGTCTAGTTGTAAATACTTAGTTATGACTAACAACAGCCTGAGTTGCCACTACAATATGCTTCATAATGCTTCTTACATACACTACTTAGAACCCCATTGTTTAATATGGGTATAGCAGGTTTACTATACTGGTACCAATTTCTTTAATAAATTAATATGTTGGAGAATATTTTCTTCTCAATTATTAAAATCAATATGTGCATATAAGTTTTGAAAGATAAAATTTCATAGCACGTGGATGCAATATCTTACATTAGCTGTCATTTATCATTCAGTTGTTTCCCTTTGGCTATCATTTTGTATTTATATAAAAGATACAACTCAATGACTAAGCAGGCAAAAGTGCTTGCCATTGAACTGAGTTCAATTCCTGAGACCCATGTTGTGAGGAGAGAACAGATTCCCTCAAGTTGTCTTATAACCTCCAAATGTGTGTCATAGCATGAACTCACACACCATGCAATAATGGATTAATGTAATAGGCTTAAAGGATACATTGTGTCCTTGCCATGTGTGAAGCACAATGCTAGCTATGTGTTTAACATTTAAAGGATAAGATAATGTAAGGATGAGCCATGGAAGCATAGGGCTTTTCTTAATTAAAGTGGCCAGGAAGCTATGTGGAAATACTGATGGAGGGTAAGTCAGGAGTTTGGCTTTAGAAGTGTTAAGTTTGTGATGGAGTATTGGGTTTGCATGGGCTGTCCACTGCGCTCTTGGAAATAAATTTGGAGTCTTTGAGAAAAATTGAGCTAATGGTACAAGTTGGAAATCGAGTTCTGATAGCCTCATGGGTAAATGTATATTGAACAGATGCAATAAAGGTATGAAGAATGGGGCTCTGTGAGGACAGAAGGCCTGGTTTGAGAGTGAGATGTGTGCCAACTGAGGAAATAGATGATGTGTAATGTGGGGTGATGGAGTGGCTAGCTTGGTCAAACTGTCATTGTGTATGTTCCTGATTAACCTTAGGCAGACAACTGTAATGCACTGATGCAAAGCCTGTCCAAAGCAATTTTGACAAAAAACGGGAAGCAAAATTTAAATTCAAAACATACAAATTCTACTTTCTTTTTGAATATTGTTCTTTGGTAAAATTTGTACCTGTATAGGTATATTTAAATTAGTTCCACCCTATGTTGCTCCTTCAAATTTCCTCCCAGAATCCCCACCCTGACACCCTCCTAGCTTCTTACTTCATGTGCTCTTTGTCTTTCTTTAAATGACTAACTGAGTCTAACAAGTGCTGCTCATATGTATCTGGGTCCTTCACTGGAGTATAGCATCCCCTGACATGAGCCACATTGTGGAAGAAAATGGACTCTGTCTCTCCAGGTAGCCATCAGCTTCTAGTAGCTACTCAGCTACTAGGGGCAGGGTCTGATGACATTTTGACTCCATGATGGGGTGCTGACTGGCCTGAAAGCAACTACATCTGCTGTGAATTCATGAGTACAACAGCCCAGTCATGTCTACAAAATACTAGAGTTTTAACAGAGTCCTCTTTGATCTGTGGTTCCCACATTTTTTCCTCCCCTTTTCTGAAATGTTTCCTGAAGTTTAAGGAGGATAGGTTGTGATATAGGAATTCAATTTAGGGATATGGAAACTCCGCAACCACTCCCTGAACTCTAACCAGATATGAGTCTCTGCATTAATTACCATCCAGTTTTTTTAAACTGCATGTTACAACTGAATATGGGGGTTGTGGAAACTTCGACAACAGTAAAAGTTGATACAACCAAAAATTAAGTCAAAATCAAGTATGTGGCAAGCTCACTGTGTTTCTGGCAGAGCTTACCAGGGCTGTGTCATGTGACTTCACTGAAGCCTTGGCTCTGAACACAACACAAACACACCTTGAAGCTCATACTCTTTCAAACAATTTAAGACCACTAAACATAGCCTGGAACAGTGGCTCAGACTTGAGTGGATCATATTTTATGAACTACAGAAATATGCTGTGGATACCAAGTTTTCTGTTCTTATGTAAGTTTAATACTTTAATTACAGAACAAAACCAATTTAAGTATTTTCCTACCATGTTTCTTTAGCTTATGAGTATCAAATTACTATATATCTGAAGTGTGTGTGTGTGTGTGTGTGTGTGTGTGTGTGTGTGTGTGTGTGTTACAATGCTTGACTTCAACATTGCCTGAGTTGCAGAATTGAGTGTCATATAAAATCAAGTACATTTTTGGCTTTAGATTATTACAGATTACATTCCAACAATATACACAATTTTGTACTGTATGTATTCAAAGGGGGTATTTATGAGCACTGACAGTTAGATATTCAAACTATTGACACAATTGAAAAAATAATGCTATGAAGTATTACAGAGTGAAACACCCAGTCAAGACTTAACTATATAAAAATAACATATACATCCATTAAGTCAGTGTAAAAATTTCCCTTATCTTTAATAAGTGGAACGGTTTTATATTTACCAAATAATTGTTTAAAGATAACTTTCTTTATGATGTGCTTTCAGCAAATGTTTTATTTGTATACATATTTTATTTATCTATATGCCTAGGGTTATGTAAAAAATTTTAGTTTAAAAAGATGGTAGAACTGGAAAAAGTTAAGAAATCCTGGCTTAGATGACACTCTGATTAGTCAGTATTCTGCCAGTGAAATGTCAGTAACGATTGTGACAGAGATTTTTGTGGGCTCATGCTAATGTACAATAAAATCACAGGCATTTTAGAAATGAAAGCAGACCAGATGGGTCCTGTTTTCTCAGTTGGAGATCCATTTTAGTTCCATTGAGCTCAAGCACAACTCCCTAGTAACATGTCTTAAAATATATACAACACAGAGAATCTTACTGATGTGAAAGACATGTTTGAGAGAGTGAGAGAGTCCTGTGACCTTTCTTTACTACCCAGTTACAGAATTTTAAAATTACTTTATTACTCCTTATATTACAATGATTTGTCTTGGGGGACCACATAATCTCATAGTAGCTACTAAAATAATGTACCAACTTTGGGAATTCAAGTCCCAGGCCAACTCCCATAGGCTCTCCGAGCTGAGCATGCTTCTGTCTATGTTGTCTCACCACAAAGTAGTGAGAGTGCAGTCTTTGGGGGCTGAATGAGTTAATAATTTAATAAGCAACAGCTAAGCAAACAAGCTGCAATGTTACCTGTCATGTACTGAACATTTAACATATACATAGTGATATTGGTAGTAAGATTTTTTTAAGACTTGTTTTTATATTTAGTTAATGTGTATGTGATCAATATGTGGGTATGTGCACAAGGCTGGAAATATTTGTGAAGGCCCGAAGAGGGTGTCAGATCATCTGGAGCAGAGTATAACGTGGTTGTGTGTCTCTTGATACGGGTGCTTTAAATTGAACTTATGCCACCTATAGGAGCAGTAAGTGTTCTTAACTTCTGAGCCATCTTACTAGCCTGGTAATAAGTTTTACACTACATTTTTTTAGAGTACACACTGGCAAATTAAAAACAGAATGGTTTATAATGGATTTATAGTAGAACTGAAATAATTTTAAATGCTTTGGTTCAGAAGTTGGGAAGTTCTTTTGATAGAATTTTGGGATTGTCAGACTAATTTCAAAACCAAACAATTAGAAAATGGCAAAAATAAATTATGTTCTGTCTGTGGAAATTGGAGAGCTAGGGAGTATCTATGAGCTGCAGGATAGATGACCTTTGAAAAGAAAAGGCTTGGTGCCTGCTCTTTTTAGAACAGAGCTTGGGAAATGTAAGATCTAAAGCACTGGCTAATGAAGATTGTTACTATTATTTTGTGCCTCTATAGATGGGTTTAATGTTTATTTTGATGCTGTAGATGATGTTTTGGAAAACCTAGTCTAGACATATGAAAATTGACTGCAAATGGCAGAAGGTGAGATCCAAGAAATGAAGAGAGATCCATAATTGCACCAGTGGAAATTCACTAGAGTTTTGTAGGCAGAAGCTAGATCAGTGAATCCTCCCACACATGATGGTAAGAGGAAGGGTTAATTCACTTAACTAGACAAAAATAGGCAGGAGCCAGCTAGAAGAAGCCATCCACACAAACAATATTTGCTGAGGAACATTCATGGTGTCAGTAGCTGACATGGCTGCTTTTGGGGGGGACAAACTTACTTCTCTTTTAGATTTAGAATTTATGCCACAGTTACCTGCTGAATAAGGTGGCAGTTGGGACGAAGATTGCTAGGTCTGACTGCATCTCTCCTGTTTATCCCAGCAATGTGCAGAGCCTGCTACTGTGTTCTTTCCAAATCTCTTTTCTCGTTTAGTTTTAAACTCTCCTTAGTTTTAATGAAGAATTCTATCATGATTTAGTTTGTTTCTAGAGACTATATTTAGCATTTTCTGTGTAAGTGTGTACAATTACATTTTCAATGTCATGTGATTAAGTAATTGAATAAGACATGAGTTGGGGGAAGAATAGAGGAGAGCAAGAAAAGACATACCTTAATAGAGGGAGACATTATAGGTTTAAGGAGAAATCTGGCACTAGGGAAATGTCCACAGACATACAAGGATGACCCCAACTAACAATCTAAGCAATAGTGGAGAGGCTACCTTAAATGCCCTTCACCTATAAAGAGATTGATGACTACCTTATATGCCATCATAGAGCCTTCATTAAGTAGCTGATGGAAGCAGAAGCATAGACCCACAGCTAAGAACTGAGCTGAACTCCTGGAATCCAGTTGTAGAGAGGGAGGAGTGACCAACAAAGGGGTGAAACCAGGCTAGGGAGACCCACAGAAACAGCTGACCTGAACAAGGGTGAGCTCATGGACCCCAGACTGATAGCTGAGAAACCAGCATAAGACTGATCCAGACCCCCTGAATGTGGTGGTCAGTTAGGAGACCTGGGAAGTCTATGGGGCCTCTGGTGGGGGAATCAGTATTTATTCCTCATGTATGAATAGACATTGAGAGCCCATTCCACATAGAGGGATACAGCCTTGACACGTGGGGGAGGGCCTAGGCTCTGCCCCAAATGATGTGGCAGACTATGATGATCCCCCATGGAAGGCCTCACTCAACTTGGGGAGCCAAAGGGGGACATAAGAGGATGGAAGGGAGAGGGAACTGGGATTGGTATGTAAAATAAGATTGTTTCTAATTTAAATATAAAAGAAAAAAATACATGAGTTGAAATATGTGCATCTCTATATATTCTATTAAAATGACTTGTGATGGGCAGAGAGATTCAGAAAGTAACAGTGCTTGCCGACAAGCCTGACAATCTGATTTCTGGGACCCACATGGTGAATTTAGAGAACTAACTCTGGTAAGTTCACTCTGTATTGTCTTCCCTTTATTTCTGTTGCTCTATGCCTGTCTGTCTCTCCATCTCTGACACTCTCTCTATGTATCTATTACACACACACACACACACACACACACACACACACACACACACACACTCTTTAAAAAAGAAACGGGGTGTGCTATTTGTTTGTTTTTCCCATTTGATACAAATTTGGGAAAGAAGAATGTCAGCTGAAGAATTGCCTCCATCTGATTGGTATGCAGACAAGTCTGTGAGGGAATTTTCTTGATTTATCATAGATATGGGAGTGTCTAGCTTACTGAGTGTGGTGCCACTCCTGAGAAGGTAGCCCTGGATTGCATTTAAAATCAGCTGAGCAAACCATGAGGAGTAAGGCAGCAAGCCACATTCCTCCATGCCATCTGATTGAATTCTAACCACCAGGCTTCCCCTAAGTGATAGATTTTAATCAGGATATGTAAGCCAAACAAACCTCCTCCTCACCAGGTTGATTTTTTGTTGGAGCATTTTACCACAACAAGAGAAAGCAAACTACAACAGGCAGTGAATGTGTTTCTTTCTGTCCTATTCTATGAACTGCATAAGGAGGACAAGGCAGAAGACACTACTTGCATCAGGCCGAGTAAGCCAATGTGCTAGGACAATGGTTTATACAATGTGTTTTCCACATGGGTAGCAGCATCCTACTTATGACAACATAAAGAGAAAGCATTTTGGAGGTGCAGCCCCACCCTATTGGGAGAGCTCCAGGAGGGGGCTCCTCATTATGTTCTAACTTGTTTTCCGTTGAGTTCTAATGCAAGTTTAGGAATTACTTTCTTAGGGACTAACAGCACCAAATTGGAGGCCTCAGAGTTTTTGTATGGATGGCCATATGAAGCAGGCATGCCTTCCACACTGACTGACTGTTCTTAGGTGAGAGACAAAGGAATTTCTACTAGGCTTAAGCCACTTGGGTTTGGACCCTTTGCTGTAGCTGATTAGTAAGCATTTTGAGTAAATGCCACATAGAACCACTGACCCTTCCTGAGTATGATCAACTAACTTTAATAGGAAAACAACAAGTAAGTTTCCCTTAAGGAGCTATTTATAACGACAGACTTGGAACAGAGCAGGAGAGAAATTGGCTTTCAATCTGTTGAGCCTACTAATGAAAACTACATATCATACCCAGCCATAATCCCACTTCCAGAAACACATTCCACATCATTTTTTTCCAGTCACAGAAACATGATCCTTTGATGTAAAGTAGTTAAGTAGTAAATCATGTACAATCTGAATAGTAAGTAACTATAAAAACAACTTTACAATTAATCATATCCTAGAACTGCAATCTGTGTTCTTATTTGACTCAGTGAAGCTCAGTAAATACTTAATATTTACATGATAAATATCCAATAAACTACAGTAAATATTTCCTTAGTATTTGTATCTCAGAAATAATAAAGGAAATGGAATTATAGAGAAGATTAAGATAGAGTCGTGAGAACACCATTGTTAAATTCAAAGCTCTGTGAAGCCATAGTTAATATATTCTCGGAGTATGTATTACCTGCTTTCTGACACCTTCCCTAACCCATTCTTTTAAAACAAAGTTCTATTATGTATATTTAAAATAGACAGTGTGGGGCTGAGACTGCTCAGTGGTCAAGAGCACTGATTGGTTTTACACAGGACTGGAGTTTAGTTCTCAGAGCATACATAGTAGCCCACAACCATCTGTAACTCCCATTCCAGAGGATCTGGTGCCCTCTTTTGGCCTTAGGGGCATCAGCCACTCACAGGATACACAGTCATACTCGTAGACGACTCACACATATAATTAAAATTGAAATAAAAATGTGATATTATGGATGACAATTGTGTTATTTCTTAAAATTTAAATAGAATATTAATAAATGGATGATCTCTACTTTCTACCTATATCATCATCCATACAGTACTATTCTCCTGGTGAACCTCTTTGTGAGGGATGGCAGGATTTCATTTTGTGAGGCCAAATAATAATTCTTTTCTCACACACACACAAACACTGATTTTTCTTTATCTACTAACCAACTGGCAGAGGCTTCCTTACCTTTGCCTTTGTGAATCATACCACAGCCAATGTCCAGTGTCACGGGACAGAGCTCTTCCCTGGTTTCTGATTTCACTTTGTGTGAACAGAAGTTTTGCTGTGCCACTGTATGGTTAGTTCCCTGCCTTATTTCTGTAGAAACTTCCATACTGTTTTCCTGTTTTCTGTAATGGCTGTAACAACTATTGACTTTCAAAATATCTGTGTCAAGGTAATACGTACAACATGAAATTCTGATTAGAGTTAAATATGCGTCAAAGTGATACTCAAGACCAGATTCCAGTAAATGTTTCTGTTGGGTTTCCTCTGAAACTTTTATTTTATTTTGAGAAATGGTCTCACTATGTAGCTCTGCCTGGCCTGAAAGTTTCTTTGTAGAGCAGTTTGGCCTCAGCCTTTGTTGCAGCTAAGTGTGAGCACTATCACACTAAGTTCTCTTGGACACTTTTGATGCTACTTTTGCATGTATTTTTGCTTCTATAATTTTGCTAAATTGGGATTTTGTTAGCAGAGGACAAAATGCTCCATTTTCAGTGTACATTTCTAAGCCAAGCTGATACATGAAGTGGCTTTTGTTCCTTTTTTGTTGGATACTGCTTGCCCTCCATCTCCCAAGTGTGTGGGTGGCAGAAGTGTGCCAGCACCTCTTCCTGACCATGTCTTATCAATGGGTTAAAGTGACCTTGGCCAAGGGTGGGGAGTCTTCCAGCTCCTGATATTTACTATGTGGTGTCAGGCAGGTTAAACTCTATGACGGAGTTCCTCATCTGGAAGGTTTTGGCATTAGTGTTTGTTTCTTTTGGATTTTTTGGTTACAATTTAATCTTTTCAGCCACATACCTGAGTCCAGTTGCTGACCCCTAAACCTGTTTTTCTGCATACAACAATCCCATTGACCATATGGGAACTCTTTCCATCATGAGTTTTAGGTTGAAATTAATGGGCATATTTTAATCATCAGTATATTTGAGCTTTGTAAAGGCTCCTCACTAAGAAATCTAGCTTTCAGGACTTTAGGCCAAAGGGACCTGGCTTGATATTTATGATTATTCTTCTGTGGCACTAGGCATATCCTCAACAATCTCTTTAGCTTTATTAAGCACACGCTCCTGCTTAACTAAAGGAACATTTTTCCTTAATCCACCTCATTTTCTTCCTCACCTTCTCTTGTCCTGTTCTATCTCCTCTTGATCTGTCTCTACTTACTCTTCCATCTGTTTCCTCTTTCCCAATTCACTCCTCCCTCTCCCACACACAGATACAACCTTCCCTGTTGGGAGCCAAATCTCAGGGCTTGGCATGAGATCCTAGGCCATTCTTGGCCGGCCACATAGTTGTATATTAACCTTTACATAGTAGCTCCTTAGAACCTCAGCTCAAGAAAAGAAACAACTTAACCCCATCCTCTACTCACAGGCTCAGTCACTTAGGCAACCCCTTCCTGGACCTCTAACTCATAAACTCTTTACCCTGCCAAACATCCTCTTTGTGGCTTCCTAATATCCTGCCTGTACTAACATCTGGCTCACAAACAACCCATTCTACCCCTCCCCATATCTGCTCTGCTGACTATATAAGCTAGCCTGAGAAGAGTAAAGTTTGCCACTTGATCAGAATCCTGTCTTGTGGGCGTTCTTTCTATATCTCTTGTCACAATTCCCTATCCCTTACTCTCTTGCCCCAGGTTGATGTCCTTCAGGTCGGGACACTTCCCTGTTTCTTTTTTCCTTTTTCTCTCCTTTCCTTTCTCCTCTTACTCCTTAGCTCATATTGACTCTAGATGCTCTTTTCCTTCACTTGATGTTAGTAAGAGTTAGTGGGCACATCTTATTTGACTGTTTTCACTCACTGTTCTTTTATCAGATATGCAAGATATATATGACTTTTACTGACCATCCTAGTTTACTTTCTGTAGCTGTGATGAACACCATGACCAAAAGTAGCTTCTGGAGGGAATAGTTTATTTTACTGTAAAGTTTATAGTCCACTGAGAGAAGCCAGGCTACTCAAGGTAGAAAACCAATGGGCAGAAACTGAAGCAGAAACCATTGAGGAGCACTCTTTACTGGCTTGCATTCTATGGCTTGTTCAGTTTGGATTAGGCAACCTAGTGCCACTGGTCTAGGGGTGGTACCACCCACAGTGAACTGCACCCTTCCACATCAATTATTCAAGAAAATGCTGATACAGACTTGCCTACCAGGGAAACATATGTAAGCCAATCCTCAATTAAGTTTTCCTCTGCCCAGATGACTGTAGTTTGTGTCAAGCTGATAAAAACTAACACAGTGACTATATATAAGTTTGTGTTTTTTTCCTTACAGAGTATTCAACTATGACAAAAATTAAATGGGTATCATCTTCTTGTTGAAGTTTTGTCAGTCACTATTATTTGTATTTTAAGAAATTGCACCTGGAGTTTCAATTTTCTTTTCCTTGGAGACAGACTCTTGCTGTGCATCCAAGGCTGAGAATTCCAGTGTTAGCCTCCTTAACACTGGAATGACAGAAGTGCACCACCATAACTGACTCTCATCTATTTTTTAATCCTCAATAGTGTCCATTTTTAATCATTTGTTCCTTACCTTTCAATAAGCAGGTGTTACTGATTCTGCCTTGTGAGGAATGATGGAAACACACCTACTATTGCTCCCCTTCTATATACTCTCATTCTAAGTAACCCACTCTATGGTAAGAATAATTCCTAATGAAAATTAGATTGAACATATCGGATCTAGAATGGTGATGGATGTAAACTATATGACTTCTGAATTTTCTTGCCCACTCATATCTGAATACTGTATCTGGAGGTTTTCCCCTTTGGGACTCCTAAGGTTCTTAAACTTTACCATCTTCTTCAACTTAATAAGGCTACACACTGTCAATATCCAGTGATTTACACAGGGAGGTTACAGATGAACAAAATGTTGATGGTAAGAAGCATCAGTTAATACCTTGTGTTTATGTGTGTGTGAGAGAGTGGGAGGGGGAGGTAGTGTTGGGCTTCTCTGAGACTTCTGTGAAAAGAGTGATGCAGATAAATACTGAGAGTATCTGCCTTTGAATGGACTGAATTATATATCAGGCTTGTGAATTACTGAGGTTGTTTGCTTTACATCCTTACAGCATCCCACATTTAATCATGTGGCTGATTGTAAGGGCAAATATTTTAGTGTCACATTGTTCATCTCCTGGCATCTGATTTCTGGAAGGTGTGATGGGAAGTTCTTCACATCTTTTCATGATCTCCCCTTTCCAGTTTTAGGGCTTTTTATAGATGGTGGGACTTGCTTAATTTGTACAAAGCCCGAATTCTTCCTTCTGTATCACAAATAGCAGGTGTGGTAGTATGTGTCTCAATTCCAGCACTTTTGAGCTGGAAGAAAAAGGATCATAAGTTCAAGGTTAAAGTTAGCTACAAAGTGAGTTCAAGGTTAGCTTGGGTTATATAATATACTCTTTCAAAGTATGTGTGAATGTGGGTGTGGGTCTGTTTGTGTTAGTGTATGTTTGTGCATGTGTATTAAATACATATGGACTTTTTCTTATCTTTGTTCTCTAAACAATGCAATATAACCATTTATATAAGATATACTTTGGATTAAATATTATAAGCACTTTAGACATGATTTAAATTATGTGGGGAGTTCTGAGTAGGTTATATGCAAATATAAAGCCATTTTATACAAAAAACTTGAGCATCTGTGTGTTTTAGTGTCCACAAGAGAGACCTGGAACCATTCCTCTGTGAATATTGAAAGGATTGTATTTAAAGTGCCATGAATCTAATTTAGTTTTGTGAGTAATTTTTCCCTTCTAGAAGTAGTCACTCTAGCTAGAGTACTTTTTGATGGAAACCATGCCTCGAGTGAATTATTCTGGACATTGGAACACTGCTTCAAGTCCTTGAGATAAAAAGACACCAAGTAGAACATGTTTCCTCCTGACTTATGATAAGTGGAAAGTCATTGTAAATGACATCTGTTTTCTTTAACCAGTCTCTTTCGCTAACACAGTGTATTCATTGTTTCCAATGCTTAGGAGCCAGTGAGTCCTCAGCACTAACATGACACTATGCAAAATATTTCCATTTTAATTCCTCAAGGTTATTAACTTGCCCATGTTTAATTTACACATTTGCATTCTTCCAAATAACCTTTAACTTCTCATTAGTAATGCACTAGATGCTGAAAATAATCCAAAACATTTAAAACCACAAGACATTTTATTATAAAAGTGGTTAAAGACATATACTGTTGATCTGCTATATTAACTCACCATAAATGTATGGAAGCAGGGAATATATATTTCAGGAAAGGCAAGATTGAACTGCATGACATTTAGCAGGGGGAATGGGTTGGAATGGATACAAAATGTCCATATCTAATGTTCTAGTATCTATGGCTATGCAAGAAATACCCCACAAAGGGCAATTTAAGAGATAAATGGGTTATTTTGGCTGAGGTTATTGTCCATCATTTCAGGAAGTCAAGGTGACAGGAATTTGAGACAGCTAGTCACAGTACATTCACACTTTAGAACAGAGAAAAGGGAATGTGTGTATGCTTAGTACTCAGCTAGTTTTTTCTACTGTTATGTAGTCTGGCACCCAAAGTCAGGGAATGGTGCTACCACCTCCAGGCTGGGTTTTCCAACATCAGTTAAGACAATCAAGACAGTCCCTCAAAGAACATCCACATCCAACCTCATCTAGATAATCCAGCCTTCAGACTCCATTACCACATGATTTCATGTTCTATTAAGCTGAAAGAAGTAACTGTCTCCTCTAAGTTAATGTGAAACAAGCTTGTTCCTAATTTGAACTAATAAAAAAAATCTTAAAAAAAAGAAACATTTTATCGCATCTTCTATTAACTGTGGTGGGTGATTTTGCCAACTGCATTGTGCCATGTTGTAAACTTCCCAACACCATTATTCATACCTGTAATCCTGCCACTAATGTTATTTCTAAAAAAGTTATATGAATATACAAGAGTTCAATAAATATCCTTGTCTATAAAAAAGAGTTCTCAGGGAATAGAGGTATAGTGTGTAGAGCAATGGAATGGAAGGGGAATGGATGAGTGAGATCCTAGGATAAGCCTGAAACGAAAGTGAAAGAAAAGCTTTTGACTTAAAATTCAACACATAGTTGAACTTGAAATTCGAAGACAAAAGGATGGAACTAGAAGCAACCATTCTGAGTGAGGTAACTCAGTCACACAAAGACAAAGATGGTGTGTACTCACTCATATATGGATTTTAGACATAGAGCAAAAGATTCCCAGCCTACAACCCTCACCTCCAGAAAAGCTAGGAAACAAGGAGGACCCTAAGAGAGACAGACATACTTGGTCCCCTGGAGAAGGGGAAAGGGAAAAAGCTCTCCTGAGGAAATTGGGAATATGGGGAGGAGAGAGGGTGTTAGGAGAAAGAGAATGGGAAATGAGAAGGGAGGAGGAAGGTATGAGGGACTAGGAAGATTGAGTTGAGGGAAGAATAGAGGAGAGCAAGAAAAGAGATACCTTAATAGAGGGAGCATTTATAGGTTTAAAGAGAAATCTGGCACTAGGGAAATGTCCAGAGATCTACAAGGATGACCCCAATGAAGAATCTAAGCAATAGTGAAGAGGCTATCCTAAATGACCTTCCCCTATAATGAGATTGAAGACTACATTATATGCCAGCCTAGAGCCTTCTTCCAGGAGCTGATGGAAGCAGAAGCAGAGACCCATAGCTATGCACTGAGCTGAATTCCAGGAATCCAGTTGTAGAGAGGGAGGAGTGATGAGCAAATGGGTCAATACCAGGAGAAACCCACAGAGACAGCTGAGCTGAAAAAGGGGGAGCTTGTGGACCAGACTGACATCTCAGAAAACAACATTGGACAGAACCAGGCCTTCTGAATGTGAGTGTCAGTTAGGAGACCTGGGAAGTCTATGGGGCATCTGGTAGTGGAACAATATTTATCCCCTAGTATACGAATGGACATTGTGAGCCTGTTCTCCATAGAGGGATATTCTCTTAGCCTGGACACACATGGGAGGGCCTATGCCCTGCCCCAAATGATGTGACAGACTTTGATGATCCCCCATGGAAGGTCTGACCCTTTTCATGGAGCAGAAGAGGGATGAGATGGGGTTTGGGGGGGGTTTTGGGAGGATGGGAGGGAAAGGGAACTGGGGTTGATATATAAAACAAGATTGTTTCTAATTTATATAATAAAAAGAACTACTGAAAAAAACATCAACACAACTTTGTTGTCCATATCCAGAAAGATGTGTTTGATAACATGCAAATTATGCATTCTGTATTCAAAGAGAAGCCTGGGTAAGGGATCCTTGGGGTGAGAGTGGTAGTGAAGGTCATGGAAGTATGTGTTTTCTGGATATTTATACTTTTGATAAATTGAAAGAGAAATTTTCTTGGGAGTTTGCAAAGAAGTGGTATAAGGTAATTGAGTATGACAATGGGAAATATAAAAGTCATTGGGAATCACTGAAAGTTTAAGCAAATGAATATATATATATATATATATATATATATATATGTATATGTTTATGTATATGTATATGTATATATGTTGTACAAATATATGACATTTTTGTATATATACATATACATATTTAAATAAAATGTATAATGCATAAATGTATAGGATATACATAAGTATAGAGTGAAAGAGAAAGAGAGAGAGAAGTTAATGAATTCAGAACTATATTATTTAGAGAAATTAATGTTAAGAATGACACTGAGTATCTTGGTATTTATATAAAATTCAAGTATCCATCCAGTATTACAAAAATAAACAACTCTATACAAATTATTAAAACAATGGACTATAAGAATGAAGAACCAAATCTTGGCAGTGGTTTGCTGAGGAGAAGAAAGCAAGAGAGGATAAAGCGCTGATTCTGAAGCAGAAGTGAGGACGGTGGTTTCTGTGCTTTAGGTAGGATGTGGACATGGGTACTCCTAAGGCCCAGATGTAAAGGGTCAATCCCCTGGTGAGACTGGATTGTGCTGTAGACAATTAGGAGAGACTTCATGAACCATCTTCAACTGAGTCTTGTCTGTCCAGTGAAAACATGAAATAAGAGAAGTAGCCTCCTGGAGAACTGAGAAGGGAACTGCAATGGAGGGCTAAATTAAAAAAAAAAAATGCAACTGTGTCTACAACCATAAACCTAGAAGTTCAGAGAGAAGGAATGTGGTTGAGAATCACAGATGATCAGTTTCTTGTGAGAGGTAGAAGGGGAGATGGCGACCAGGTGTAGACTGCATGGAATGAATGTTTGGTGTCAACTTCCTCACTTTTTAAAATCTGGTCATTTCAGGAAGGATTTGGGAGTAGTGTGTGTATGTAAGTTCCTTTAAACTTGGTATAAAAGAACATATTTTAAATGCCTCAGCAGGGTAGCTTAATAACCTTGGGAAAGCTCTATTTGTCAAAAACCTCATATGTATGTTTTTCTAAATAAAAATAATCATTACTTGAGACTGATTTTTTTCTTTCTTATTTTTCTTCTAAGCATGCTGTTACTTACTGGAATGTTAAAGGTTAAATGAGCCTCCATTAAATCCCTGAGATCCACTCCTTTCATCTGGAAATATTGTTCTGGACACATCTAGACTTTGATTTAAAATAAAACTATAATTTCTTTAAAAATCTCATTATGTGGGATATGTCCATCAAACAATTTTCTTGTCACCGAGTACTCCATAAATACTCTTAATGGGCAATAATGTAATGGCTACAGAGAACTCAGCACAAAACTCCTTATTTATGCACTTATCTTGCAAAAATGTTTTCCATCAGCTTTCTCTCTCCTTGAGGAAAGAGCTAATAAAAAAATCCACATGCTTTTTGTGGTGTAGTACTGACTGATAATATTGTTCCTTCTTTGAATATATCTCTTCAATTGGGAATAAGTCCTAATGGAATTTTTGCATCTCCTATAGTAATGTATTCCTTTATGGTATTTCTGACAAAAGCCTTGCAGGCTATTTTTCATTATAGATTCCTAGTTGAGAAGACAATAGAGACACAAAAAAACAGTCACAAACATACCTCCAGTAGTTGAAAACAGCTTTAAAAGTGTGTTACAGTCCTCTGAATTTAGATTGTGTGAGTAAACATTGCAGCTCAGGAGGCTGAATCAGAAATAATGCCATTGAGGATGACACAAGGAGGGTGATTTCTGTAAACAAATGGAAGACATAGCAGGAAATGATACTCATTTTCCTGAGCACCAGGCACAGCATGCAGATAAAACCACCCATGTAAACACAGAAGACGCAAAATGAAGACATTCCCCTCATATCATTGCTTTCCAATGTTTATCAGGGAATTGTAAATTTTATGGGACCTAAAATAATTGAAAGTAACACCTCGATTTTCAAGCAATCTCAATGATACCGAGTCAAGAGCTTAGAGACATATCAGAAAACCTCCAAAGAGCAGAGCTAGAAGCATAAATTTTAACACCCCGTCCTTCTGTGTGGATTCCATAACCACTGTGTGGCTCTCCAGGTGGTCAGTGCTGGAACAGTTGAAGATTCAAAATGACTCTTCATTCCTAATAGGCCCACAACAGGGTGGGAGGGAGCAGAGGAGACACTATGACAAATACTGACTCAAGAACAGGTTGTAAGGCCCATCACAGCAAGAATTCTACAGGAGGCTGTGAAGCTCTTCCATTTTGCTGTTTCTATGGTGAAGGCTTACATAGACCTAGTCATGCAGAGGAGGGAATGAAGTATCTGAGTCTTTACTGGTTGAGTTTCAAAAAGACATTTGCATTCACAATGCAAACAAAGCAGGGAAGGCCATTCTTTGACTTGATTCTCATATACAAACAAACACTGCACCAATTTCAAATCTTCAATCTTACCTTTATGATATATTTATTTCAGCACAGACAAGACAGTGGCCATTTTCATCACCACTAATATCTCCTTGTACTCTTTAATAGTCTATTTTCCCTCCACATTTGATGCTTGGGCAAACACTGCTCTGTATGTGTGGGATAAGCACTGGTACAATGTAATCACTCAGACTTTTCCACCAGCCTCTTTTGTCTTCCTCACTTACAGAGATCCCATGTTATTAAAAGTAAGATAAAAGTTAAAAACAAAACAGGTATTTCAGTGGTTTTTTTGTAGGTTGCTTTTGTTTGTTTGTTGGCCTTCCTTGTTGTGGATGAGTCAGGAATTGCATCAACTCCACTTTCTTTAAAGGAAGTCTGCTGCAATTCCCTTATGACTATTAACATTTTCCCCTTGTCTTTGGTTGCACAGTTTTTCCATGATGAATTGACCTGCAGATTTTATTTGTTATTTCCTCCTAACAAATTTGTTGTAGTTCTTTAATATCTGGGTTTAATAGTTTGATGTACTTTGTGAGTAGTCTGTCTTCACATGTTTGTCTTTCCGCCTTTGCTTTCTCATTATCTCTGGTTCGGGAGCATACTAAATGTGTTTCTATAATATCTCTTGACCCCGTAAGGTCTCTTATGGTCTTTTCACAATTCATTTCTTTTTTGGGTGTCTATGCTGTGCTTGATAATGTTTTGTCCCATCTTAAAACACCTTTCATATAAGTCAAGTAATCTGCTGGGAATTATCTATTGATTTCTTAATCTTAGTTAGTTACTACCTTAGTTTTCAGTTTAAATTTCTAGCAACTTTCAAATCAATCTTATTTAAAGTATTTTTCCTTCCTTTTTTTTCTAAATTAAAAAGTTTTATTGCCATAGTAGGCTTCCAGTTCAGAACCTCGTGTTGTCTGAGGTTCAGAAGTTGTCACAGAGTAATGTATGGTAGGCAGATCCATACAATGTGACTTGAGATCCATGAAACCTGGTGTGGGATCTACTTTTTCTTGTGATCCCTGTTCTACTTGGTGTCACAATGCCCAGCTCTCAGAGGCCACGTAGACATATTCTAGTGCAGACTCAGTCCACTTTGATGGCAGACACCATGGCCTTGACCTGAGAAGATAGGCAGGTACAAGAAAATGGACAACCAGGAGCCAGATGTTTTCAGGCAAACCAATGTGGCCTCTTTGACCTGCACAGAATATAAAAAAGAATTTGTTACTAATGTTAAAGAATTGTAAGATTTTATAATGAAAACCTAGATTTTCTGTGTACATAATAGTTCCTGTAAACATCTAGGGATACAACAAGTATCTCTTCTCATAATTTTAGGGTAAGACTCAAAGACCTTCATATTTCTTTACTATTATAAACCTGGAGCTTATCTTCCTCTGTTTACCTTACCTGAGGGGACACAGCCTGGTCCGACTTTAGAATACAAGTTTTTATCACCTACCTTAGGGCCACCATGGGATTTCCAATGTTTCCTACCATGCACTTAATTCTATATCCCTGTTCCCCAGTTCACAAGTTGAAGGCTATACTAGTTTTGTTTCTGTTGCTGTGATAAAACATCCTTACAAAATAGGAATTTATGGAAGAAAGGGTTTATCTGGCTCACAGTTCTAGATTAGCATCTATCAAGGAAGATAAGTCAAGGGAGGAATTCTATCACATCCAGAGACAAGAGCAAAGGGAGACTATACTCCTTTGCATGTTTGATTGTGCTTATTCTCAGCTAGCCCATGAAATATTGCCTCCAACGTTCAAGGTGAGTCTTCCCACTTCAATTAACAACCTAGAAAGTCCCCTAAAATCAAAGCCACAGGCCAATGTGATCTAGATAATTCTTTACTAAAACTATATTTTCACATGACTCCAGGCCATGTCAAATTGACAGTTAAAGCTAACAGGCATTAAGTTCTAAACCCAGATGTGATAAAGTTCAGAGGTGAAGTCTCTGGAAGTCACTTTAAGTTATAAAGGTGAGATTACAGTCAATTTTTTTTTAAAGTTGGGGCAAGGGGGGATTTGCATCCTTGTGACAAAAAGCACCAGAGAATTTACTTTCCACTCTCACTAGAAGATGAAAGGAAAAACCTGGGTATCTGCAGAGCAAGGTGAGAGATCTCATTAGATACTGACACTGTTCTTACATTGATGTTTTAGAAAATAATTCAATTTGGGTTTAGATTCCTTGTATCTTTTTTAAAAATAAAATTAAACTAAAATTGTGAAGTATTTTTTAAATAGCATGTAGGTTCAGTCACTAAATACTTACCTACTTATGAATATCTGTATGTCTTGGTTTTTATAGTTATCAGGTGTCTATCAGAAAAAAATGCACATCTTAGTCTCCCACTTTAACACTTGTGGCTAGTGAATACACTTTCTTCAACTTTTTATTAGATTTATTTATTTGTATTTGCATTATAATTTGTGTGCACATACATGTCTCTGCATGTGGAATTCAGAGTACACTTCTCTCCTTCCACCATCATGATCCTGCTGATGGAACTCAGGTCATCATACTTGGCCAAAAGACCCTTTACCAGCTAAACCCATCTTGCTAACCCCCTAAAATTCTAATTTTGTATAAGTAATTTGGAGATACAGAAAATTTTTTCATCAAATCTCCTCAAAAGACCTTAAAATATGTATCACTCATTTAACATTCTAAAATGTTGCTGTCAGTTCTTATAGTACAAAGCTCAGTTTTGCACTTCTCAATGTCTTTCTAGCTGAGTTAACTTTGCAATATTTGTTTGTGAGAAGAAGAAACAGATGTTTATTTTATATGTTTTCTTGTTTATTTGTTTGTTGTCTCTCCTTTTCTTTTTACCAGGAAGATAAAGTTAAGGCCTACAACAGACAGATCTTTTTGAGCTCAATTTTTATATACTTGAATCAGTTTCATATTCATAAAACGGTTTGGTTCTAACTTAAAATAAAAAGTGGCAAACAGAAACAGAATGACAGAGAAGAATGCTTATCTTTGGATGTGCTCTAAATAGCAAAATAAACACTGCAGGGTATAAATTCCTCAGCCATTAGCAAGCGTTCTTTTTCTGTGCTAAACAACCTCAGAGTCAATGTTTCATGTCACTTGGTGAAACTAGAGTTGCATACAATTCCTGGGCATTTCCAAGTACTTTATTTTATATATTTGTATTATGGAATAAACAGATGACTGTACTCTGAGAAAAGAAAAATGAGATGAGCCTCTTCTTTTTCAAGTGGTTATAAATTGACATTACCTCATCATAAAATGTAATGTACAAACAAAACTAAAATCCCAAACTAACACTCCTTTATCATTTCTAGATAGCTTGTTGTGCTAGATGAAATGCTGTCCATAGGCTCATGTCTTTGACCACTTGGCTCCCAGTTGGTGACATTGTTTGGGAAGCTTATGGAACCTTTAGGAGGTGGAGCCATGCTGGAAGAAGTGCCTCACAAAGGGCAGGCTTTGAAGGTTTATAGCCTCGCCTCACTTCCTCTTTACATCATGTGTAAGGATGACAATGTGATCAGCCCATTTCATGGTCCTACCGCCATGCTTTCCCTGGCTGTTGTCATGCCTTATCTGTCATGATGGACTCACTTCTCCTGGAACCTCAAGACAAAATAGACCCTTTCTTCCATAAGTTGTTTTTGTCAGAGTAACCAATCACAGCAATAGAAATGGAGACACTTGGCAAACAAATGCAACCCACACAAAATTAATAATGTTGAGAAGGCATTAATCAACAAAGGCAATAATTACAGAGATGAACAAAGTTTGGAAGAAAGTAGTATGTAACTAAGTTAGCTTTGAAAGGTTTCCAAAATAGGAAGAAGGGTATACAAGATGGCTAAGCAGGCAAAGGACCTTGGTGTCAAGCCGACCAAGTTTAATCCCCACGACCAACATAATGGATGGAGAGAACTGACGTCCTCAAATTGTTCTCTGATGTCCACACACATCTACAATTCACACACACACACACACACACACACACACACACACACACAGAGAGAGAGAGAGAGAGAGAGAGAGAGAGACAGAGAGACAGAGAGACAGAGAGAGAGAGACAGAGAGACAGAGAGAATAAATTATTTTTAAAAAGTTAAAAGTAGTATGGTAGTTTGAATGAACTAGTCTCATATGTTTGAGTAGTGTCTATCCTTGGTTGTCTGGGAAGTATTAACAAATAAGGCCTTGCTGGAGGAAGTGTGTCACTGGAGTGAGCTTTGAGGTTTCAAAAGGCTTGTGTCATTCCCAGTCTTTCTCTACCTCTGCCTTTCACTTGTCGATCAGTGTGTAAACTGTCATCTGTTCCTGCTATTTCGCCTTTGCTCCTACTACATCATGTACTCTAACTCTATGAACTTAGAAACCAGTTAAATGCTTTCTTTGGTAAGTTGCCTTGGTCCTGGTGTTTTATCACAATAGAAAAATACTAAGACAACCAGTAAAGAAACACTCTGATTATAAACACGAATTGCCTCATCTTTGCATGGATATTTGTTATTTTAAAGATATTCAGCTATGTCCCTGCATATTTGAGGCCATTTATGCAACCGAAATCTCCCTCTGAAATCGCATTTGGTCCTTATGTGATCTCTATCCAAAGAATTCAGATGAACACACAGAGTACACTAAAAACATAGTTTATTACAGAGCAAACAGAAGCAATTGAAAGGAATGAGTTGACAATGACCAAAGAAAACCTGATATTCAGTGCAGGAAGGATCCAAAATATTTCTTAAGTGTCGGAACACACAGCTTTCCCAAGGAGAGATTTTTCACATCCAGGCTATTGACAGGCCCAATTGGAGTGATTCAATGGTGTGTCTCTATTTTTATCTGACAGCTCTCAGTTGACAGTAGTAATCCCATAAGGTCTAGGGTATCTGAACTAGGTTCAGATAGTAACCTATTAGTGTTGTTTCAGGGCAGTTTGTGAGGAAGGAATATGATTTAGGTCCCATTTCTGTGACCAACAATTAGAGTATGGTTGTTCCATACCTAGCTTAATAATCAGGAAGAAATTCATCCCAACGCCCTGCAAGCATGTTAATATCTAACAAGCTACTTAATAACTTAAATCCGTCAATATGTAGCATAGTTTATTAACACTGTTGGACATACAGGCAGTCAGTACATGCTATCAATATTTTTCTGTCCATTTGAAATTAATTGATAGGAAATTATAGGATAATGAGGGGCTTGCCACAGAAACATTAGTACTTTAGTTAGTGTCCCTCAGATCCATGTGACAAACTGGATGAGGTACCAATCACCTATAAACTCAAAAATGGTAGGGAAAATTTCTCTGTCTAGTTCAGTCCCACTGGATCAGTTTCTCTCCATCCAATTGGGTCCCTGCAGCTGCTATGAAATAACCATTCTGAGACTTATATCTATTTATAATTGACTTAGGCTTTATACTGGCTAGCTCTCTCTTAATTATTAACCAATTTCTATTAATCTGTGTATCTCTTCATGGCCTTATCATACCGGGGAATGCCCAGGTGTCCTACCTTCCTGGTGGCTACAGAGCATTTCTCCTTTGTCTTTCTTTCCCCTGCCTTTGTTTGGGATTCCTCTCTAGCTAAATCCTGCATGTCTATTGGCCAAAACATCCTTATTCATCAACCAATAAAAGCAACACATATTTTCAGTATACAGAAGGATCTTCCACATTATTTAGGATATGGGCAGATCACTGGAAACTCATGGGCCAGCTGGATTTCATGGTGAATGTTCAGGATACCTTGTCTCATAAACAAAACAAACAAAAAGAAATGTGCAAAGTACCAGAAGGCCGGTACCCAAGGTTGTCCTCTGAATTGCCCCCACACATGTAACCCCACATGTGCATAAAAGCAAACATGCACAAATAAACAAATGCAGAAAGATTGGAATAGGTCAATGGAAATATAATGATTATATTCTTATTAGTGAAACTTGGATTGGGAGACCAGCCTTAGATACATGTTTAAATGTGCTGACTTACTTCTTTCTGCATCTTTTATGGGTCCTCAATCTGACCCTGGGCCTTAGATATCTAATTTGGACTGCACAATATACACTCTTGTGAACAGAGTCCAAAAGAAATGGAGGTGTCAAGATATATTGGCATTTCATAGGTGAAGTTTACCCAACTGAGACATATAAACAATGTCAGCTTTCTCAGAGAACTCCTACACTCCTATTTTTTTCTATGGTCCAGAATTTAAAAGAAATATATGACCATGCATAGAAAGCACATACTTCGTCATGGAACCACCTCCAAACTCTACTCTCACATTCATGATTTGAAAGCATTATCAGAAGCAGCACAGGAAATAAAATGACTCCATGGTAAAGGATCTGGAAACCAAAGCCAAAGGATCTGACTATAAGCTTGGAACTCAAAGGGTAGAAGGAGAAAATTCAAGTACCATAGTTTTCTGTGACCTCGACATGTGTGCCTTGGAATAAGTTCATCCGAAAAGTAAATAAATGGCAATAAAATTAGAAGAATTGATAGTTTTAATCTTTGATGATGACTGATAAATTATTTATGATGTTTATACCAGCTATCCCTATCTGAGCCTTACATGTTGTGTTCGTTTATTGGGATCCTCAATACATATTACAATTGCCGTGTCAATTATGAACACTCTTAAAAAATGAGAAACAGCTACAGACCAATACACACATCTATTTATTTTATTATTTTGTTAAGATTATTTTATTTCATTAAAATTTTAGAAGAAAATTTGGTAACACATCTCAACTGAAAAGATTGAAAATAATTTGTGTTTGGGTCATAAGTAGACAAAAGGAAGAAATTATAAGGATAATGGCTTATGTGTCTTTGCCAGCTTCTTCAGAAGTGCCTAGGTTGAATTTAAAACTCCTCACTGGTGCTGGCTCAGCTATGAAAACTCTTTTCTACAGTGACACGTTGTTTTTTAGTTGTAATACATAACAATTAAGTGGCTTGTCAATGGACAAGCCGTAAATAAGGACTGGCAGTTCATTTTGAAGTTATTAAAATATGAGCCACTGAGTCTGTTGATTCTGTGATTTTTGCCTGTCTAAGTGACATGATTGATTGAAACAGCTCAATTTTTGCCATGTGTTAACTTGATGGCTTACAGAGAAGGGGCAGATTTATTATTTTTCAGGCTGTCATTTTCTATGGAGAATTTTTTCCGTACAGAGCACCCACCCCTCAGAACTGTTCCAGGGCACCCCTTAGAATAAATAGATTCCCTTCAGGAACAAGAGGACAGAGGTACGAGTTCATCCTGGGACAAGAGAAAACCCTAGAACTCAAGTGCTAAGTGAGCATCACAAAGCATGGTGACACAGTGGCTGTTAGAATAAAACTTGTATTCTGACCCACAAATGTGTCTGGTGGCTTCTGCAGCAGGTGCACTCACAATGCCTTTTTCAGAAACATAAAGTGCATTCTATGAGGAAAATGAACCTTTCAAATATGGCAGAAACTTGTGTAATCACCAGTGAAATCTGGGGCATTAATATTTTGGTTTCTGGAGTGTTGTCTAATCTAACGCATATACTTACACATACATGAATGCATATAGGTATATGTGTGTATACAGTACATAATGCATTCTATAAATGTACTATATAATATGCCATATAAAATATTTGTGTATATGCAATATAGTACTCTGCACATATGCAAATATACATTATATAATGTTACATAGTGTGTGTGTGTGTGTGTGTGTGTGTGTGTGTATTAGTTTGAATGTAATCTTCCCCTTAAGCTTTGCTTGGCACTGTTTGGAAAGGCTTAGTAGGTGTGGTCTTATTGGTGGAGGAGATCACTGGTAGAGGGCTTTGAGATTTTAAAGGCTCAGACATTCCCAGTTTTCTTTCTCTGCTTTCTGCATCCAGTCCAAAATGTGAATGCTCAGCCAGCATGCCATCCAATGGTCTTGCTGCTTGCCACAGCCCTGGCATGATGGACTCCTGTCCCTCTGAAACAGAAAGTAAACCTTCCTTCCATTAGTTTCCTTAGTTACGGTATTTTATCATATCAATAAAATACCTAATACAATATGATATAATACAATGCATAAATGGACAAATTATACAGTATATTTTATATGTGTATGTGTATACTAATACTATATAGTATATTTGCCTTTTCATGGATATTGGTCTGGTGTTTGTTAATTGCTTCATTCTCTGTACATATGAAATTAATGAATAAATCAATTACTGTGTATAATGAATATATTCATTATTAAGTACAAAATGTTGTCATTTCTCTCCCATGATCTACACTGTAGGAAAAGTACAGTTATTCCCTAGTTAATCCAAAGGATATGGGAGTGATCACCCAGTCACAAGTGCCCTAAGCTGTTCCTGAAACATCTGGGACAAAACAGTTTTGTTCCCCTGTGGTTCATTAACTTGACCATCTTCCCTTACAGATTTCCAAATCATTTGGTCACATTCAGCTAGCAAAGTCTTTTGTCAGGCAGAGGTCCATTTACCTCTTTGGTAAAGGAAAGAAAACATCTTTTATTTACAATGCCCAGTAGTGCGCTAGGTTTAATTCTGGAGATTTATAGAAGCCTGTATTTTGTTTGGGGGATTTTTTTTGTTCAGGTGTTTCCCTTGTAAACAAAGTCCTTTATCATCCTCTATTGCTGTCTTTTCCTCAGGCATCCTGGCACACTTTTGAACAGTGACCTGACCAGTCATTACTGGGAGATGAAAGAAGGCACAGGTGCTGGTGGCTTCAAAGCTTGGAAAACAGTTCTGAGGATTCCCATCACTGCCCTGGGGTGCAGTCTGTCCATATTCTAATGTGCAGGACCGATTCATCCTTGGTTAGAATCTGATGCTCTGATTGGATGGGGCAAGTTTTAAAATTCCTTATCCTCATTATGTAAATATTAAATATTTAATTTGCAAAATTAAAAATATGAAATTAAATGACTTTAACAGGCTGCAAAGGACTGCACAACTCACAATGATGGATTAGCACATTTGCTCATTAACAGTTATGTTCAGCTGATATAGGGGATCCAGATATGTGTATAAATGACTATGGATAGTTTATGTCTAATTTATTCTTTAGGTAACATTGCAGACTGTATAGCACAACTTTCTCACTGTATATTAATTTAATTAAATGTCTGCATGTGTGTATAAGTACATTCAGAGACAAAGGTGGACTCAGATCTCCTGGAGCAGGAACTACAGGAAGTTGTGAGTTTGCATGCAGGTGGTGATAACGGAACCCAGGTCTTAGGCAAGAATGAGGACATACTCTTAATCTCTGTATTTCTACAGCCCCCACAACACTCTCTCTTTAATGCTACACTTTAACCTTCTTTTCCTTATTTGTTTAAAATAAAAGTTATGACTATATTCTGGGTTTTACATTGTATATTTCTCTGTTAAATCAACATTGATTGATAATATTTTATTAGATTTTATAAAATTTAAATAACAGCAATAGTCACTTTGCTATAAATATTGCCATTTTCACCAATTAAACATCTATTAGTGTTTTTATTAGTGTGTGTGTGTGTGTGTGTGTGTGTGTGTGTGTGTGTGTGTGTGTGTGATGTGTGCATGGCTACATGTGGCACCTGTGTGAAGGCGTCCACACATCCATCCATGTATGTGTGTATAAGCACACTCATACATGTATGCCTTTGCCGTTTGTGCACTTTACCCATGCATGTAACCTGAATTATAATTGTTCCTAATAATAAAAACTCAGAGTCAGCTATCAGGGGGTAAAAACTGAGAGATCAGAGATGCAAAGTGGCCAGCCACTAAAGAGTTCTTACTTCTAACAATGCTTAGCCCAAAGGGGCCATCCTATCCTCAGACTGCCTCCTCACACTGCATCCTCACACTGCCTCCTCAGACTGTTGCCTCAGACTGTTGCCTCAGAGTGCTGTTAGCTCCTGTCACCTTCTGCCTTATAATCCTCTTTCTGCCCAGTCATATCTCCACCTGCTTGTGATGGGACTAAAGATGTGTCACTCCAAGTCCTGGGATCATCTTTGTGTGAGCTCTGTTTCTCTTTTAGACTGGATCTTGTGTAGCCCAGGCTGGCCTTGAACTAACAGAGATTGATCTACCTTTGTCACCTGAGTGCTGGGATTAAAGGTGTGACCACCACTGTCTGGCCTCTATGGCTAACCAGTGTGGCTAGATTTGCACTCTGATTTTCAGGCAAACATTATTTGTTAGATCATAAACAAAATATCACATTTCCCCCTTTTGTCTAAAATAAAAAGGTTAATATAGGAAAACCTATATAATAAGTACAATAACTATACACAATGCATAAGGCAGTTTAGTACATCAACAATGTCTATTCCATTTGCATTTAACGAATTCAGAGAAAATACTTTTTATCTATCTTAACTTGGTGAGTCCAAAAGGTTGTACATAATTCATTTTCTATTCTAATTTGCATTATCAAATTATCTTTTAATGCCTCTCAACATTTTATACTTTGTACTTCTTTAATGAGTTTCTTTTCTGAGTCTGGTAAACAATAAAACAATACTATCACTATCTAGTCTTCAACTCCTTTAGAGACCCAAGAAAGAAATATTAACTGAGTATGCAGGAACTGCAAACAAGTGGCTTCCAAAAAATGTGAGAAATGACAGAAACAGCTGGCTGCCTGGAAAGTCACCCAATGTTCCTCTGTAATGCTGGTGCATTGATCCTCAGCCTAAAGGCCTAGAATACTCAACAGAGATTTTATGAAGCAGGATTTCTGAAGGGCTGTCATGCCTTGGCTTGGCAAGGTTTGGCAGTCACTCTCTTTTGTGTCCTGCTTGTCCAATTTGGACAGCATACTGTGAGCAAATGCATGCATGTTCACCTATGTATAAGGGTTCACTCACCCATGCATGTCTGTATGTCTATGTGTGGGAGCACTCATCATCTATTCATGTGTGTGAATTTGTATGTAGGGAAACTCCACTATGCATGTTCAAAATGGAGATTTTTCTGTATTGCCTATTGCTCTCCACCTTAGATAAAACATGTCCCTACCTGAACCTAGGGTTTTCCATTTCACCTAGATGAGCTGGGTGAGATATCAACTTCCTGTCTCTGCCTTGCTAGACCCCCAGAGCTTGGGTAAAGGTATGCACTATTAAACCCAGGTTTTATATGGGTCTTTGGGTTCAAATACAGATCCACTTGTTTGGGAAGCAAGCACTGTACCCTTGAACCATCTTCCCAGAATATTGCTCTTAATTTTTAAAAGTGATTATGTTTCACAAATTTTAAAATCTTTATAGAATAACATTTGTTTTGGTTCTTCTGACTTTATATTTACTATTACAAAGCCTTACCTACAAAGTAGAAAGGTGAAAATAGTACTTTTTAGAGAAGTTTACCTACTAATTTTTATTTTCACTTTTAACCATCTAAAATTTATTTTGGGTAATATACACTATGATCTAAGTTTGAATTTTTCATTTATATTATTAGTAAATAGCAGCCTAGATAAAATATTAAGCTTTTGTACTACAAATAAATTCTTTTATACACTTTTGAGTCTTTTTATAGTCTTTTTATTTATTAAGAAAAATGCGATTATAATACCGAATGTCAATTTCTGGACCATTTTAAAATACAATAAGAAATTTTTTATTTTATAACTTCATCACAATTTTATGATACCATTAAAAAGCTATAGCATATTCCAGTATCTTCCTGATTATTTACTCACTATACTTGTCATAGTGTAATTTGTAGTTTATCATACTAAAATGAGATCTTTTACTTACACATATTTTTCTTTGTATTGGAAATAGCTTTATTTCCTCTCACATATCCTGATTATGTTTTCTCCTCTCTCTACTCCTCCCTCTTCCCTCCTTTCTGAATCCATTTCTTTTCTGTTTTTCATTAGGAAATAAACAGACTTCTAAGAGATACTAATAAAGTAAAATGAAGTAAATAAAATATAAGATAAAACAAAACCACAAAAAATCAGAATAGAACAAAACAAAGAAATAGAAGAAAAAGATCCCAAGTAAAGACACTTGAAACAGAGAGGGACCCAGTAGTTTACATACTCAGAAATCTCATAAAAACACTAAAGAGGAAGCTGTAGTATATATACAAAGAACATGTAAGAGGAAGAAAATATAAATAAAATAAAATGTAATAAAAAGCACAATGAATTTGAATTCTTTTAAAGGGAGAAAATGCTCTGATATGGCATTATGTGACAGAGAACCCCTAATGATGCTGTAGAGTTTGTTTTCTGTTGGCCCTCTACTATTTGGCATGTGACCTACTCTTCAGAGTGGTTTGTTTCCCCGGTGAGATTTCCTTGAGGAAAACTAAATTTTCATTTGCAAGTAGGTATCAACTGAAGATAGCGTCCTTGTTAGGCATGGGGGATGTGATCACTTCTTTCAGCTCTAATAGCCACATCTTGTACAGAGAGGTGCAGGCCTTGTGCAAGCTGCCTCCATATATATGAGTTCACATCATCTTAATCAAGAAAGCCTTGTTTTCTTGGTGCCCTTCATCCTCTCTAGGTCTTACATTCTCTCTTCATCTTCTTCTTGTGGGTGATGCCTAAGCAAATCACTTATCTGTGAGTATAGCAGAATGTCATTAGAAGTCATATTTTCTTTACTTTCTTTTTTTTTTTTTTTTTTTTTGGTTTTTCGAGACAGGGTTCCTCTGTGTAGCTTTGGAGCCTATCCTGGCACTCACTCTGTAGACCAGGCTGGCCTCAAACTCACAGAGATCCGCCTCCCCAGTGCTGGGATTAAAGGCCTGCACCACCGATGCCCAGCAGGAGTCATAATTTCAAGACATATTTTTAGGTTTTAATTATGTGTATGTGTGTTTGGGGTGGATGAATGTGTGCACAAGTACATTGTTCACAGAGACAGAAGAGGGTGGTGAATCCCCAGGAACCGGAGTTTCAGTAGAATGTGAACCACTCAACATGGATGCTTGGAACCGAACTCCAGTCCTCTGCAAGAACCCTGTGTGCTTTTATCTACTAAGCCATCTCCAGCCAATTTTATGAATATTTTATATCAGTGGATCTACTGGGAGTTTTTCTGTTTAATTCTTTTTTAATAATTGCTGTGTTTCCCTGAATTTCCAACATACATTTCTCAAATAAATTTGGTCCTCATACAGGAAATACTGACTCTGTGTATTTAGTTTAAAAGCAGCCACTGAAATTTCAGCTTGTTCTTAAACAGTTTTCTTGAAAGTCAATCCCATCATAACACTGGAATGAGAAACTGACTTTAGCACTATAGCATAGCACTCACTAGGGTGCCAATACTACCTTGGACTCACAATCATCTTTTACTTCACCCTCCCAGTGCTGGGATGACATTGCCTGGTTTAGTATCTTACTGTTTTAGATTGATGCTATCAGATTTAAGGGCTGCTGAAGAAGGACCAATACCTCACAACCAGTGTCTTAGGGTTTCTATTGCTGTGAAGAGACACAATGACCATGACAACTGGTATCAAGGAAAACATTTAATTTTGGCTGGCTTACAGTTTCAGAGGTGTAGTACATTATCTTCATGGCAGTGTTCAGGAAGACATGGTGCTGAAAAGGATCTGAGAGTGCTACATTTTTATCCACAGGCAGCAGAAGCAACTGTGTGCCACACTGAGCATAGCTTGAGTACAGGAGACCTCACATCCCAGGCCTACAGTGACACCTACTCTAACAAATAACACCTCCCAATGATGCCATGGCCTATGGGTGCCAATTTCTTTCCAACAACCATAATCAGAACCCCCTGAGCTCATATTCACACACTGAACTCTACAACACTGCTGGACAAAGACATTTCAACTGTTCCACCCTTTACAGTGTCAAACACCTCAGGAAAGGTTGTCAAGAAAAGCAAGGGAGCTGATCAGAAAAGTATCAGAGGTTTGAGTAGGCAGCTTTCTTCTGAGAAAACAAGGCTGCTTTTATAGACTAGTTCCTAATTTAACTTTATTTATTTACATGCTCTCTTTGTGTTTCTGTGTCTCTGTCTCTGTGTGTTTCTGTTTCTACCTCTCTCTGTGTTTTTGTCTCCCTCTCTGTCTCTGTCTGTATACCATAATATGCACATGGATGCCATCATAATGTTATTGAGTCTCTTCCTTCCCTATACCTGCATATAGCTTCCAGGGATCAAACTCAGTTTCTCAGGATTCTCCAGTTCAATGCTCTCTCTGTCATAATAGATCCATAAAAGATGAAATCTCAGAGCCATGAAAATGTAATGCATGGCTAAGGCTAAGATAGTTGCCTACTTTCCCTGGCAGATTTGGCACCCATAATTGGGAATGTTTTACTTTCCCCAACTATCCCTGGGGAGCAAAGACCTCCACTTGCTTTCATCTTACATTCCTCTGAGAGTTTTTCTCTTTGCCCTATCTCTTAAAACTATATAAACATATCTTTAGTAAAATTTCCAAGTTGGATTCATGATATTATCTGGCCCAGAAATTCTTTTTGACATGGAAGCCTACAATTTAGTCCGAAACCATGTCCCTAAGTCAAGCTGAACTCCTCGGTGCTTAGGGTGACCATGTGGTTCTAAGCCTCCATCCTGGCGCCACTGATACTGTGTCAAAGCCCAAATGTCTGTTCATTCTACTGTCAACAAAGAAGATAACGTCTCTCATAGTTTCATAATTAGTCTGAAACCTGAAACATTCCAGTGTCTCCACAGTACTGAAATGCTAATCAATCAGTCTCTGCAGGCACAACATTTTTTTTCAGCAATTTTTGTTCACAGTACCTTCCTGTAAGCTTTACTGTTTTTCTTCCATAACAAACAACACATTTTTTTGTTGCAAATGTGTATCTCTGTAATTTATTTTTGCAAATATATAAGTTCTTTTGTTATATCATTTTCTGGTGAATATCTGGTCTGTCCAACTCTTTAGTTCACAATGCCCACTGAAAAGCTGACTTTACTTCAAATTCAATATCTCTTCATTGTCTGACTACAGTAGCAGGGATACTTTCTTTTATATTTGTTTAGAAGAAATTCCTAAGGTGTGATTTGGATAGACCATTCGGTGGGTGAAAGCATGTGATGCTCAGAAATTCCTATGGTGGAATTTGGAGAGAAGGCTTGCTGATTAAAACATCTGATGCTCACTCATAAGAAAGGACTTTGTTTCCTAGCACCAGGTCAGGTGGCCCACAATCACCTGTAACTTTAGCTCCAGGAGATCCCTTGCCACATACATACACATAAATACAAATAAAATTAAAAGATAATAAATTCCTAGTGTGTAGTTTAACCCAAGAAACCCAAGAAAAAAATGTTGGATTTTGAGGAAAATTTAGGATTTTGGTTCAGGTGATCCTTCGTGTAACTAATAAACAAATGCCTTTTCCAGGTCATCTCAGGGTCATCCTTCATGGGTTGATAACAAATGGGTGGTGGATAAAATTATATAATATTCATTCAACCTCCTCAAATTGTCAACAGATCAGTGAAGGATCAATGTGGCCTGGAATCATCTCAGAATTCTTCTGGACTGAGGAACCATTGTGTTTATGCCAATGATACCTGGAGGACGATTTTACCCCTAGGCAAAGGTTTGAAATAATTCACTTCAGAACAGTGAAACACTAAGTGCTTTTACTTATTGCTTCTGCCACCAAACAAAATTGGCTTGACTGTCATCTTCAGGTGCCAGAGTCTTTTAAAGAATAATTTATGTTTTATTCATTCTTCATATGTGTTTGTGCATGCACACACATACGCAAACTAGTAGAGACCAGAAGAGGGTGTTGTGTTTGTGGAGCTGGTGTTACAGGTGATTGTGTACTACAAAATATGGATGCTGGGATCCCAACTCCAGTCCTCTGTAAAGGAGAGAGCTTTTCTTAACTGCTGCGCCACCTCTCTACTTCCTAGTGTCCAGTCTTAAAATAATGTTAGAATTGGTGCCATCTTTTAAAAGGTATATATTTAGTATTGATGAAACTACATGCAGAATGCCATATATTATCCTGTTTGCAGTGCACCTTGCAGCTTTGGATATGTTCATTATTTGGAGAACCCAAAACGTTAATCAGTCTGAACTTAGATGACACAGACTAACAGAAAAGCACTTGTATAGACTTCTGGTTGAAGACCCCAAAGTGGACTTTGGTGAGTGGAACACACAATAAAGGGGCAGAGTGAATGATCAGTGGGAGAAGTAGAACTATGATGTGGCCAGAAAGCACTAGGCCTTCTTTCTCCACAGGGACATGTATGAGTCACGGTTCTCTAAAGGATAAATGTATACTGAAGGGGGTTTATTATATTGGCTTTCACACCAGAGAGGCTGAGACACTGAGAGCAGCTTAGTTCATAATGGTTGATGTCTCACGTGTCTGGCACTGAAGATCTGGAGAATTCTTGAAGAACAATTAGTTTTTCTATTTGTATAGGAAGCATAAAGAAGTTGTGTTCACCAAGGAGCACAAAAGTACTATCAGCAGGGTAAATATTCTTGTCAATAACAGGTAAGACAGCTGGCACAGAACAAAGTTTCCTACTTTGATCTACCTTTTATTTCTGTTGCCACCAAGAGGTTCTGTCCACAATTAGGGTGAGTCTTCCATGTTCAAGTAATCTGAGTAAGCAAATCTCTCAAAGAGGTGGCCAGTAGCTGATCATTTGATTGATTCAAGATTCAATGAAGTTGACAACCAAGGTTAGCCATTAAATGATGTACTTTAACAAAAATAGTCACCTCATGTTGTCATATGCAGGCAAAAGCAGTAAGGTTCCTATAACATGGGTTTCAATAGTCAATGGATGTGAGCTGCCAGGGGACAGTGTGGCTTTCTTAAGCTTTGGCAATGCCCAAAGTGACACAGGCAGTGGTGACACAGGCTTTTAATCCCAGAACTTAGGAAGCAGAAGCAGGCAGATCTCTTGGAGTTCAGTTAGTCTGGTCTACAGAGCAAGTTACATGATAGCCAGCAAAGACTATACAGAAAGACCCTGTCTTGAAAAAGAAAAGAAAAAGAAACAAAGTGGTAGAATAAGAGAGCACGTCTCTGTGTTTATTTATCAATACTCTTATGAGTAGAGGCAAATATGGTGTGGCATCTTTAATCTATTAGTGTTGAAGTAGAAAGGAATGAGAAGTAGGTAGAATAAAATATATGCACATGAACATACAGTCAGTCTTTTAAGCCTGAGGTAGAGTACTTGTTTTTGTATCCTCTGGTCTTTTTTCTGAATTTGTTTAGAAATGGTCTTGAATGAAAGATTATTTAGCTGGAGAATTATTATTTCAACCTAGCTTAATTTTTATAAAAGCATCTCCAGGAAGAATGGCTTAAATGAATCTGGAAAACACACTCTTTATAAGAATGAATACTACTTTCATTTATGAATCAGTAATTAACAGCACAGTTAATCATGAGAATACCAGGATCCCAAAGCCCAAAATATAAAATATGCCAGTATCATCAATGTCTGAGGGAGCAGATTACCAAGATTATAAAACAAAAGGTAAATGATAGTGATAAAATAGCAAGCAAGCATTGAGGATATTTAGTAGATATAAATTTAATATAATATAAGATTAATATTCAGTAGAATTGATCAATTATATAGATCATATACCAATCTTCTCTACCCTGACACTATTTAAAGTAGTAGAAAGCTCAGAGAGATGATTCAGCAGTCCAGAGTATACACTGCTCTTGTAGAAGTCTCAAGTTTTTAGCCCAGTGAGTTGGATGGCTCACACATTTAACTTCAGGTCCAGGCAGTTCAATGCCCTATTTTGGCCTCTGAGTGGTTGTACATTTACACACCACACCACACACACACGCGCACACACACATACACACACACACACACACACACACACACACACACACACACACACACACACGAATAAATAAATAAATATTTTCTTTTAAAAAAGGAATAGAATTTAGGCATATCCCTCCCTAGGGAGGTATTTTATTGAATCATTTCTGTATTTCACCAAGGCAATTATAGCTTTTGCATTTCACTCAGAACTCATGTGGGTAACAGTGAGCTTCACCAAAAAAGGGAAACAAAGCCTCTGGGTGTATTTAGAGACAAAGCAAGGGGATGAAAACAAGTTCTGACAGGATAATGAACCAAATCCTGCCTCCACTGGCATTGTTGGGCTAATGGTGTGACCACCATCAATGCACCCAGTCCGGAACCCATTGCCCCCCAGAGTTGTTGTGGAACACCGAATCCAAGGGTGTTCTGCCCATCTCTTCCAAGAACACTGCAGAATTCTTTGTGCCATCTCAAAAAGACCAAGGCTATCTAATTATGTAGTCAAATGTTTTGGTTAAATGCCTCATTCCTTGTTCTAATTATCACCTATCCCAAAGGGAAGAGCTTCAGTTTACAAAAAGCAGAGAGAACAAGGTTACCTTCTCCTCCCAAATCTCTTTTTAGATGAGAAAACACACAGCTGGAGTTCCTAGCATATTTAACTGCAATGTTTATCAATGTAATTTGTTGCTTTTCTTAATAGAAATCCATTCAAAGCTAACAGTCTTTGAGAAAAAGGAAAAGCGTCTAGTAACTAGAATTTAGCAGCTTTGCATGCTTGAAGTTGCAGTTAATAGACTGGGGCTACAAGAAGAATTTCAAGTGGATTTCAAATTAGCAGAATCCTAAAATTTTAAAATAAAAACACTTTAAATCCACTTAATGTGTAATTAAATTATTTATTATTAATCCTGATAAGAAAGATACAGTAGCCGGGCGGTGGTGGCACACGCCTTTAATCCCAGCACTCTCGAGGCAGAGGCAGGTGGATCCCTGTGAGTTTGAGACCAGCCTGGTCTACAAGAGCTAGTTTCAGGACAGCCTCCAAAGCCACAGAGAAACCCTGTCTCAAAAAACCAAAAAAAAAAAAAAAAAAGAATAGAAAAGAAAAGAAAGATACAGTAATGTATTGATGGCTGGTTTGTTCACAATGATGGCCATTATAGCTTCTATGATTAGATCCAAGGACATGCAGCATGTTCAAGTTCAAGTCCACCCTTCAGACAAGGAGGATTTAAATGCTTTCTTTCATTCCAATAATCTCTAATTCTTGAAAATATTTACTTTATATCAAAACCATATGTACCAGATTCATCTTTTTAAATTTATCAGTCAATTTGCTTTAAGTAGCAGGTAAAACATGAGATTTGAATATGGTATTTTCAAACTTTGCTTTCTTTGAATCTTTTTACCCATCTTACTGTCCTTCCTTGTGACCCTCCCTTTCCAGTAACCTACTTCTCACTTTCATGTCCCATGTGTTCTTTTGCCTTTCCACAAACCTTCTAAGATTCAGTACCACCAACATGCACATACATGTGTATTTATAAACATTAAAAGATATACTCTTCATATGAGTAAGAACATGTGATTATTTTTCTCTCTGAGTCTCTGTCATTTAATTTAATAATTTCCTCATCTGTCTGTTTTCACATACAACTTATTTTTACTTACAGATAAATATAATTTCATTGTATGTGTATTCTACATTTCCTATTTTCATCTTCTATGTAAATGAACATCTCGATGAATCTTATATTCTAGTTTAGTGAGAAGGAAGTAAACATTTTGTTTAAATATATTCCTAATCTTTCCTATATATTCCTCCAATTTTGGAGGAATTAAAATGTTTTGTAATGTATTTCTTAATACCTTGCTCCATGAGTCTTCATGGCATCTCCAATCTCAAGGTTCTGTAAGCTTAGTGAAAATTCTACCTCTGCTGAAAGAAGATAATTATAGAGTATACTACAGTTTGTATGTAATTATATTCCATTAATATCCATTATCTCACCCCAAGAGTCCATATTTTCTCAAGAATTCTATGAATCTAATTCTCTCAAGCTTTCATTCATATGCTTCCATATGCTCACTAAATCAAGTGTCTTTTGGTGCCTTCCTATCATCACTAATTAAACATATTTTAATCAATGTCAGATTTCATGTTGTTAAACATTAATGATAATTTTTTAGTGTCTTTCAACTTTGTTACCTTAGTTACCTTGGCATATACTATGATCTGTCTCAATTGACAAGTCACTCTATCAAAGCCATAGAAAACAAAATTTTCAAAGTAGGTAGGTTCACCAGGTTAGAGAAGAACTATAGATGTAGGAACAAGCAAATGGGATGAGGTAAACACATGGTGTCCAAAATATGAACATTTGCAAAATAGACATGAATGCACACATGTATCATCAAAAATAAGTAAAATCTTAGATATGACCAAAAATGTAAGGATCACTCATGGTTATAGAACTGATAGAAATGTAAGCAAGAATGCCTAGCAACTTTTGTCTAAAAACTATAGTAAGAAATAGAGGTTATAATTTTCCTCTGGGTAAATCTTAAAGGCATTACCACATCCCTGTGAATATTTTAGTTGTTTTCATTGTTACCATGACAAATACCCTGAGGAAAATGACTTTAATAGGGAAGGGTTTATTTGAGATTACAGAGTAGAGGGTAGAATCTATCATAACTGACAAGGCATGTGACAGGAATTTGCGGCAGCTGGTCACATTGCACCTGGAGTCTTGAAGCAGAGTGATGAATGGTCATGTTCAGCTTGTTTTCTCCTTTAATTTTGTCCAAGACCCAAGCCCACTCAGTGGTGCTAGACTCAGTTAACATGTGTCTTCTCTTCTGAATTGACCTAATCTAGATAACACATAGCTTTCAGGATTTATATGCTTATATTCTTCTACATAATGCCAAGTTGAAAGTCAATATTAAACATCACTGTTCCATCCCTTGTCAACTTGACACCCAAATACTTTTCTTTTGAAGTGTAACCTTCTTCTTGTCTATGAACTCATGGGCATTGGATAATGCAAAATATATTGCTACAGTTTCAAAAATTCCCATTGTTTAACAATTCAAACTCTTTCTGCCCAAACCTTTGCTTTCTATAACTATATTGGATAAGTACTGTAAGCAATAGCTAAGCCACAACTTGAATATGCTCCTGTCTTAAAATGTTCTCTATCCAACAAACTACTTTATATTTTGATTAGTTTTTTTTCCAATACAATACCAGTTGAGTTTTCTGGGTATAAAGTTGAGATATTATCTCTACTATATTGGTCTGTAAGGAAGTCTTTGGGGGCATTTTCATGATGTATGATTTGCCTTGGATGGCCAAACCCACTGTCAACTTTGTCATCCCTGGGTTACATAAGAAAGCAGTATAAGCAAGCCATAGAAGCAAACCAGTAAGCAGCATTCCTCTACCATGTCTGTTTCATTTCCTGCCTTTATGTTTCTGTCCTGCTTGAGTTCCAGCCTTGCCTTCCTTCAATGATGGACTGTAATCAGAATCTGGAGGCCAAATAAATCCTTTCCTGCCAAGGTTTCCTCAAATCATGATCTTTATTACAGCAATAGCAAGCAAACAACTACAGACTATTTCCTTTAAACTTAACATTGCTCAAGTTTTCAAGATGTGTGCAAAATACAGTCAAATATTTTGTCAGACTACTACAACATCCTTATCTAAGTTCCTGATAGAGTTTTTATTCTCTTCTAAGTGCTTATGAACAGAGCCTCTGCTTTCCATGCTTCTGTTAGAATTCTTGTTTTATTTTCATCTTCTAGATTCTGCCCACTAGATTCAGCTTACAGTATTCACGGTAGTTTTTTAAACCCAAAGATCAAAGTTCTTTCACAGTCAAGCCTCCATTAGACCATTTCCTAATAAACATGAGGTCAGGCTCATCATAGTAATGCCCTTGCTCATAGTACCATTTTCTGTATCTGTTTCTTATCTTGTTCCATGTCAGGAAAGCAAAGATAACTTTGGCATACAGTTTGAGTATGTAGGCCACTCTAGTGGGTAGTAATGTAGGTGCATCTTGAGGCTTCTGGTCACATTGTAACCTCAGTCAGGAAGCATAGTGAATTGAATAATGGTACTCACCTTGCCTTCTCCCCTTCATATAGTATAGAATCTCAGCTCACAGAATGAGCCACTTACACCCAGGGTCAGTCTTCCCCAGACAATTAACCTAATATAGACAATGTTTCACTGGAATGCTCCAGAGGCTTTTCTTCTAGGTGATTCTAGATCCTGTCAAGTTGATAATCAACCTTAGCTATCACAATTAACATTCGTCAGAGCAAGCTGCATTGATCACAGAACACTTGAAATCACAAAAGAATAGCACTTTGCCTCTTTGGCTGCCTTAATCCATTGGGTTGCAGAATGAGTAATTAATGAGCAATTAATAAAGAAGATAAAATAAATTTTGAACAGTTAGAATGGCTCAAAACAGAAGAACAGTATGAGAAGAAGGAGCCTCATATATCCAGCAAAGCCTCCTATCTCATTCAAAGATGTTGTCTTGCTTGTGCCTTCTGGAGGAGTTCAGGGAAGTGTCTTCATATGATAGGTGTGGAAAGAGCAGACAGGGATATACTATTTCTTCTAGGAGGGCCTTTATCTCTTTCACAAAGTAAGAAACCCTCAAAACCAAATAAGCTCTCAAAGGTCCATATCCTCAGCCTGTCTAACTGGAAAATTCTGCTAGCTGAGTTTTGGACAGGAACCCTCCAATATCAGCATCTGGCTTCCTCATCAAGACCTCAAACTACTGTCTGATAATAAAAAGCATCTTAGACAAGCCAAATGCATGAATAGCACTCCTAATAAGGATTTCATTCAAATTCACCAAAAACGTGGGATATCAAAACCAAGGAAATCCTGAGAACATATCTCTGAAACACATTAAAGCTACAAGGGTAACAAATACAATGCCATAGAGACCTGAGGCAGAAAAAGGATGTTTGTCAAAATCTAGTATCTACATTTCAAAGATTCATAGTGCATATTTTCCCTGCAGAGGACATAAGTTCAGTTCCTAGCATCCTCATCAAGAAGCTAAAAACCACATGTAACTCTAATTCCAGATGATCCAATGCCGCCTTCTGGTCTCTTTTGACACCTGTACTCATGTGCACAAACATACCCATACACACATGCATATAGTAAAAAATAAATTAACTCACAGAAAGCTGACCTGAACAAGGGGTTGTTAATAAACTCCAGACTGATAGCTGGGAAACCAGCATAGGACTGTTTCAGACACACTGAATGAGGATGCCAGTTTGGAGTTCTGGGCAATCTATTCGGACTCTGGTAGTGGATCAGTTTTTATCCCTTGTACATGAATGGACTTTGCAAGCCTAGTCCACATTGAGGGATATTCTCTCAGCCTAGACACACGGGGGAGGGTCTAGGCCCTGCTTCAAATGATTACGACAGGCTTTTTAGATCCCCATGGAAGTCCTCACTCTCCCTGGGGAGCAAATAGGGGATGGGATAGGGGGTTGATGGGGGGGCAGCGGAGGACGGGAGGGAAAGGGAACTGGGATTGACATGTAAAACAAGTTTGTTTCTAATTTAAAATTGGTCTAATTACAAATATAAAAATAAAAATTAAAACTAAAATAACTCTTTTTCATCAAAACTCTAAGGGCACACAAAGAAAACATGGACACTGCTTGCTAACATTGGCTATAACAGTGAATGTGTGTCTAAAATTACCGTGAAACTGAAAATTTAAAAATTATGTATATAGAGAAGAAAATGCAAAGGAAATTTAGAAAAAAATATTAGTTATTTCAAAGGGATAAATTTATAACGCAAAAATAAAAACTGTAGGTGAAGATACCAAATCACATATTGAGAGTTTGGTTTTGATAACAGCCAAGAAACTTATTCTGTAAAAGTTTTCAGCTTTACAGGCCATATAATTTCTGTGACAACTGTCTAATACTGGCAATTATAAAAGATAATAGCCCCAGAAAATTCGTAAACAATTGGACATGGCTGCTTAATATAACTTGTGTCACAAAAAAGAGACAGCGTAGGTTTAAACTTTGAGTTAAAACTTCTCTGCTTGTATTTTGTGAAGTGCTAAAGTTATGTCCAAAAAATTCTTGGGCATTGACATCTAAACTTGAGAAGCAAGATGAGCATTCTATCACTAATGCTAGAATTTAAAAGAAAGATTTTAAAAATGCATGATCATAATTATCCAAGCAGAGGCATAAATCTGATGGATTTATTATTTTTTCCATGTTTACAACAAGATGCTAAGTTCCCTTGTCTGTTTTAGAGGACATGATCAGCTTTAGAGAATGTTGTAAGAGATCACAAGGGCACAGAACTTAGGGTCATTTCTCCTATATATATAATATATATATATATATATATATATATATATATATATCTTGTTTTGTGTGAATGTGTGTGTTTGTATGCCTATCTGAGCATATATTGGATGCACATGCATGTGTATGGAAGCCAGATGTTAATGGCAGGTGTCTTCTTGATTTTTTGCCAGGAAAGAGATACTTGACCTTGGATTCCATGACTTGGGTAGTCTAACTAGCCATTTTGCTCCAAGGAATCCTTGTTTATCCCTTCTCTAGGAACTGGAATTACAGTTGGGCTGCCAAGCCTTCTGATTTCATTTGGACTCTGGAACTGAATTCCAGTCCTCACACTTGCAGGTGCTTTATTTCTTGATCCACTGAGATTTCTTCTGCACTCTGGTTTTTCCAAAGAGGCATATAGGGAATTACACTCAGTATCAAAGTATTTTAATAAAACACTACTTTCTGACCAAATCTTTGTAACCATTACTCAAAGTCAATCAATTCACTCCCTGAATAAATGGTGATGGTGTCCTTTTGGCTTCTATATTTGAACAACCTGGGAATGGGCCAGTGCTTCCTGGAAATTTTGATTAGTGCATTACTCACATTGCTTAAAAATGAAGGCATATGGAAATTGGTATCTAGCCTTCATGTGGACTGTACTAAAGCAGGTGGATGCTCTAATCAACATTGGTTCAATTTAGGCTTCCACCGCAATATTTTATTTTTGTTTTTGTTTTTTTTTCTATCTCATTATTTTATGCCATAGCCTTTTGGTACCCCTCCTACACTGGCACTCCGTTTCAGCAAAGAAGAGTTAAGGGCAGTTAAGGACACATTGCTTTCCACCTTCTAGGGACACTATTGTGCTACCATCTCAAATCATTGGTACATCTGAAACTGGGACACAAAGAATTATGTTTAAGTATACATTATCCAAGTGTTAAGTATAGAGTGCAAATTTTATCTTTCTTACATAACACATAAACCTGGGTTCTCTGCCAGTAATGCTCTAATCCAAACCTTATTATTAATATGAGTGAATCACAGATAATTGAGAGCAATTGCTCAAATTTATTTCAGAAGAACTATAATTTCACAGCCAGGTGTTTAATGTGTTGTGTGACACTAGTCTGGAGGAACATGAACAAATGTTTATTCATACCAGCTAGAGGATAAGTTGCAGATCAATATTCAACTTGGTGAACCAAAAGAGTTTTATGGACATTGCTTAGAGTGTATGAGTCAATACGTTCCTAAAAGGAGTAGAAAGTGATTCTGATGAAGACATCATCAAGCTCTTTGAGTCCCCTGACATTTGGAGGCCTCCAGATGCTTCCTGCCACTAAATCCTGCAGAGGTACTTGGAGGCTGTCCAAAGCAGCCAGAATCAGCTGCCATTACTGCCTTGCCCCTCCACCATCTGGTAGAGCAAAAGGCGAGTGCCTGGAGCTACTCCATCCAGCCTCTCCCTTTTCGAGTCCTCCAGACCGGGGCCTCCAGACCCTCCCTGCCACTGAATCCTGAAGAGGGACGTGGAGGTCACCATTCCTGTCTCTCCTGTTGTTCCCTTCTACCTTCTGGTAAAGCCAGTGAGTGAGTGAGTGAATGAGTGAGTGAGTGAGTGAGAGAGCAAGCAGGTTTGTGTGTGTGTGTGTGTGTGTGTGTGTGTGTGTGTGTGAGAGAGAGAGAGAGAGAGAGAGAGAGAGAGAGAGAGAGAGAGAGAGAGAGAGGCACCTGAAAGCAGAACAAAACATCTAACATTGGCCTCCATTCCTATCTTGTCCCTACACCATCCAGGAGAGAGGAGAGGACAGACCCTTGAACACATACACAACAGAAGATGGAGAGACCCCACCTATACCAATTGGAAGAAGAGATGGGAAGATGACATTATAAGAACACATACAACAACAGAAAGACTTACATGATACCACCAGAGCCTAGGGACTCTAAACCACCAAGACCTGAACATCCAAATGCAGATGAAACAGAAGAGAATGACCTTAAAAACAACTTCATGAAAATGATAGAGGCCCTCAAAGAGTATATTTAAAAAATCCCTTAAAAATGAAAGAAGAAACAAACAAAAAATGCAAGAAATCAACATATCTCTGAAAGAAAGTTAAGAAAAAATACAGTCAAACAGGTGGAGGAAACAATTCAAACAGTTCAAGACCTGAAACTGAAATAGAGGCAATAAAGAAAACACAAACTGAGGGAATGCTGCAAACAGAAAAGCTGGGCAAATGATCAGGAACTACAAATGCAAGCATAACCAACAGAATAAAAGAGATCAAAGAGAGAATTCCAGGAGCTGAAGATAAACTAGAGGAGACATAGTAATCATCCAAAGAAAATCTTAAATCCAACAAATCCTTAACACAAAATATGCAGGAAATATGGGACATCATGAAAAGACCAAACCTAGGTATAGAAGGTGAAGAAGCCCAGCTCAAAGGTACAGAAAACATATTCAAGAAAATCATAGAAGAAAACTTTCCCAAACTGAAAAAGGACATGCCTATGAAAGTGCAAGAAGCTTACTGAACACCAAATAGAGTGGAGAAAAAAAAGTTCCCCCACCACACAATAATCAAACACCACACTTACAGAATAAAGAAAGAATATTAAGAGCATGGAATGAAAAAGGAAGACCTATCAAAAATTACACTTAACTTCTCCATGGAAACCCTGTAAGCCAGAAGGTTCTGGATAGATGTTCTACAAATGCAAAAAGACCACAGATGCCATCCCAGACTACTATACACAGCAAAACTCTTAATCACTATAAATGGAGAACACAAAATATTCCATGACAAAACCAGATTTACTTAATACATACGCACAAATCCAACCCTACAGAAAGTTCTGGAAGGAAAACTCCAACCTAAGGAAGTCAACTACACTCAAAAAACATAGGGAATATATAATCTCACATTACCAATATCCAGAAATATGGGAAAAACTCACACACAATACCATCATCAAAAACAAATCCCCCAAAAAACAAGAAATAACCATCAATGTTCATTAATATCCCTCAATATCAATAGTCTTAACTCACCTATAAAAAGAGATAGGCTAACAGAATGGATACAAAGACAGAATCCATCCTTCTGCTACTTACAAGAAACACACCTCACCTTCAAAGACAGATGCACCATTAGAGTCAAGGGATGGGAAAAGATTTTCCAAGCAAATGGCCCTAAGAAGCAAGCTGGTGTAGCTATCCTCATACCTAAAAAATTAGATTCAAACTAAAATTAATCAAAAAAGAAGGAGGGTCATTTTATAGTCATCACAGGAAAATTCATCAAGATGAAGTTTCAATTCTGAACATCTGCACACCAAATGCAAAGATACCCACATTAATGAATGAAATATTACTAAAACTTAAATCACCCATTAAACACCACACATTTACAGTGGGAGACTTCAACACCCTACTCTCACTACTAGATAGGACCACCAGACAGAAACTTAACAAAGAAACAAAGGAGCTAACAGAGGTTATGACCCAATTGGGATTAACAGACATCTATAGAATTTTCCATCCAAACACAAAAGAATACCTTCTTCTCAGTGCCACATGGAACCTTCTCTAAAACTGACCACATTCTTGGCAATGTAGCAAACCTCAACAAATACAAAAAAAAAAAATTGTAGTAAACGCCTGTATCTTATTGGATCACAAAAGAAGGCCAAGGCGATACAAATCAAAAGGAAGAAGTCAAACTTTAACTATTTGTAGATAATATGATAGTTTACATAAGTGACCCAAAAAACTCTACCAGGAAGCTGCTACAGGCTAAACACCTTCACCAAAGTGGCAGGATACAAGATTAACTCAAAAAAAAAAATCTGTAGCCCTATTATATACACAGGAGAAATTTGCTGAGAAAAAAATCAGAGAAACATCGTCCTTTACAATAGCCACAAACAACATAAAATGTCTTGGGGTAACACTAACCAAACAAGTGAAAGACCTCTATATCAAGAACTTTGAAGGTACTAGAAAATGGAAAGATCTCCCAGGCTCTTGGATAGGTAGGATCAAGGTAGGAAAAATGTCAGTCTTGCCAAAAACAATCTACAGATTCAATGCACTCCTATCAAAATACTGGCACAATTCTTCACAGACCTTGAAAGAACAATTCTCAACTTTATATGGAAAAACAAAAGACCCATGATAGCCAAAACAACCCTGTACAATAAAGAAATCTCCTGAGGTATTACCATCCGTGACTTCGAGTTCTATTACAGAGCTTGAGTCCTGAAAACAGCTATGTATTGGCACAAAAATAGACAAGTAGACTAATAGAATTGAATTGAAAACCATGATATTAACTCACATACCTACAAACACCTGATTTTTGACAAAGAAGCTAAAACTATACAATGGAAAAAAAGAAAGCATTTTCAACAAATGGTGCTGGTATAACTGGATGCTGGCATATAGAAGACTGCAGATACATCCCTATCTATCACCATTCACAAAACTTAAGTCCAAATAGATCAAAGACCACAAAATAAATTCAGCCACATTGAATCTTTTAGAAGAGAAATTGGGAAGTACCCTTGAACAAATTGAAACAGGAGACCTCTTCTTGAACATAACACCAGTAGCACAGACACTGACATCAACAATTAATAAATGGCACCTCTTGGAACTGAGAAGCTTCTGTAAGGCAAAGGACACCATCAACAAGACAAAACAGTAGCCCACAGAGTGGGAAAATTTATTGAGCAACCCCACATTTGACAGAGGGATGATTTCCAAAATATACAAAGAACTCAAGAAGCTACTCACCAAAACATCAACTAATCCACTTAAAAAATGGGGTACAGAATTAAATAGAGGATTCTCAATGCAGAAATCTAAAATGGCTGATAGACACTTAAGAATGTGCGTAACCTCCTTAGCAATCATGGAAATGCAAATCAAAACAAGTCTGAGATACCATCGTACTACTGCCAGAATGGCTAAAATAAAAAACATCAATGAGCATTTATGCTGGAGAAGATGTGGAGAAAGGGGAACAATTTGGTAAATTTATACAATGGAGTACTACTCAGCTGAAAAAAAAATGGAATCTTGAAAATCGCATGCAAATGAATGGAACTAGAAGAATCCATCCTGAATGAGTAACCGAGTCACAAAAAGACAAACATTGTATGTACTCCCTCATATATGGATTTTAGACATAGAAGAAAGTATTACCAGCCTACAATCCACACCGCAAGAAGACCCTAAGAGAGACATACATGGTCCCCCAGACAAGGGGAAAGGGAGAAGATCTCCTGAGCAAATTGAGAGTATGGAGTGGGGGGAGAGGGAACTAGGAGAAAGAGAAGGAGAGAGGTGGACATGAGGGATCAGGAAGTTTGAGTCAGGGGAAGAATAGAGGAGAGAAAAATAAGAGATACCATAATAGAGGGAACAATAATAGGTTTAAATAGGAATCTGGCACTAGGGAAATGTCCAAAGATTTAAAAGGATGATACTAACAATCTAAGCAATAGTAGAGAGGCTACCTTAAAGGCTTTTCCCCTATATTGAGACTGATGACTACCTTACATGCCATCCTAGAGTCTTTTTTTTTTTTTCCGAGACAGGGTTTCTCTGTGTAGCTTTGGAGCCTATCCTGGCACTCACTCTAGAGACTAGGCTGGCCTTGAACTCACAGAGATCTGCCTGCCTCTGCCTCCTGAGTGCTGGGATTAAAGGCGTGCACCACCAATGCCCGGCTCATCCTAGAGTCTTCATTCAGTAGCTGATGGAAGCATGAGCAGACACCCACATCTGAACACTGAACTGAACTCATGGAATCCAGTTGCAGAGAGAGAAGGTGTCAAAGAGAAGGTGTCAGAGAGCAAAGGTGTCAAGACCAGGCTGATGATACCCACAGAAACAGCTCACCTGAACAAGAGGGAGCTCATGGACCCCAGACTGATAGTTGGGAAAGCAGAACAGGACTTAGCCAGACCCCATGAACGTGAGTATTAGTGAGGAGGGTTGGGAAATCTATGGGGCCTCTGGTAGTAGTTTGAGAGCCCATTACACATAGAGGGATACTCTCTCAGCCTAGACACACGCGGAAGGGCCTAGGCCCTGCTCCAAATGATATGACAGATTTTGAAGATCCCCATGGAAGGCCTCACCCTTCTTGGGGAGCAGAAAGGGGATGGGATAGGGGACTCTTGGGGGCGAGGGGAAGAAGGGAGGGAGAGAGAGGTGCGATTGACATGTGAAGCAGACTTTTTTCTAATTTAAATAAAAATAAATTACAATAAAAGCAATCATGAAAAGATTGACTTAACACAGTTCAAATTTCATGAAAGATGGAATCCAGGAGTGTACTGCAGTCTTTAGGAAGCTTAACAAGTTAGTGGATGCCATTTCTAGATTGTTCTGAGCTTCCAGGCAATTTTTCTGGTCACTGCTTTGTTTAGTTTGAGCCTCTTTTAGACTTCTTGGGTGGTTTGAGACTCTTCTGGGTATCTCAGCATTGCTGTTAGCGATTTCCAGTTCTTACCACCTTGTATTTATGTTTGGGGACAGAAAGCCTAGTGTATTTGGTCAGATTCAGGGACTTCTGAAGCCTTTGAGTTGTTTGCTTCCTGAGCTTAAGCTGTTTTCCTCCAGGATGGAATGGTGCATCTTCCTTTGGAGCACCCTGTACCTTCAGGAGCTTCCTATATGATGGGATATTTTATTTCTCTTTATAATATTCTGTATCTTGATAATGATCCTTGATGCAAAATGGAGAGTTTTATATCATAGGTAATTGCTAGACAACATGTGAGTTTTCTGACATAGCGACACAGGGAGTTATGCGTTCAAAATAAAGAGACTGGGAGCAGAAGACCAACTAGTTCCCGCCTACAGGATGCCTTATCATTCCTACACTGACTGGGGACAAGTACTCTCACTTTGTAGTATCTGATATTCCAACGCAGCAGTGTTTATTACACAGAGATAAAGAGTGCTTGAAATCATGGCAATACTTGATAGATGAACTCCTTTCTCTAAAATGACCTCCGCTTCCAAATACTTTTACATATTTTCCTTTTTATTTGCCAAAGAATCACTTATATAGTTGACCTGTGAGATTAACATGTTAGTGCGTCTGTGACACTTTATTTTACATTGAAATCTGTGTCCTTGATGTGAAAGAGTTTCATAGATTAAGAACTTCAAGTTTTCTTTGGATTCCATGATCCATGAAAAAAATAAGCGTAAGCACTTATAACATTTTCTACAAGTTTAGCAGACTTCAAGGCCCAAACAGAAGTAAATCAAACTTGACAGATACTAGCCATGACTGTTTCTAGGAAGTAAAGCAAATTCATAAAAGTTCAACATCTCAGAATCCAAAGTATTTCAGAGATGCAGTCACAACTTAGGATCCCTTTGTCTTTCTGTCTGTCTCTCTATTATCCATCTACTTATTAATTATTAACATATATCTATTGGTCTCTCTATATATCTATAGTCTATTCTACCTACCTACCTAAGATTTTTTTGGTTGTTAGAGACAGGTTTTCTCTATGGCTTTGGAGGCTGTCCTAGAACTAGCTGTTGTAGACCAGGCTGATCTTGAAATCACAGAGATCCACCTGCCTCTGCCTCCCGAGTGCTGGGAGTAAAGGTGTGCACAACCAATACCTGGCTCCTACCTAACATTTATGTTATCATTTATTTATCTGTATCCCTTAGCAATACATCATCTATTACTTATCTGTATCTATTTATCTATTATCTATCATCTATCATGTACTTATTTATCTATCATGTTCTATCATCTATCTATAATACATACATATATATATAATTTATAACACATCTGTCATCCATGAGTATCTCTCAAATCTATCAAGTTTTTATTATCCTTCTCTTGCATTTTCTTCTTTTTAAAGGGTATTTTCATACTTTCCCTTCACTATGTTTATGAAAACTGACAATAATGTTAGGTAACATAAAACTAAATTGAGGGGCCTACATCAATTTTGCATTCAGTACACACTCCTGTTCTCAGATGTCTTAAAGCTAAAGTGGGGAAATCTTATATTTGTTGAAGGGTGGGTTTCTCAAAAATAAAACTGTCTATAAGACAAATTAAAGGACTCTAAATCTGAGAAAATGTTAGGAACTTGGTCAGGGCACTTTTAACATGGTCAGTGATCTCCCAGTGTGCCTAAGAACTAGGACAGATTAAATACTTTGTAAATAAAGACCCTACACTAAAGCCAATACTGCAAGTTCAAGTGTTCTGTGCTTTTGTAGCTGTCTCTAAAACTAATCACTGGCCACAGTTAGTGGCATTGGATTCTAATTGCAGCTTAATTTCTAACAGACCAAATATTCTTGTGTGAACCTATTTAGACTCTCCAGTGTTATGCTTCTTTCTAATTTCTTATTTAACGATGTGTTTTTACTTTCAATGTTAAGTTTTATGTCCAACAACAATAACAACTAGTTGAGTAATAGCACCAGAAGAAATAAAGCAAAAACAAATAAACAAAACAATACCACTAAAATTCTTTCTAGCCTTTGGAGAATTGCTATACAAGCAAATTTCCAGTGATAAATGATCGAAACAAGCTGAAACAGGGCTTCATATGGCTGAATGGCTTCAATTTTGCTGTGCTGTTAGGTTGACCTTGGACTCTTGATTGACATGCCTCCAACTCCCGAGGGTTGGGATTACATCTTTGTGGACCTATTGCTTTACAAGAACTGCCCAATACTATATCAACTGAGCCACATCTCCAGCTTCTTGTTAGGAATATTTTATAGATTTCCTTCTCTCAGTTCTTGCAAAGTGGATAAAAGATGCAAGCTTTGGTTTACTACACTAAAACTTCAACCTTTAGAGACAACATTTTCTAAACTTGCGCCAAGGAACAAAGCATCTATGGTGAAGCAATTCAGCTTTTACTAAAGGAGCTTAATTATGTGTTCCTCAGACAGTACCTGGCAGTACATCCTGGGTGAAGTATAAAATACTACTTTCCATGCACTGAAGGGTACCCCCAGTAACACTGTTCTGACATGACCCACATATTACTATGCAGCAGGTCTTTCTTTGGACCACCAGCTCCCAAATAATGACATGGAAACTTTTATTAATTTTGAAAGTTTAAGCATGAGTTTTCTGGCCCTGAAAGGTCCTGCCACCTTGGAGCCCCAAATTAAAACACAGAGGCTATATTATGAAACTGTTGTCCAGTAACTTGAACTTCTTATTGGCTAGCTCTATCTTAATTAGTAAACCATAACTACTAATCTATGTATTTCTACATGGTCTTATGTTACCTGAGAATGCCTGACTCATGTCTTCTCTTCCTGAGCTCACATGTCGACTCCTCCCTGCCTATATTTCCAGAATTCTCCTCATCTCCTAGCCCCACCTATCTTCCTGCCTGGCCAATCAGTGTTTTACTCATCAACCAATAAGAGAAACATTACAGAAAGTCAACCCTCATCATGAAAACTTTGCCTTAGCTAAGGCTTGTTACCAACAACTTAGACTATCCCATTTATATTAATAAACATTTTGCCACATGGCTTGTTACTTCTCAGTATCACAAGTCCAACTTCATCTGGCTCTGACTTGAGAATCTCCTACACTGCCTATATTGCCCCAGAGTTCCTATCTCTCATCAGAAGTCCTGCCTATTCTTTCCTGCCTATTGTCTGTGCAGTTCTTTATTAAATCATTCAGAAGATGCCTTAGGGGTTAAGCAGCAATACATCTTCACACAGTGATTATCCCAACATTATTACCTATTTATTTATTTATCTATTTATCTATTTGGGTAGGAAATGTGATATACTCTCTGCCTGTGCCTGTATTCCAATTTTATGTTGTGTTTAAATGCTATCTTTTTTTCCTACTTTTTATTGCTGTGATAAAACATGACCCAAAGCATTTTATGGAGGAGTTTCTTTAGGCTTGTTGTTTCATAATGAGAGTCCATCATGGTGAATGGGCATGGCCACAGGAACAAGAAGGTGAGAGATCATGTATTCAGCCTGACACAGAAAGCAGAGAGAGAAACAAAAATGACTTTTAAAAAATTCTCAAAACCCAACCCCAATGTCATATTTCCTCTGATAAGGGGAATCTTCCAAAGGTTCCATAACTTTCCCAATAGGTGCTACTAACTGTGGCTCAAGTGTTCAAATAAAAGAGCCTAAGAGGGGGTGTCATTCTTCACTCAAACCATCATAGTTATTGTGATAAACATTGTGTGTGTGTGTGTGTGTGTGTGTGTGTGTGTGTGTGTGTGTGTGTACATACATATGTCTGTGTGTTGCTCATTTGTAATTTAAGTCTTTTCATGTAATTACCACAGCAATGACTGTACCCCCACCTCCACATTTTATATATAACAGCATCTCCCATATTCAAAAGATGCTTAGGATTAGAAATACAATTTGATTCTAGCTAGTGAGTTTTGAGAAGAAATTTTAAAGGTTACTTCAAAGAATAACCAAATTTTAGACAAAGACAGTAGGAAAGTAGTGGTTTCCTTTACTGTGTTATTCTTAAAATATCATGCAAAGTTCATTCTATTTAAGGCTATCAGCGTCCAAATGATGTAGAAGAGGGAGATGACATAGAAAAGAGAGATAGAAAACTAAGCTGAGAAATGCCACTCTTTCTGACTGTTCAGTCATAAGACAGTTAAAATAAGCTTGATTTTAGATGTTGCTGCTTGCAGCCCAACAAATTCTAATTTACACTGTATTTTCTAGCTGCAAAGTATCTCAGGTTGCTCATTTTTTTATCATGATCATATACGATTTTCTATATCTACAGGAGGAATAATAGTAATTTTTCCCTTCACAAAATTGCCTACATAAGATGAAAGAGTGAAAGAAATATCCACACTAAAATGTATAATGTATTTATTTTTGCCAACTGTGAAATTGCATGGTGAGACAGATATCCATGATTTTGCACATGAAATTTAGTCATGAATTCTTGTATTCACTCTCTGCTCCATGTGCCACATGAATTCACTCCACAACTTTACTTTAGTAGAAGACGGAAAATCCTCAACTTGTATAAAGGGTCTTGGGGCTGGAGAGATGGCTAGGTAGTAAAAAAAATGCATACTGCTTTAGCAGAAGACTGGTGGTCAGCTCTCAACACCCTTGTGAAGCAACTCATAGCTACCTGGAAACTGAAGTTCTGGGACTCTGATGCTTCCCCTTTGTACCCTGCAGTCTACTGTACATACTTGAATACATCCACACACCAGCATACACATAATCAAAAATATTTCAAAAAGAATAGTAAATGTTCTTGAGCACCAAGATTGTGGAATAGAAAATAAGCCAGTAAGAAGTAATCTTTTCCTCTTTTTGTTTTATTTCTTGATTTTTACATTTCAACCAAATTTTCTCCCCCTCTCCTCTTCCTAATCTCCCCAATCTGCCATTTTCATAGTTTTTTGTTGTGAGCCTAGTCTTTAATGGAGAGCCATCTCTCTAGCCCAACCTCCAATTTTCTAGACACTATTATTCCAGTCAGATTTGTGATGGGCAGTTAGATTGAATAAGAAGAAATTCAATAGGAATAAATATTTTTCTCCCTCACTCCAAGTATTTTTCTTACATTAGGAGTCCTACAAAGCTGAGTTCTGCTTTTAGCTTGTAATACAGTGAAGGCATGATTAGGGACTCTTTGCTTTACGCAGTAAGGTCCCTAGTTTGAGAACCTGAAGAAGTTAACGCATTTGAAATGGATTATTGACTATACTGCTAACATGCCTTTGCCCACTCAGCTGTGAATTCTTTATTCATAGCACTGCAGTTATCTCTATGGGAGAAGCACAGCATCTCTCATGGAAATGTGTTGTCCCTCCAAATTCCAGCTGGTTTTTCTACGATAGAGGAAATCAGTTGCTTATAACTTGATACCAATGAACCTCCCAAGCCTTGGCCTCTTGTTTATTTCTTTTATTTTGAATTGGTTTCCTGGTTGGAGCCAAACAAAAGGCACTGAGTAATTTCTTGGATGAGTGATATTGACACTGGCAGTGAGAGTAACTTCAAATCTAGATTTGGTGTCTATTTGGTAGGGAGAAATCTTTGCCCCCTTTTGCAAGGAGAAAGGTCACATGTAATCAGCCTACTACTAGAATGCTAGCCGGGACTCTAATGTGTGGTGACATCTCACAGATTGAATGGTAACCTCAGTTAGAGCAATAGTGAAGTAGAGCCTCTTAAGGGGAATGCCCATGTAGTTAAGCACACAAATAAGCTGGATACACTCTCCTTAGCTGCTTTGTTTATAAAAAGGACTGGTACTGGAGAGGTGGTGCAGGGGTTAAAAGCACTGGCTGCCCACCCAGAGGCCTGGGTTCAATTCTTAGCAACCACACAGGAGCGCACAACCACCTGTAAATCTAGTTATGGAAAAAAAATCTAACACCTTCTTCTGGCTTCTATTTATACTGAACACGTGTGGTGTGCAAGACATATATGCAATGAAAACATCCACACAAACAAAATAATACATTAATTTAAAGATTTTTTTTGTCATTTACTTCTGTCTGCAGTGTGCAGGTACCTGTAGAGACCAGAAGAGGGTGTCAGATTCCTTGTGCCTGGACCTGACATGGGTGCTGGGCACCAAACTTAGGTCCTTAGCAAGAACATCAAGCATTCTTAATCACTGAAGCATCTCTCTCCAGCCCTTTTTTGATTCTAAGTTCATTGAGAAAATTGGCTTGGCGAGAAAGGAGACTAAAGTCCATCTACAGTGGCTTATCCTTTCCTACTAAGTGTACAAGGGTATTGAACAATACTAGCCTTTGTGCATATGCACATACTTTTATGTGCTATAAGACACTTTTTTAAGGATCTTCAATCTTCAACGAAAGAACTAGTTTTTATTTTTATTTGTCTTTTTGGGGGCATCTATGTTGTCATGAGCCGGTAATTTTTAAAACTCGTCTCCTCTGAGTTGACTCCTTGATTGTTAGCCAGATCCTCTTCCCCCAAGACTTCTTACCACAAAATTCTCTTACTGCTCTTCCTTTATTAGATGTCTGACCAGACTATTAGTCACTGCTGCAAAACAGTTTGCATCTTGACCCTAGGCCATATCTCTCTAGGAGACAAGAAAAAAACAAAAAACAAAAAACAAAAAACAAGGTGTTGTTTTTTAAGATTTGTCAGTGGGAAGATTTCTTTCCTTCCTTCATTATCAGAAAATCCATTAAAAGAATATTAAAAACGTACACATGACTGTCTTCCCTTATCCTGTGATGGCAGGTCTGACTTGATAATATTTTTTGTCTTCACCTGTTGGTCACTATGAAGTCAAACATAGAGAGGGGTATTGCAGGGGCTATGGTGTGCCATAGTGGCTGAGTTCTAAACTGAAGCACAAGAGGTAAGATACAAAATTCCTAAGATCGAAGAAACTTTGATGCTGGTATGATCTGATTTTTGACACCATCAATTTAAATATCTAGGTTGATGTGAGATCTGACTGTCACAATGATAGGGATGTCAAAGTATTTAGGGACCATATTATCGGTGTGTGTGTGTGTGTGTGTGTGTGTGTGTGTGTGTGTGTGTGCTTGCCAGGGTGTATATATGAAGTAGCCAGAGGACAACCTCAGGCATCTATTACCAATTTTTCTTTTCTTGTGTTGTTTGTGTTTTGCAACAAAGTCTTCTTCATTGGGCTGTATCTTCCTAAATAGACTCTACTTGGTTGACAGCAAGCTCCTGGATTTTCTTGTCTCCAGCTTCCCAGAGTTATGATTACAAGAATGTGTCTGTAAAATTTTGAAAGTTTTTCTTAATATATTTATTTATTTACTTTATTATGGATTATGGCGATCAAACACAGGATCTTCTCCTTTCAAAACTCTTTGTCAACTTAGCTCACTTGCTATTCTTGGGAGCTGTGTTTTAATACTGCATCTACAGGGATAAGAATCTGGAAATTCTCTGCCTCGTTGCTATTATAGGTTTTTGTTGACATTTTATAAATCCAAATCTTTTCTCATAATATCCTAATGTTCTTATCTGAATCTGACAGAATTTAATTTCTATGGTGTTAACCCAAAAGTTGTTTTGAGAAGCTGGTTTATCCTGTTGAATGACATCAGTTCCCTGTGGAATTTCTTCATTTTAAGGCAAGGCCATTGAGATATGTTTTGATCTGCTTGTTTTATCCACCATCTGTGATGGTTAGCTTTAGTTGCCAAGCTGACACAACCTAGAATCTTGAGACTCTCAATGAAGAATTCACTACCTTGGATGGGCCTGTGGGGCATTTCCCCCAAAGTATTGTCTTATTAAGTAAATCTATTTGGGAAGACTTACTTGACTGGGAGACACCATTCATTAGGCAGGGGCTCCTAAGTGTGGATAAATGAATGTGCGCACCAGAAAGCAAACAAGTAGCATGCATGCATTCATCTCTTCCTATTCTTGATTATGGCTGTGATATGAATAGCTAAGTTTCCAACTTGACACACTCAGACATAGATTTTGGGGCTCAAACTCTGGTTTGTTAAGACAAACCCATGCTTATTAGCACAAGAACATTTCTACTCAATGTGTTCCATTTCTGAGATGGTTGCCATTTACATAATTTAACTCCTAACATCACCAGTAGACAAAACTTTTTTTAAAAAGTCAGGTATATTATATAATAATTAACCAGGGATTCATTTGTTTTTCTCAGAGACAATTCTTTCTCCTTTCAAATCTACGTAGGAAATGTTAGTAAGGGCACTTGAGCATACCTCTCATATGCATAGGAAGTCATTTTTCTTTCCTGAGAGGGCCCACCTCATCTTGGAGTTTAAAGATCAGAAGGACGCTAGGCTTGGGGGGCCTCTCAAAGAGAAGTGGGAGACAGCTAGTGTCTGATATTAGTATTGACATTTTAACAAACTGTCTCCCATGTTGGATGTATCATCTAA